>NC_066348.1:1480000-1817186 GCF_024516045.1 Bombus affinis
AGTCTTAGCCTCTCAGTGATTATCAAATGTGAGTGTATTACTTTAATTATTATTTTTTTTTCCATTTTAAATCGATATAAGCTGTTTTAGCCGCTGCCTCTTTGCACTTATTTTTGTTTAATATATAATATTTATATTCAACTATCAGTTTATACCCTCTTTCCTCAATTTGTTTTCATATTTTCTTCCTTTTTTTTTTTTTTTTTTTTTTTTTTTTTTTTGGACGGGCTTTGCGTTAACCCATCGCGAACACAACAATTTCACCAAGACCGGCCTGCAACTGTCTCTCGTCCATAAAATTTTTTTTCTTTACATTAAACAAAAAGAAAAACACAAGCTAAAATAGGATAAACTAAAACAAAAGAATACACACACACACACATCTTTTCTCCCCGCCGAAAATAATCCACCGACGCGGAATGGTGGATACTCTTTGGTCCATGAAAGTTAAAAATTTTGAAGATAATTGACCTGAGAGCATATCGATTTTGCGAGTCAGCGGCACGGTCCATTACGATCAGAAATATTAAAACATCCGTATATGCTTTTAGTTTGTTTCTCTTTCTATCGTTTCTTATTATTTTTGTTTTCCTTTACTTCACCTACTCGTCTAATCATTGCTGCCTGCCTAACTAATAATATATCATTCTATCTTCCTAAAAGTACGCGTAATTGCATCCGGAGGCGATCGATCTTCCGATCGCTCCGTATTTCTTACAACTAAAATTTTTTATCTTTGCAACGCTAGATATCTCTTGAATAACGAACGAACAACACTGGTCAATCGTGGGCGATATCGGACACAAGATCGTATAAATCATGTTGTGTCCTGTCTCTTCTTTTTTCATTTTTCTTTTCACCTTGAAATCCCACGCATTTAAAATAACAACGAAGGTCTCCGTTACGATTATAATTAATTAATAGTAGCAGTAATAATATTTATAATTATTATTATATAGCCTCTAGTCGTCTAATGTCTATGCCCAACTAGTGAAAAAATTTGTATATAAATCGTTTCGCTTCCTCTCCGATTCATGCGTGTCGTTCATAATCATAACAATCGATCTATGAACGAAGGTCCGACTAGAGAGGATTCGACAAAGTGTAAAGTGCAAAATATAGTAAGCTACAATCGTATTTTAGTGCTGTCTCTCACGACTAAGCCTATGTACCATCACTGTAGCCGTATCCCTTTTGAACAGTAATCGATAATCGACTCGACCGTTTGCGCGTGCACGCTATAGTCTTTAAGACTAAAAGAACTCACAAAGAACTCTGTATCCTTTTTTCTTTTCTAAGCATGGTCTTTCTGAATTAAATTATACATAAAATTATGCTTCAGATAAACTGCATAAAACTCGTAACAAGTAAGACAAGGATATATTTTTAACAACGATAATTTCTATGACCCTGGACACACACACATCCTTGTCTCACGTTATTTAGAATTTAATATTTACAAAAAGAGAATCTACGATATAACGATTAGCTTTAGTTGATTATGAATTTATGTAACAAATTTAATAGTCGTTTTAATCGCATATTTTTGCTCTTGGGAACAATATATATATATAGATATTTTACCCACGATTCATTTCAAGTTAAACAGGAAATAAACGAACGTATCATTTTTTGGGTAACGATAAAATCCATGTTTTCTAATATAATATATATAATATACAGAATATATAGAATATATAGTAGTAAAACTGTGTCCAGTTGTACTGGCTAAGCACAAATGTTTTGTTCAATAGAGTACGGTACAGTACGATATGGCGTTAAGTTACTACTAAAGTGCCTTCAGTCTATCCAATGTCAGTACTATCTTGTATTTGGTGTCGTTAAAACCGTCCCTCTGCAGTCTTTCAAGAATTGCATGTCCCGTTCCGTTAATTTCCCCATTAACTATCTCCATCCTTCCCTGCCCTAACCGCGGACTTCTTTCCACCTTGGCTCCCTATTACGCTACTATATAACTTCGAATCAGGCTCGACAGCTTGACAACAGCTCAACGGCTCAACAACATGGCGAACGGTCATCGTACATATATATTGCATTTACTCAGTCTACGTGGTTCCCTTATTTATATTGTGTGTGCATGTACCGCCGTTTTACTTCAATAAACGTATGCATATTTTCGATGCTACATGCAACACGTTTGATTCTCTCCGTAATATAATAGTCACACAATAGTAAATATACTCTTTGTTGATTTGGACTCACGTTTCTTTTGCGATTATCTTGCTTACTTTTTTCTCCTCTTTGTTTCATAACTGATCCTCGTTGTCGCACAACTACGTTAAGACGACCAAACGAGTACACCGGTTCAATCATATATAAACTCTTTGTATGCGCATATCTCTCTTTCTTACGTTCCTCCTTCTTTTTTTCTTTTTATTTGTATAACATCCGCGATTCCCTCGAAGGGAAGCAACGCGGTAAAGCTCGTTTCGTTTGTAACTTAATGCCCGTTTCGTGTTACGCGCACGAAAATCATTTTTCGAGAAAGGGAGCTTTCGGTTTACGAAATAGGCTGAGATACACCCGCCAATTTTGTCCGAAAGAGCGAACTTTCGAACGAATCAAGAGAAAACCAGTAGTTATAGGATCCGATATAGCACGAATTATATCACGTTTAATAAAGTAACCGGACACAAAAGGTACTGCGTTCGACTGTATTTGACTTTACTAGCTGCTATGATTAATATCATATATTCGTTTGTTAAAAGTCCAGTTTCTTTCGTTTCATTTCACGTTGATCCATTGAAAAAGGAGAAACTGTTTTGAGCTGCAGTAGACACATGGTCTACGATTCAATTTCCCCACATTGGCGGAAACAACGTCTTCGGATTTAGCTCTTTGTTTTGCCTGTTTGTTCTTTAGCAAACGTTCGTTAATTGTATAAAGGAAACAGATGTATAACTATCTACGTATCGATGATGATCATCATCAGATGTTTAAAATTTGTATATTCGATTGATTATCCGTTTACCCCCATCTCTGATATTGTCCTTCCTTGATTCGTCCTACTAGCGTTGTCTTCAAAAACCAATCCTCGATTGTATTTTATCAACTACGAGACTAATCTAACGCGACTACTACTTGTTCTCTCTTTGTCCGTTCGAAACACTGCGACCTTTTCTTTTCTTTCTTTTACAGCTATGGGTTTATCCGGAAAGCCACTGACACGTACGCTCCCATCGTTCTTGAGCTTTTCACGCGATTTTTTTCGTTTGCTGCCTCTTCCTTGCGTAACGTCCCCTGACCCTTACCACGACGACGAAGAAATCGATCAACGATTTGTTCAACGATTTATCGACGATTGCACGACGCGAAGTGATACTTGGTCGTTAAGAGCACCTCCAGAAACGTAGGAGGAGCATCGTAACGGTAATTTGCATTCTTTCTCAAGAGGCAGAACGAAGGGAAAGAGCCAAGGAACGTAGCCTGAGAAGAGAGGACGCACCGACAGCGGTCTACCGCTGCTGACCCATACTACTGCTGCCACTGCTGCTAAGAGCCATGTGCGACTTAAGGCTATGTATGATCTTAACGTGGGCGACCATGTTATCTTTCCGCGTGAATTCCTTATAACAAACCGGACAAGCAAAGTACTTGACGTTACGCTTGTGTGAGGTGACGTAGTGCCGGCAGAAATTACTGATGTGTGTGTAGGTACGATTGCATACAGTGCACCGGTATACGTCGCCCTCTTTCACGCAGAAGTCCCGTACCGAACCTTCCGTTCTCTCGTTTTCGACCTTAAACGATCCTTCGAAGTCGCTTTGACTGATCTCCGATTCACCGGCGACCAGATTAAATATGGCACTGCTCAAATTGTCTTTCGACACCTTTTGTTCCGATTCGGAATCGGAATATTGCTGCGAGTCATCCATGGACGCCATAATTGCCGTTGACGATGTTTTTCCTTGAAGAGACGACGCGCTGTACTCCTTACGAAAGCATCGCTCGAAGTTGATGCGTATATGAGTCGGTGACTGCGAGCCACCGCCACTCGACGTCTCCTCCGGGTCTGAAACGAAGAAAACTTTCTTCTTTAAACAGTTCTCAACGCCTACACCTTTGTAGCGTATAATATATATGTATATATATATACATACATACATACATACATACATACGTGTGTATGTATGTATATGTATATATATCAATGTTATAATAACATCATTCGAACTTAAGTATATCGATGCATTAGGTATAAATTATCACATATTTCTAGTAATATATAATAGTGTATAATAATGTACTGATATAATAACGTATTTCTATATTTGTGGGGGGAAGCAAGAGGAAGGGTAGAGCCAGCAAAAAAGAGTCACCGTATTCGAACCGGCTGTCCGTCAACTCTGTCCCATGTTAAGTGTTTTATGCCGCACCCGCTTTTCCGTGTCCCCACCCCTGTTCGTCGTCATTCCCTCTTCAGATTCTTTCGCTCTCACGCACGCTTTCGCTACTGCTCACTGTTGATCGCGGCTTTGCCTCGATCCCGTACCGGCTGGCTACGAAGAGGACCGTTACGGTCTCGTTTGCCATACCATGAAGAGCATTTCAGCGACTCAACGATGGCTCTCTCTTTCTTTCTTTCTTTCTTCCAAATAAATATGCACCATACACGCGCTCTGACATTCTCGCGATCACACGTACGTATAATCTTTTTTCATACACACGCGCGCGCGCGTATAATTCTTTCTCCCCTCCCATGCGTCTCTCTCTCTCTGACACACACACACACACGCACACACGCGTGCACGCACACACACACAGAGGCGCGCGTACTCTCACGCACCCTTTCTTCCTCGTCTGTCACGCACACTTACATTCCACCCTCTCGCGTTTGCAATCTTACACCATTTAGCTCGTTTTTCCCTCCCGTTCACCTGGACTCGCTCTCGTATCTATTGCTACGGAATGTATGCAAATACATGTATACACGCAACACGCGCAACGTATCACTCAGTCAGAGACGAACGCTTACACATACGCGTGCAGAATGCACGTATATGCGAATGTTAATAAACATCATCATCATGTACACTCGAAAAAGACCCCCTCCCTATTAACTTTACGTTTTAAATAGTCCGTGCGTCCCGTCAGTCTAAACCGTATACGCATATTATCCATTCTCTACGGGAAGACGATCCATCGAGATCGAGGACGCTCGAGAAGAAGCAACGTTTTCTCTTCTTCGATGCAATTATATATTGTTATATTTAATCCGCTTTCGGCTTCACTTTACATCAGATTCTTTTATTCGACTTTCTCTTATTTAGATTCTGGCATTTCGGAACGGTTTCATTTTATTATTTTTTTTTTTTTGTTTTGTTTTATTTTATGTTATATATTTTTTTGTATTTTTTTGAGCGGCTGGCCTCCCCTAGTTCCCTCGCTTCCCCCGCGCAAAGGTAATCTCTCAGAGATCAAATGGTGACTCAGATAATCTCAACTCACCTGCGCAAAGAGAACAAAGCAACACGTTTCACGGTCACTACCGAACGATCATCATGTTCGACATCTTCGAAGCACTCTGTCATGTGTGCGCGTGCGTGCGTACGTCAGTAAAGCAATTTCTTTTCTTTTCTTTCTCTCTCTTTCTCGAACATCATATGGAAAAGAATGTACGTCACACTCTCGATACCAATTTCTTTTTATATTGATCTCTCGCTCTCTCTTTCTCTCTCTCTCTCTTTCTCTCTCATCATTCGCTCTTTCTTTTCCGTCACTACATTTGTTTGTCCATTTTTTTCCGTCCTGTCGTATATTTTCATCTGTTTTCTCCTTCCCGTTTCGTTTTCATGTTTCGGACTTTTCCCCAAATTTCTGTTTCTCCGTGTTTCATTCCTCCGTCGTGAAAACTCAATTAGGCAACGAGAAGAACGCAAGAGAAGGCGGAAGCGATAACCTGCCGACGTTCGTTGTCTGTTAAAAAGAGCTACGCACACTTAATTTTTCGTTGTAATGACATCTATCCATTTCACCACGGTCCGTCACTTCGGCGCAAACATAAATTGCGTTCAACTTTCTTACAATGAACGAACGTGAAAAAAAGTAAACCAGCGTTTCAAATAAAAATCAGAAAAAAGTAAGCACCGCTAAAAGCTGGCTCCACCCCCTCCTTTTACCAAATGGCCAATGACAGCGAAGCGTTTCTCATTCGCGTGCGGGGATTATAAAATCATATATATAATAAGATGTACATGTGTATATATTTATATGTTGCACATGTATACGTATAACAATATATACATATTGTATACACGCGCGGGCGGGCGCGCGTGTTTGTGTTTGTGTGTGCGTGTGTGCGCGCGTATGTGTGTGTGTGTGTGTCTGTGCGTGCGCGCAATATGCGAAATGGGATCGAAAAAGGTAAGTAAAAGTGGCAGTAAATAGAAATGTATATATAAATATATAAGTCTAGATTAGAGAAACGAGTGAGGAGAACGAGCGTAAAGAAGAAGGAACGAAGCGCTGCGCATTGGCCGAGCATAAATTACAATGGGTATGTATATTTTATATTATGTCCCTTAACGACAATCGGTGGGTGGTAGGTTAGATTTTTGGAGGCTACAGCATTCAAAAGGGAATATATATCTTGTGTGTTTGTTGGCACGTTTTTTTGATTCCGCTCGAACGTCTCGTCGTTTCAGAGGAGCATACACAAACGCCTGTATGGGCTCAACGAGACGACGGCTTCCTTTCTCTCTCATACACTTTGTTTCTTTTTTCGTAAATATATGTGTATGTATATATACATATACACATGGTACGCATATGTATACATATTTTTTTGAGATTTTTGTTTTCTATTTCGAGTTGTCACAGGTCAACGCGTGACTTAAGTAGAGGTCTCGTTTTTGAAAGCCCGTTAAACTTTGTGCGCATCGTGTTTCGATATGTTTCGCCTACGCGGCTTAACACTGCCGAAAAATTCGTTTCAGATTGCACGGAAAAAGGAAACGGTTATTATCATTAGTAGTAGTATTGCTTTTTTTTCTTTTTTTCTGATATTTTTAACAGACCGCGTGAAACCCGTGACACGCATAAACTCCTGGGAGCCTATTCACCTTCTCCGGATACAAATCACAAATACTTTTTTCAATACTCAGCGAGATTTGTTGACCTTAATTCCATGTAAGGATGCTAGCTCAGGCAGTATCCTCGAGTTAACATCTTAACGAATTGCACTCGTCAACAAATTCATCGACTCGAGTCTCAATATTATTTCTTATTTCTTTTTTTTTTTTTTTTGCATTCATTATTATTCTTTTTAGTGTACTTGAGTCTACGACCAAAAATAGCCTCCCCGGAAATATTGCTGCGATACTGCGATTCGTAATTAGTTTGCAGTCGCGCAACGACGAGCAAGGTATAAAATTAACAGATGAAAATTCTGAAAAATTAAATTGATTAGCACATCGTACAGCAGTGTTTTGTAATATTTTCTTTTGCATATTCATCATTCAAATTTATCAAGATAATTGTAATAATTTTGATAAAACAAATGATAGGTAAATATGTAAATAAATATTTGTTAAGGATAAGAATACAATATCACCTGGAAAAGATTGCAAACGGAATATTTGTGTGTAATCTCTGTTGGTCAACATCGAATTGTATGAGAAAGTTAAATGTAATTCAAATGGAGCAAAAAATGAGTTATTTAAACATTGATAAAAGCCTATATTTGCCAAATAGGCACGATATTCTCCTTTTCAACTAATAGAAAATGATTGGGAACGTTTACACCGCTTACATATCAATATTGTAATATACATTCAATTACTTAATATTTATCCTGAATGCATTTAGAGTATCCTGTTCTCACGTTAATAAATATTATTTGAAATCCTAAAATCAATTCACAGATACTCGATAACAGAAGTCTTATTTTTTAATTTCAATGATAAGCATAGTTGGTGCGTATATCAGATGGAAACGACACAATGCTGTCGTTAAGTTACCGAGAAGCTAAGTTTACACGTTATGAGGACCGAAACATGTAATTTCAAATAGTTTTGAAAAGGTAAGAGATCCCTTTTAAAATCGTACAATGCCAATCTTGTATCTTTCGTATCTTTCTATTATTTTCAAAAGTATAAATCATATTGACACTGCAAAAAAAGACACGTACGTTCGTGAATGCGGTTACATCGATAAATATCGCTTCTTAAAACTTTAATTCAAGATCGCGTTGTATCGTTTTCACCCGATATACGTACCACTCATAATTCTTAATTTTTGAACTTAGAAACAGAGCTAAATCAGTTGATACTACTATCCATTGATTAAAGATTAAATTTGTTCAAGCTAGTGTATTTGTATCAAAGAATGTTTTAAAATATGTAATGACAACGTGTTACTTCGATTATTCACGACATAGATGGTGATTAAAAAGTTGCGTTAATCGTGTAAGCTGATAATGGAATTCCTTACCTTGCTTGAAACCTTCGTTCCCTTGCCTACTGTGTGGCCGCGCGAACGTCTCATCGGAGGCTAACAGATAAATAAGAACCAGTCAGATTATTGACAATCAAGCAAATTTTCATGAATAACAAAAACAAATAAACACATTTATTTAAGATAAAAAGGAGAAAATGCTTTACCTTGGGCAGAGGTGCTAGGCGTCGGTTCAGGTTCCCGTTTAACGCGAGATGTTAGTGATTCGGGTGTGTCAGTACCATTTTCCGTTGGTTCGTCCTTTCTCGTCGACGACAAAGAGGAAGCAGCCAGACTGGTTCCCGATGATGCTGAGTTCCCGACGTTATTGCTGTTCACGTTGTTACTACTTGCCGAAGCAGTACTGGAGTTTCCGCCTCTACCATTATTACCGGTGCTTTCGCTCTGAAAGTCGATACTCATCTTCATTTCCATCATTTCTGGCGAACCTTGTACGAGATCTGTCCCCGAACAGGACTGCAGCTCCTGGCCAGTGATCTCGCCGATCGGCGTGTCGGAAGAACCGCTGAGCTTCCTCGGTCTGCCTCTTTTTCTCTTTGGCGCGGATAAGGCCGAACCAAGGAGAGGATGGCTCGACATATGGTGCATCCTCTTCTGCGAGACGTGGTGGTGAGGCCCGATTTGGTTTATTCTATGTAGATTCGGTGGTGGTGGAGGTACTGTGTTTTGATTGCCAAGCAACGAAGAGGTAATACTAGGCAAGTCACACTTGTCCTCGTTTACCTCGGTCAGGCCCTTTATCCTAAGAGACTCAGCGACTCTCAAGAAAGCGGTTAGCCTATCCTGGTCGACGCTGACCTCCCCACGATACATGAAATCCAAAAGACTGCGCATATCCACGTAGGGGACATCTTTAAGAATGACTATCGGGTGCTTGTCGGGGTGTCCGACGAAAAGGGCCTGCAAAGATAGTAAGAAAAAAATACTCGGTCGGTGTAGATTCGGCAAGAGGGTCGAGTAAGAAAACGTTATGAATTATTAATACGCGTCATGAATTAATCTACCGTGATGAATTATTAATAATGTTCTAGAACGCGATTCATTGGACTTCAAAAAGAAAGCATACGTTTCCCCCAGGATCTGCGGTTTGACGATGCATTGTTCTCTCTGGATGAGACTTGTCCTTACCTGAAAATAGGGACTACACGCCGACAACACCATCTTATGTGCCCTGAGTAACTGACCCTCGACGGCCAGCGTAACATCGACGAACGACTCGTCATGGAGTAGTTGATCGAAAACGGAGAGTAGATTACTTTGATGATTATTCCAGCGCAGACAAAATCTCTGCGACGCCATCGCTTCACTTCTCAGATCCGCCAAGTTACCGTTAATGTCCGCTAACATCAGATCTAGTGTTGATCTTTTTATTGGTATTGCTGCTGCCGCCTCGTCGTCGCTTCTTTTCGCCTTCCTCGACGAAGCCGCTTGCTCTTGCTCGTGCTCCTGCTCGTACTCTTGCTCGTGCTCTTCTCTTCATCGGCCACAGTTTATCATATCTTTCCTTCACATGATCTGCGTCAACAAAAACGAAACATTTATTTAACATTAACTTTTATTTAACATTAACTAAAAATCTGTATTTCCTTTAAATAAAATTATTTCACGCATCTACACATTCATATAATTAATAGGAAATTTATTATACAAAATGATGTTCAATTACTTGCACGATAGTCGAACTTGCTTCGACGTAAATGATTCATCTCAATATGAATCACTATATATATTACTAATTCGTTCTCGCGATCAACGCGTGCGGAAATGCTAGGCGATAACCGTGGCTCGACAGAATTCCTACACATGGAAAATTTCTTGAAAATCATGTACGATCCTGGACGAGTCCTCTAAACGTTCCACGTATATATACGATAACGCCTGCATGCATAATCGTCCATATAAGCTTGCGAGACGATACGCACGAAGTATGAACGTGGGTGTACGACCCTGGAGGACGTAGGTTGGGCGAATAGGCGACTCGCTTCGTTCGTGCCTTTTATGTAATTCTCTCCTCACCCCTTCACCAGCCCAATCACGGTCACGTACGCAACGTTTGTTTCGCCAAGACCGCAGAGATGCGGCAGAAATGACTTTCCTCGGTTAGTCGAAGGGCGGAATTCGTAATCTGCCACCAGGGAAAAGGCTAGAAATAGCCGAACAGGTCGCCAATCCAACCGTAGCCCACGATCAAAAGAAACAGATCAGCCGATTGGTGCCATTTATCGAAAAGGAGATAAACCGTTGACTCTCGATACCTTCGGATCATTTCTATAACGAGTTTAGATTATATTCGTACAAAGTTGCGAGCCAACAATATGATCAGAAGGAAAACAAGAAAAAAAAAAGTAAAAAAAGGGGGAAAGAAAAAGAAGTGCAAAAACGTTGTGCGCAATCGTAACGCAGATAGCATAAATTATTTATGTTTTTCACGAACCCTCTATAACTTGCAATTACATATCTTATAGTCATATCTTTCATATTCCGTTTTATCCACTTATCATTTTATATACTCTATATTATATTTTATTATTGTAAATATTATTGAACTCGTATAAGACCGTCTATTTACATACATACTGGCTCTTAATTTTTATATCAAAATGAGAAACTACATTGCACTATAGATTCTTTTTCTACCGAGTAAGTAAAACTCTTGTCGCGGAGAATATCCTCAATGTTGAAATACGTTAAACTTAATCGAGAACGATAGCAGGTACCGAACGTGATATCTACCGTTGAAGATCCTTAGGTATGGAGCAACAAGAAAAATATCCGCATGAAAAATCCGAGAAACGGGAAGCAACTTTTTCAGCGAATGATACGGAGGAGAATAAAGGCGAGAGGAAAAGAGAAAAGTCCTGCCTCCGCCTCCTCAGTCCTCGGAACTACACAACGTGTGGAAGAGGTCGACGGGTCGGCCGAGAGAATCAATAGCATTTTCTACGCATTCGGATCGATACCGTGTTCCGTTGCTTTCGCGCGCAAATCTCGATATATGTGTATACGTACACACATATCCATCGACACGTGTACACGATGAACCACGCGAAGTCTACATAGAATGTTCATCATGAACGTTGTGTCGTATCGTTATATATTCGGTATAAATGGAGAATAGCAGTGCACGACCTTGCACGACCTTGTTAATACCTTGAGTGAATGGTTTTCACGGTGAATGGCACGTCATCATGGTGCAGCACACACCTCGGTGGCGGTACGTTAAACGATCGCGATCGAAGATTTCTGAAACGTCGTGGCGCGAGTTTCGATAGTCGACTCCTTCATCTTTCGACATCGCTCGATTCAACCTCGACTTCCTGATAAATGGATTACGTAATGAAATCGTGCGAACTCTCGACCGCTTTATTAAATCGGCTGCAAAAATGTGGAATTCACAGTGTGACCAACGTAACTACGAAGACTATATGACGGTGTATCGGCGTATAACGATCAGCCAGCGCTCTTTGAACCTTTTTCTATATACACCTTTCTCTTTCTCCATCTTATGAGTTAAAAATTAAATAAAGAAGAAGAAGAAGAAGTCGATTTCATATAACGATTACGACATACATGTGGTACAAGCGGAGGAAGAGGAAAAAAAAGATGACGTTTTAATCAGTGTAGACATTCCGTCTACTCTAAAATAAAATTCTGACCCCTGATGGCAAATACGAGAATAATCTAGACTCTAGACTGTATCAGAGATAACGTTTACGCGAATAAATGCATAAGGATCATTAAAGAAAATCTACGGGATACCGATCAGTGTTTATTCTACCGGGACATTATCTTACGTGATTACGTAAAAAGTTATTGAATCAACTGAAATACGTTGCTTCTTCGATCGGTATTATTAGCATCTTTTTGATAATACTTGGGTTAAAGGAATATTTTCGATCGAATCGAAATAGATATCGCTGCGAAACGCGAAAGATTGGCAAACTTGTATTCAATGAACCGTACATGAAAGTTAATAGAGAAGGAAACGAGACGAGAGGGGAACAGACGTAAATGAAGACCGTGACAGTGTACACAATTGCGTTCCTCGAAAGGTGCACGTATAACCAATATCGAACCACCACTCTTAGTCATATTTGTTTAGTCGCGCAGACACACCGGACCGTGTTCGACCAGTTTTCGAATGAACATGAAAAAACCTGACGCTTCCACACACAGGGCCGTGTTAACGACTCGAAATATAAAAGTAGTCTCTGGATTGCCAATCGAAACGTCATCACCGATTCTCGAACCCTATTCAGATTATCAACACCGGCCGCCTGGCGAATACGCTCGTGTCTCTATTCAAGCTTTGGCGATGATCAATTCTCGCGATATAATTAAACCATTAATTACTTCCTATGCTTTCGTATCATTCTTCTTGTTGAAGGTGTATCATGACGTTCTAACATGTGGAAGCGGTCTCGAACGCCGATTAACGTACGTTTCGCTCTAATAACGGGAAATCGAGAAATTCGTGAAATAGGAAGCACGAAAGCGAATCGTTGGGGATCCAGCGACCGTACACTATTCGTTCGATCACGCGTGCGACCGTGTTCTACGTGGACGATAAAACTCGATTAAATGATATTTACAACTTCTCTATCGAATCGATTTGCGCGACAGAGAGCCTGTATAACATGTATATACGCGAGTCTCTATGCTGCTAAAACATTTGCATTCGATAGATAACGTCGTTCGAACAAACGCCGATTACAAATCGGTGAAAGGTTGCACAATAATAGAGGAGCGACGAGTAGAGGGGACGATCGAGCTGCTGTTGGTTTTATCTGACCGTATATGTACCACCCTCTCGATCATTTCTCGTACGAACTTCGATCCGTTGGAATCCCTTAACCATTACGATCACTACCATTGATATTACGATATGTAGCGTCACCGCTGGGTTCTTTCTTACAATTAGTTCAACAACGTTGTCATCGTAACCGACCCCATTGTTCCTAGCTTACACGACTATGTATATTCATCGTTACTACGAAGATAGTTTTAACGATGCTCACAAAAACATTTGCACGCTATCACGCTACTATGGCTAGTCACATGCAACACGCACACGTCTACTCACGGTTCGTTTATAGAGAACGAGCGAGTCTCCCGACGCGGTTGACCCCGAAAACAACTGTGTGTTTTCGCGATTGATGGAGAAGAATATCTTCGCGACCGTGACGGCAACGATGACGGAAAGAATCGTGGAGCCGCAGACAGTATAGAAGCTAGCGCAAAGAGAATTCGAGAGCGCGTTGCACGAAGAGAACATTTCGCGGCTTGCGTACTCGATCGCGATTTATGTTGTAAACAGAATGAGATGTGGGCCATCATCGATGACACCGCGAGATGATACGTCGTATACGATCCATGTTGAGCGGTCAGCGCGCGCGTGCGTTCTCTAGCACGCGTACGTATACTCATGCAACCGGTAGCAGAAAGCTAATCAAATCTACGCGCATACATGCGCACACACACGTACAGTGGCGTTACACGCACGCCTGTTGCTCACGCACGTGCGTGCACCAGCGTATCCGTATGCGTGTCACGCACACGGCTGGGCTACATTCTCGTTTCTGACGCGCACACGTCCTTAAAGCGAGAATACATGTATGCGTTCGTACGTGAGTGTACGCGACTCGCTCCTCTCATGGCCACGCATTGCGTAATCAGCACCAGCGGCAGAGTCACGCCGAGGTACAAAACGAACGACAAAGCGCGGCAAATACCGCTGCGTTTCGAGAGCCTGAAATCCTCGCTCGTCCTCCCTATCTCTTTCTTCGTTTCTCCGACTCTTTTCCTCCCTCGTACATCATTCTCATTCTTTCTCTCTTCCTCCGTCTTCTCACGTCTCTCTTTCTCTTTTTGTTCTTCTGCTTACGTGCCCTCCCCTTGTTGGCTGGCCTGTGCCTCCTACCTTTTACTGTTTCGACGCTTCCGCGTATAGAGGATACGGGTATATGTACAGTACACACGTCGCATGCACGCCTAAGAGCCGGACGTAGTGTGGCTGTGTTCTCTACTAGGCATTCTGGGATCCATTAATAGCGTTTAAAGACGATAGTTTTTATCCTAGGATTATTCTTACTGCGATTCAGCCGAGAGATACGTATCGATAGAGAGAACATTCCGCTGAGTCATCGCTCAAGGATGTACGTGTCAGTCGACAAAATCGTTTCTGCAAGGAATTCTGCGGCCGGTCACGCTGTGCACCGTCGTTGCGCCAGCAAATATTTTTCCGTTTTTCTCGGTCCCACGTGAAACCAACCACGGTTGTAATAACGACACTCCCCGCCACTTTGAACCGATTCTCGAGGGCCGTCCTCGCAATTGCCACACTGTCGAGTTTTCATTGCGAACCGACTCTTTTACACTTCAAATTTTCTCGTATTTGTAAGTACGGTTAAGAAAGCGTCACGAAACAGAGCAGAAGGAAATACAGATTATGAGAGAAAAAAGGAAGCAAATAGGGACATCCGGAGGCGCTACTCGGTCTAGAATAAGGGTTGCTTCATCGATCGACCGAATTTTAATGGTGGATCGAGGTCGAAGCCAACCGAGTGTGCAACGAAGAAGTGAAATGGCTAGATAAGCGGTTAAATAGATAGGTCAACGTGCAAAAGATTCAAATTCTGTTTGACAAGGGAACGTTGGTAATCGATTCGAAATTCTGCAGGAACATACCGTAAAAAAAGATAAGCGGGATGTTTCTTGGCACATCTTCCTTACCATCGATAATGGAAAACTGAGAGAAAATTGAAGCGAGCGACGAGGTTGGGCTTACAATAATCAATATCTCCAGCGACGAAATAAACGCTCGAAGCAAATCGAGAGTCTCAGCACAGCCGTTTGAGACAGAGATGGAAAGGGAGGGTAAGAGAAGGAAAGAGGGGGCAAAGAGAGAGCGATTTGGGGTAACCTTTCTGACGAGATTTTCCTCGCGTGGTGGTGATATAATTCGGGAGTGTTTCAAATCGAGTGAGGCAAGCGTGCACACTCGGATATCTGTCCCTTGTCGCACCTCCTCCCACTGGGGGAGTGCCAGGATGTGCTTGGAACGATGAACGCGCTCACAGTTCACACATTCCCGAGCACACCGTGGCTGCGTATGTGTGTGGCAAAATGTATGAAGGCGTGCATGAGGCACGCGTATACGCGTGATAGTTTGTCGGCATCGAGGCACAGGTACAGCTCATTCCGTTAGGTTGTAGTGGAAGCACCAGGTACGAAGTTAACGGAGAATTTTGCGGCAAAGGGGAAGAGGGATTGGCTACTGAAGAACGTGTCCCACATTTTAGAGCCTTCGTGGAGAAATACTCGCAACATTTCTGATTCGTTCGTTCATTCGCCAACAAACCGACACCACGCACAACACCGGAATATACGGCGTTTTTGGATTTGTTTCGCCATACGAATGGAAAATCACGTCGAGTTTTTTATCGCATATTCGAAAAGATTCGCCCCGCTTGTAGCGAAAATAATTGGTGGTTACTACTACTGTGTATATACGAGAAATATGCATGCATAAATTCAAGACATTCAATGAATAATGCGGTCTTATTTACATAATTAGGAGTTCAAAGGTTTCGAAAGCATAGGTTTAATTCGAAAACTTACCACTGATGTCGCCCGAAATGTCTAACCACACACACATTAGTAACCGTAAGAGAGGTTTTCGTGTTGACATCGTGTTCCCCGAACAATTGAAATTTAACGAGTTTCAACCGTTTTTCGACACGTCGAAAAGCATCGTCAACCCTAAAAGAATATCGTGTACTCCGTCACAGGATTCCGAGACGTTGAATCTCATCTCTGAAGAGCTTGCTCTTTTGCCCCTCTCAGACATGTGACCACCACAAACACAGATTCAACTTACACAGACTAGTCTGAGCCACTCTCACGCACTCACGCATGCACTCACAGACAGGTCGGCCATCTTTCTTTCTGTTAGCCTGCACCCTACTCCTCCTACCCGCCATCGCGCCCTCCTACACCTCCTCAACCTCGTACCCACCCCTCTCTGACGCTCCTCGCCCTCACGACCACCACCCTTCCGCCGACAACGACGGTCGACCTCGCTGCGCGCATTGGCGTCCACCCTACATTTTTTCACAGTCGAACGTTCTCGATTCTCAAAACTTTCCTAAACATCATCCTCTACATGCTCAAAGGTTCCTGCGAATAGCTGTATAAACATTATGGCTCGATGCAGAATAACGACAGTTTACGACAGGAAAAATAAAAATTTACGACCGATAGTGGAGAACAACCACAAGGACATTACTTAGAAAAAGGTGGTCAAGTCAAACCTCGACGCAATTTTCAACAACGATATTAAATATTTTACGAATATTTTGGTTATTCATTTTGACTTGTATTTAACGGACATATTATGTTAATTTTTTTTTTTTTTTTGGAGTTTATACATAAAAGTGGTCGACCCTGTAGCGAGCTGCGTGGCTTTTCAGCGATTTCCTACGCAACGTTCCGTTCCCATAGAGCGATTAAATCTATGCACCGTTGCCGACCCTCCGTTAAACATGATCGCCCCTCGATGCGCATTGCTGCGGCGGTCACCCCTCTTTTTTCACTAAATTTTTTTCCCTAGTATCCTATAAAAAATCAACTTCATTCCAAAGGATAATATTCCGCGCTGTAAAATAACCTTCTGCAGTTCGACCGTTAACAATTACGATTTTCAGATGTATTATTTCCACGGATACTACTATGTCGTAACGATGCTATTAATAAATGGTACTGCAGCAATTATAGTTGTAAATAATTGTAATTAATAACTTCGATTACTACTAGCTTATTAACTTCAATTTATAATTTGCTTTATTATTATATTTTTTATTTTAATAAGATCGAGAGCAGATAAGGTCGGTATATAATATTGTTTAGTTCGCGAATAACATAGTTTCAGTGGAAACTGAGCTAGCATGAAAAAGAAAAAAATTGTTCGATTAGATCAACTACGGCGCTGTTAAAGGACTGACTAATAATTTGCTTGTAACTCGTTATTCAATGCGACCTCAGTTTTTCAAGCACGCAGTCACGAGAAACGTGGCAACCTCGGTTGACGTACAGTGTCGTGCAAACGTATTACTGTATTACGTACAACCACGATACTAGCAGGTGTAACTAGGGCGCGAAGCTGAACAACCATTTCGCGATATAGTTGCATGGTGTTATGAAAACAGGTGCAGGTATACCCGATTCTTGCTCTACGACGTCCAGTTTAGACCGACCGGCCTGTTGTTGACACACCATCCCCGGTGAATCATTCCAAGGATAAAGGAGATTCAGACAAAAGAACGACCAGCGGAAAATAAATACATACTTCGAAACGTTACTCTCGGAATCTATTATTGCGGAGCATTATCAAAGTAACTGACCCCTTATAAACAACGTGACATGTAATATGCAACAATAGAATGCGAACAGGGTGAAGTATTCGTCACTATTGAGAAGATTATATAGCTAGAATGTATGTCACCACATTATAATGATTAACATATAAAGTTAAATCCTTTGTATCTCTTCATATATTTACTATTAGTCGACCTTTTCTGCTGATCAGCCGAGAAATGGAATAATATAGTTCAAGAAGTATCCGTTTGAAATATACTATCCTAGTGTCGCTGAAAAAGTAACATCACCATTGTTTTCCAGAAAGATTTAGGGTTCTTGAGCAATTAACGAAAACACAAATATGTCATACTATATCTGCATGAGAATCGAAACTGCAACCAGTTGGCAAAAATGCAAACTGCTGTCAGAGCTCGACATTCTTGTAATGGATATATCCTGACGACCACGCAGTCGTAATCCACACACGTAATAAAAGGAACAACGGATGGGGAGTACAGGGAGAGGCAGCACGTTGCACAGTCATCACCGTTACACGAATGCGCAGGCGCACGAAGATCGTATACACGTTTTTTTGCACATAAAATAGAAATTGGTAATTCATACTATCTTATACTAAAGTAATTTAAAACTTACTTCATCTTAACATTATCGACAATTTAAAAAATACGAAACGTAATGTGAAACACGTTTTCTACAAAGTTTTATTTCTACGTGTTCTATCGTAACAACAATTAACAAGTTACCACCGTTTCTCAAATTTGTTCGCCAGAAAAATATTTCACATGATTGAAAACGTACAAGCACAAAATATATTTTTTGATTAACCAAATGTCAAAAATGTTCCTCTATTGGCAAAAAAGTTCCTTACTCAATCGTCTTTTTTCGAATAACCTGCTGACATAACCCTCTAACAGAATAGATAGTGAATCGCAATGGTAGTAATCTATATTATCGACCAACATCTAGATGTGCGGGAAATTTGAATAAAGGAAGGTCAATATATAGCACTTATCGATTCATTCCGAGTTAACAAATGATACTAGTCACTTTAGTAAATTAACAAATTATTAACATCACAAAAGATACTCTCTAGGGTATACAGTTATTTAGTATAACTCTCCCTATAACATGCGAACGGCCACCATCATCACCACTTTAATCGACGCTTCAACCCCTCGCGGGTACCATGATAAAATCGTCACGCTACTTTAATCAGGAACCCGCAGGAAGTTCCATGTAAGTTCTCATCGAAACACACGTGGGTACGAATATGTTGAGCTTCAGTGCACAAGCTAACACTTGTCGCTTATGTGCAGGTTATATCATTTCTTTCAAACGTTTCCGTGATTCACAATGTAGTTTTCAGACACAATATTATGGAAATAAATGTCGACAAAAATGTATACGTTTCCTCACTTCCTCGAATAAACTAAGTATTAGATAGTCAATTCACTATCAGATGCTAAACAATATTCAATCGCAAAATGCTGTCAATATACATAATTCTTTACCTGATAGTAAAAAAATAAGTAGACAGTATCGTATTTAAATAACACATGAACAATACAGGTATTTGCAACATTTGTCTCGATAGAAAATGATTTAAAACATTTGTTTTTTAAATTATATTTTATAGGCGTATAACTTTGACATTAATGTAATACATGTAAAACCAACAGATAAAAAACTAAAACACTATCCAAAATGGAATAATATAGACCAGTGGAGACACCACGTGTCCCAACCACGTGGTTGGCTGTTAGGTTATTTCACTTGGCGGGAGGTCAATAGATGAACGCTTTTTTCTTTCCTGACATTTTTTCACGTGTATTTAAAAATCATGCGATACAGATGTAACGGAAATGTAACTTTTGAAAGAATGTTAGTTAATTGCATCTATAAATTTACATGATGAAACAAGTGTATATATTTTATGCGTATTACGAGAGATAGCTGTTGAGAAATTATACAACACAATTTTGTAAGCTAGGTACAATCTTTGTTCAAGTATGTCTATATCTCAAAGATAACAACGAATCCCTGTTTGAGATAACTTGGCTCGACGAATAACGGTAAATGTGCACTTTGAATTCTTGTACGATGTACTCACAATTCTAATCTTTCGGCAAAAAAAATATATATATATATGAATTTGACGATTTTCAAGAAATGGGAAACACTGTTAAAGAAGCAAACACATCCAAATAGGATACAAATAGTTGGATAAAATTTTGGATCACCCACAAAGTTGAAGACACGGAAATAAAATTCACCTCAAAAAGTAAATGCCTTCATGGATTTTTTAAATAATTCTGATGATATTTCACACAACATTTAACGAAGACGATAAAAAGATATCGAAGCGAATCGCAAAACTGCAAGTGGAAGCATAGGTTATAAATACATCACAATTATGCACAATGCACCTGTAATACGCTGATATACGTGTATGTCACCATCTACTCCACTTTCATCCACAAACTTACTTAATCGCAAGGCCTTCTTTTATCGATTACGAACAATTTGCACAACCGAATACCGTTTTCTTAGTCCTTTCTATTTTTTTTATACACCCCGATGTAGCACAAGTTACATAATTTTTCACCACAATATAGGAACGGAGAGATTAATTAACGCACGGGTGGTGACACTGTCGACTGCCGACCGAAAGGCACATTCTGACACGTGCTCGAACTCGAGGCTGTGGCACTGATCCGATCTCGCGCGTTTGCGGAGACGAGTAAGGTATGTGTACACAACTCACCTGTTATGGTATGTAGTAACGATTGCAATCTAAACCGAAGGCTATATTAGTCAAATGAGAAAATACGATATAGACGGGGGAAAATCACTAAGAGGAAGTGAACACGAACGACAGTAACAATGACGCTCCCTCATGAGGGAAGCAACTGCAAAGGTATTACTGGAGCTAGGGAACAAGCAGCTGAATGAACACAACAAGGGGGAGGATGGCCGGCGGATGGACGAACGAACGACTCGACTCGAGTCGAGTCAGCCTCGACACCCCGGGGCGTATCGGCGCCTATGGGCAGCGCCATGTCCGACCGCGACACACGTTCGAGAGAATAAAAAAGACAGAGAGGGGGAAAAGAGAGAGAGAGACAAAGTGCACGAGGAAGACAGAGTGATTCCAAGAGACGAGGGAAGGAGAAGGGAGAGAAGATTTACGCAACCCTCTCTCGCCAAGCGAAAATCCACGTCGAGAGGCACGCTGTCGTCGATGCGTCGATAAGCCACGTAGTATCCTCCTCCTTATGCGTACTTCACTTTTTTCCATGTTTTTCCGAGAAATTGCAAAACTAACCTCTTTCTTTTTACCCCGTGAACGTTTCCTTTCTCTGTTCCTCTTACTGCGTTAACCCTTCCTACGTGTACATACACAATATCGCACCGTGGCACGCACGTTCACACACATAAACGTGAGCGTATAAACATATGAAGCACTGGCAAACACTTTTGATTCAAAGTACACCACACAGCAACTGGAATGACGATGATGACGACGACGATAATGATGATGATGACAACGATAGTGAGGGTGATAGTAGTGATGGTGATGACGACGACGAAGACAGCAACAACGATAACGAAGAACACACGACACGAATTGTGAAATGAAGGGAACGAGGGGCGAATAAAACGAGAGGCAAAAAGCAAAAGATAGATGCACAAATAAAAAGGGAGAAAGCGCTAAGAAAGTGAGAAAGAAAGAAGCGTCCTCTCTTCAGCACTGGTAATATCGATTCATAGGGTAGGCACGATGGCAACGACCCTACCTGGTTTGTTGAAATGAGCTCGAGGTGCACGGAACGTTTTCACCTTATCGACACCGCCCGGTTTTTCCCGATGACACCCGAGTTCGATAGCAGCACGATTCTACTTAATACACGGTACTTTTGAAAATTTACACTATACACCACGTCGACTTACCTTGGCATCCTGGGATGCGGCTGATTCGACGACGGGGTGAGAGCCTCTCCACCGAGGACGTACGACTTCGCCCGTGCAGCGCTAGGACGCCATGTCATCAAGTCGAGGCGCGGACTCGGGGCAAATCGCGCATATACACACCGATAGAGAGAGCGCACGAACACCACGTAGCTGACCAACCCGGTGCCTGCCGTGCTGGGAATTCCTGCTGCGCCACCGAACGGCCGTCACGGAACCTCGCCTACGCCCGCCTAGCGCCACGACCGTGCTTTCCGTTCGTGGTACCCTTCACCGCTTTGCAACGCTCACGACACCCGCCCGTTTGCGCGCCCTCGTTCAACCGAACCACCGAAGTTGAGCCGCGCACAACCTCCCGCAATCCTACCACCGCCACCTACCCAATAGTCCCCACTACACCCTTCACCCTCTCCTTATATCCCCCACCTTCTCACCCTCCTCGTCACGCACTCCTCCCTTCCCTAGCTCTGCGACACCCTCTACTCCCTCTCGCCTCATCCTGCGCGTTTCGTCCTTCTCGGTTCCCCTCTCTCGCACTCACACTTCTCTAATTTCTCTTTCTTTCTCGCACTTTATCTCTCTCGCACCGATTCTCCCACTCTTTCCTTAGCCCGCAAGGAACGAATCGCCTGACTTCTTTCTCTCTCCTACTAACCATCGTCTTCTCTTTCTATCTTCTACGAAACCTACACAAACGCAATCTCTCTCAATTCGTCTTCCTCTTTCTTGCTCCTCACCCTCGATCACCCTCCAAAAAGGGCACTTATTTTCGCCCCTTTGTTCTCACGGTTGTGACCAACTTCTCCTTCTCTCTACCTTTCCTTAAACCTACCATCTCCCCTTGCCTATACGCCCTCGTTCCTCGGGCTTCTTTCTCGAACACACCCTCTCCCTCTCTACCTCCTAGCTACTTCTTACGTCGTGTTACTGCGCACTCGTTCTGGCAAAGTCGCCACGAGCTCGTGCAACTACTCGCAAAGTTGTTACCCATTGACGACGTCATGTGCGGTTCCAGCGGTTGCGACAGTCGCTTATCGCTTGTCGTATTATTTTGATAAAGGAAAATGCGGGTTAAAGGGGCACCGAGTTTCTGTTCGTTTTTAAAATAGAGCCACACGGATTATGTTACGGACTTGCAACGTGATATCTCATTCATCTTTCTTCTGTTATTTTTTCCTTCCGTTTGTTGTTAATGTGATTTTAAATGTTAAAGAAAAAAGAGATTAAATCTATACGGTAAGCAAAGGGCAAGGATGACGATACATCCAATTGTTGAACAGAGATTCGTAATCGAGAACTACGTTTCGTTTCAGGGATGATCGAGTAGAAAAATACCAGGGGTTGGGCATAGGGGGCTTGGAAAGAAACTCACGAATGTAATAAGACGGCTGTGGAGGAGATGCGTTGCGAGTTACACACGCAACCACGATTTGCGTCTGCGCACTTTTTTCTGTACAGACTCGCCAAGTAGTAGTGAATGATAGAAAGAGACAAACGCTCTCCGCCACGAGGCTGTTTCTCAACTTCTGAGCTGCAAATGTACAAGTACCAACCACATTTGCGTATCCTGGTAGTAGTTTGTCGCTGGTTCAGCTTCCGCTTCGTACCTCGAGGCTTGTTGCGTATCCGTGGACAAGAATCCGAGTGTCGTCACGTTGCTATGGAAATAAATGCACCTTCGTCTGATTTCCTCGTTGAATCAATGTGTGTTGGTTGCGTGTCGTCACCGGAATCGTTGCGCTACGCTGACGGCACCTTGACACGTTTACCCCGACACGCGTATTCTACACCATTACAATAGTGTCGAAACGACTTCATTATCGGAAGCTTTTATTATACGATGTTCACTATCTTTATCGATACGATCGATTTAAAACGACGAAAGATCCAAGTCACTGATTGTTTCCCGCGCTTTTACTTTGTACTCCCTTAAACGTAATGTCGAGTGCAGAAAGTGAAGTAAAATATGAACGATGAAAATTCGGTTGGTACTTTAAACGAAAAATACATGTACGTATCGTATATCACGAGGTAACGCGTTTCCAACACACGAGGGTTGGCTGGAAGCGATACGCGGGGCGCTGCCGCGGAAGGATCCCCACGGATCTTTTCGGTCGACTGATAAAAAGGCTTGAAGCTGCCTTGTCGCGATGGACGAGGCGTATACGGACAAAAAAAGTCGCTGGAAGGGGAAGCTCCGGAGAGTCTCAGAGTCGGGCAGGGGAGAACAGAGCACGCGGGAACGGAGGGATCGTCTGTCGGTGGCGGAGCTGAGGTGGGGGCGGTAGGTACGGCGGGGACGGTACCAGCGGCGACGGGGTAAAGAGGTAGAGACATACACGTAGACAACGTGGGTCGGGGTAAAGGGGAGCTATCACCGCCGTCACCGCCGCCACCACCACCATCACCACCACCGCCGACACTGCCGCCGCCGCCGCCACCGCCGCTGCCGCTGTCGTCGTCGTTCGTCGTCGACGCCGCGCCACGATGATTTGACTCTACTCGCTACCGCCGCTGACGCCACCACACGATGATTCGATTCCTCTGCTAGTTGCCGCCACCGCTACCGCCACTGTAACCACCACCGTAGGCCACTCCACCGCTGTTGCTGCTGTTACTTCCTCTCTGCTGTATTCCTCTAGTGTCCTTGGTTTCGCTCTAGCAAGACCAGCGTGCTAATTCTACTACGTCGACGCGGTTTTAGAGAAACTTGGTTGGCTCTCCTACTGCTAGCGCGCCCACGGCCAGGGCTGTATCGCTTGGGGCTGCGTATTAGTCCATTCTAATCTCATGGCTTCCCAGCTATGCTTCATCATACTGTATTCCTTTACAATACATATATACATATAAGTATATATGTACCAAAGCAAATTTCTTCCTCGATATATGCGATCGATTTTGGTTATCTTTTGAAACAAATACCAACATACAAATAATATCTATCAGTAACTGTTTTTTCTTACAAGCAATTCTGATCCGATATACCTTATCTTATCAGAAATCTTGGTTTTTCCTAATTTATAGCGGCAGGAGTGTATCTACGTGATTTCGCGCAATTCTCCAAACATCTTTTTCATATAACACACTACCGTGCTATTTTTCTTTTACGATCCCTAAATTAATACCATCATAACGTAACTCATGAATAAACAGGGTGTCGACCGTAGTCTCTTGATCTTTTGACAGCCTTGAACTGTCTGTCCGTTGATAGCCGCGACGATTCGGCCAGTAAAGTGCCTGTGGAACGTCGTTCCTTCGTGCGCGGCTAGAACACAGGCTCAGCTAGTATCTAGGGAACTTAGAAATCCAGTGGAAACTAAGTCGAGTAGAAGGGATACTATCGGAGGAGGTGGCAGCAATGGCGTCGGGAATCGCGAGGAGTAGGCAGAGAGGAGACGGTTGCCTTCATATACCAGGGAAAAGAGGACGGCGGAGAGGGTCGAGGGAGGACGCGGAGAGACAGAGTCGAGGAGTACTACACGTGTCGCTGTAGCGGGGTGTTGACCCCAAATAGCTTTTTTAACGTGACGTAACCACGAAAGGGTTGAGAAACGACTAGCAACGTCGTTCGATGGCCAACCGACTTCTTAGCTAAAGCCAAGCCCTTGCCTCGCCTTTAAGGCTCGTGGCTGCCCGTTAGATGTATAGCACAACGATCCTTTCATACTCGAAAAGCCACTTGCGCGGTTCTCTGTCCGCCACCACCATGACCACAATGTTATAATTAAGATCAGGGATGTGCTCTCAATTCCTGCAGATCTCAATTATACTCTATGCTACATTTAGGTATATTTAACGCCAAGAAAATTGTCGGAATGTAAAACAGAAATAAAACGAAACCTACAAAAAAATATGCGATATAATATAAATTGTACATATTGTAATATTATTTAATTAATAATTCAGTTGTATGCTTGCATATGTAATATCCTATTTTTTAACTCTATTCTAATAAACAACTCCGTTAGGAAGGTGGAAAATTAATTACTTTTGGGTTAATGATATGCATATGGAAATTTACAAGATACATTCGTGGAAGGCTAGAATTGTCAATCACAGTATTCATATCTTCGTACGTTTCTGAACACCAAAATTAGACATATGTTCAGTTCGGATATTTATGATGAGACAACCATATGTGAATTTACATTATGATTTACATACATGTACTTCTTAGTGCCGAAGGTGGAGTATAGCTAATCACATGGTCAAGGGTGACAGGTTACGGTATGATAGTATCGCGGTTGCCACACTTTCTAGTAACTCTAAAACGAAAAAAATATTGTGATTTATGGTAAAATGGAAAGTAGAACGTTTTCACATACAACTACTCAACCTTGTTGAATTAACAATGTAGTCAGTTGGTGTATGGTTGTATCTTACTACGTTATTAATTTTATGGAATAATGAAAGTAAATAAGATAATATACCCATTAGAAATCTAACATAAACAGCAAATCAGACCCGAGAAAATAAAAAACACGGAAAGCTAATTTTTACATAGATATCGGTGTCGATTTAGGAATTCAAACACTGAAAGGAGGTTAAGACGACACTTAACCCCCCGTCGCATATGGTTTCCAGTTGGAACGGTACTGGTATGTCGCAATACAGTCTTGTGTGTACACTGTATGTACCTAATTAGGACCATTGAAGAGAAGGAAAGACAGACAGAGATGTTGAATATAGGGCGTCCCCCGTTCCTTTTTATTTCGTCATTCGATAATGTCATACGATCTCCGAGGATACCGATCGAGTGTACGATCTCTATTTATTTGTCGAATATCGAATCGATGTTTTGGAAATATAACGAAAATAGCAATAGCGTAAAAAAATGATGTGATAGATATACAACAGAGATCTAAACCATGCCTCTTCCTCTATCTCCTTCCTTAATATCATGTATACATGTATGCGCTGTGACAGCAGTGACTATCTTATCATGCCAGCTACACCCTAAGAGGCGTAAACGATATTTTTCCTATTTGCTCTGGAAAGTACAGTGGTTCCCCGTGCTGATTGAGGAGAGGCCCTTCTAAGGTCAACGTTAGAGTTTTTGAGGTCAACGCAAATAGAAAGGGCGAGATACTGCTGATACGCTGATGAGATTTCATCGAGTTTCCTGGAGAAGCATGACTCGGCCGGACGGACAGTTGTTCAGAGTTCAAAGCAGATATCCTTATCCATTGCCGACCACAAAGGATATTCCAAGAAACCACGAGCAGAAGGAAACGGTCAGGCTGTCGTTCCTTCCATTCATTTTAGCCGGTGTTTTATTCCATTTTGCTTGAATTCTCGTGAAAAGTGCGCGATTAGTAAGTAGAATACTTAAACTGTAACTAATAAATAACGGTACCATTGTTCCTCGATTCTTGCCTCGAACGATTATACTTTGTTCTTGAACGTATAACGTTGAATAGAAATTGATAGCTAGCTTTTCCAGAAAAAAAGAAGAAAAAAAGAAAAAGAGAAATCACAGACAGACATGGCGAAGGGGGTTAACGTTTCAAAAGGGGAAGTTAGAAAGGAATCGTAAAAAAGTCTGTCGTTCGATAAAAAGAGTCAGTAACCGTGGAGGCGAGTAACGGCGTGCATACCTTACATATACGTTAGGAAGGGGATGACTCGAAGGGACATTGCTCCCTGGCCTCGCCTGCCCTGCTCTGTTCTGCTGTGTCCAGAAAGGATCCACCTATCGTCCTGCACTCTCACGGCCCTTACGGACCGTGACACCTCGAGTTCGGGTCCTTCCGGCGACAGGTACCTCGCAAGAAACACTTCCTGTTCAGTCGCCTCGGGAAGAAAACGTAAAAGCGAAAGATCGAAATAAGTGGCCAGGAATAAGTAGAATATCTGTCGATGCCATGATTTACTCCGATCACTGGGATGCAATTATAAAACTTCTTCTAGAAGAATGTAAAGTAAAACGTAGAAAAATTTAAGCATCCTTGACAATTGTTCGAAAACACGTTTCCTTCCCTTCTTTATGTTACTGTTCGCATCTCTCTCTCTCTCTCTCTCTTTCTCTCTCTATATATATATGTATAATGTATATGTATAATATATATATATATATGCATAATGTATATGCATTTTTCACTTTCTGTCGCTCGAGAAACTCAAAGGTGCGCTATCAGGGCACAACGAAGCCGCAGGATATTCGAGATTAATTCGATGTCGAAAATAAAAGGCTAGTAAAATATTTCCAATGGCTTTCGAGCGGAATCACCATCCCAACAGGTGGTTACGACACTCTCCGACCGAAAGATAAAACTTTCTACCCCTACGATCGAACCTCCTGGTCCTATGTGCCGTATTTTCGGTTACGAACCTGTCGTCGCAACGCGACTATCCCTGTACCTCTCTCTCAGCGCCCTCCTGCCTTACCACCCAACATACACTTTCTATCCCCGGGCTGCCTTTCAGCTTTTTTCCCTCTGCCTGTTCCCTTCTCTCTGTCTCCCTCCGCCCCCTCCACTCAGCTATCTGCCTATGCACCTACGTGACTATCCGCATCCCTATTCCTGACTTCTAAATCTAACCCTAGGTCTAACCCAACCTGGAGGCGCCCTTATACCCAGACGGCGGCGTCATGGATGGGGAGGTGTATATATATCCCCACCACGCCATCCCTCATCGAGGGGTCGTTGATCCCCCAAGGACAACGACCTTGCGTCTGCGGCAGCCAACCGTTCGAACGGTTCTGGGTTCCCGGATTCCTCGATTACCAATATCTTTCACTCCTCGCTCGTCTCTTTCCTTCCAACTCTTCTTGCACCCCAACCTTCTTTCCCTTACCCCCACCATTCACCCTCCCCCGTCCCACTGTAGGTACTAACCGTCACCATCTCCTTTCATTTTCCTTTCTGTTTTCTTTCCATTGCTGCGACGTGTTACTCTACACGAAGGAACGTATTTTTTTTGTCTATCAGCCAGTATCAATGGTGAATTGCTATGCAGCTATATCGAGAAAGGAGAGGAGGAAGTGCACGCCACGAATCCTCTCGTTGATCGCGGAATCTTCCTCCGACTCGACCATTTGGAACCAGTCGAACGGACCGTAAACAGTTAGTTCGAAGCACGATGAGACGGCATCGGTACAAAGATCGTGAAGCAGATCCACCGCCGGGGTCACTGGGTTTATAGAACCATAAACTCAGGCCAAACAGCTTTTCAAATTGTAAAAGACTATGAAAAATTCATACAAGTCGTCATCGATATGCATGACTCGACCCCGACCCGCATACCTCTCCCACCGTTCTTCCCTGTTCTTCCTTTTCACCAGTCTTACGCATAGAAACGTAAACCCTCGTGGCACATCGATCTCGCGCTCAATATTCAGAATAGTGCTGTTCTGAAAGTGAGTGGTAAATTTACCACTGGCTACATCGCTCCCAATAGTTATGTATGTATACCTGAGTACGGAAATTATATCTCTTTCATTATTAAAACCGTCGAAAAATTCGAATGATCTTTCAATTAGAGATAAAAGATAAAAGATAGTTCCGAAAAATGTTTAATGTCATGAAAGTGGTCCATATTTGTATTTTGTACGACTCGAGTTTAAATTCAAACGTGACTGACACCTGGTATGTTAAAACATAGCCATAGTTCTCTAAGTGGGTGGACGGGTGGGTGGTCAAGTACACACGTAGGAACAGAGCTGGTACACATGTATGACATATCTTCACATACACCAACTAGCGCGATACGTGCAGTGTTGGCTGAGCGGGCGCGAGTTGGGAGGCGCGATGACGTAATCTCCGAAGGGAAGGAACAACATCGCCGTTGACCTACTAAAGAACTGACTTTTCTCTCGTTTCTTTTCAGCCCTATCTTTTCGACTTCTCACTATACTATCTCGTATAACTTAAATACCTTTTTTGGTAAAGAATTTACATACTGTTCGATAAACCAAGAGCAAACAGCATATAAATGAAAAATACATATATTACATTATATTATCTTTCTGTTGATCGTTCGAATAAATTTCCACTTGAGCCTGGAAGTCTTAACATTTTTCAAAGTTGGTCGCGGGATAACCAGTCACGTAGATGCACAGCGAAGCTCGTAAAGCGAGAGGAATAAATGTGCGACAAGTGCTATGCCGCAGAAATACCAAAGTAGGTCCTACAGGTCTCTGCATGGACCACCCTATCGTCACGCTGTGGTGACTTTTGACGCGTGAATACGCCCTTTGTTCGTTCTTGCCTCTCTGTTTCTCTCATTCTCTTTTATTTCGTATCTCTCTCGGTACCCTAAAAGGCCGCAGGTAACGTAGATAGACAGGTAGCAAAGCCAATTTCAATTCGATTCAGGAAGATCTAAATCCAATCGATACAGGATTACTAAAGATACTTTAACCTAACAGCGATATCTATACACCTGTTTCCCCGTTGCTATACATTATCGACTTTTTATTAAAACAAAGAATTATTTCTCAGCAAAATACTTCATATTGTACATATTATTTTTTAATTTTCATCGTTCGCGGTTCGTGTGTTTTAAGAAATATTAAAATTATTATTATAACGATAGGATCGATAATTTGTATTACTAGATACAGTGAATATTGAAAACGATAGCGTATTAGTCTTAAATGGCGCAAGTCCACCGGAGTAAACGAGAAACTCGGCTGCCAATGGTTATGTAGTTTCTTAGTTTGCTCCGGACCAGTTGGACGTCTCCCGCTGGCTATGGCGTGTCGGGGTGGTTGCAACAGGTTGTTGCTGTAGCAGCACCATCACCAGTACCAGCGGCTCCCTTTGGTCCACCAAGCAACTTGACTAGCTACGGCATGTATGATCATTTTGAGACGACGTTTAGGGAGTCCCCATGATTATTCGGATACTTTCTCCACAGGACCAAAGTCGAAGGTGATCATGGTACGCGGTACTATTCTAAAGTTAATGTATTCGTACGGGTCCCTGGACGTATGTTTGTGTGCGTATACACGTGCCCAAATCAAATATATCGATATTGTTTTTCTGTATTCCATAGCTACTGTCGTATGCGATAAAGAACATATCATTTTATCTTATATCATCGCCCTTAAAGAAGGGCATTGCCTCTACTAAACACATGCACATCTTGTTCTCCTGTATCTGGTGCTGTTTGACTTCCTCGGTTCAGCGAGCCAAGAACAAGAATGGTAACTGTTCCGAGGAACGTTCTAATCAACCTAACGTCTCTTCTATTTGCTCGAGTTTCAAACTTTGTTTTCTTCTTTCTTTCTTAGAATTGATAAGTTCAGAGAACACGGAAGGATTACGCGAACCGCAACCCCGCTCCGTGAATACTCGCGGGTAGCAAAGCCCTCATAAAACGTCGAGAAGATGAGCAGGATGCAGTGGACGTAGCCTGACGTAATGCGGTGTGGGAGTGGCGTGGCAGTGAGGGTCAATGCCCTGGTTCCCGGCGATCACAGTTCCTCAACAACCCCGTATAAACGAAAGAACTAGGAACCATTCCTAAGTAAACCTCGTTTCACCCTATCATTCGGTTGAATTCCGCGATAATTTGTATATACTGATTTAATTGCGTCTAGGCAAAATTTTTAAATTCGATTCGTTGAATCTAAAGGTCACGAAGGAGAGAAAAGAAAAAATTAATAGAAAGGAAATACGAAGATACTCAATTTCTCGCAAGGTAAGTTTATTGGCTAAAAATTTTATGATATAAATAATACCAAATTAGAAATGTTCACTCCTATAATATAAAAGTTGTGCTGTTTAGATAATTTATTTCGAATTTTCTTCATTTTTTCATCTAATGCCAATAGAAGATAAAATAAGATTAAAATGCACGACAAACTCGTAAATTCTGATCACGTCCACCTAAACATCGCCATAAAAAGAATAACACGACTAGCCCTTAAAAGAGAAGAAGGAATGCATCCGATGCTCTTTTCTAAGTTCGATGCAATAGTAGGCGTCTAACGACCAAAGCAGTTACAGTGGTAGTCCTCGGAACAGCTCGAAAATTCCCCGTTCCTTCATCGAACTGTTCTCGCAGGTGGGCGTACGGATCGTAAAAAAATATGTTGAGCGCTGCGAAGAAGAAATACGCCACGAGGAAACTACGAATTTCGTGAAACCCCGTTCCACGCGTAAGGATCGAAGCCTGACTGAACTCTCAGGTGATACCGTTAAACTGACTTCCGTCTGCCCACCTACCTACCTACCTACCTACTTTCGTCCTCGTACATCGTCCGACACCGTCCGAGCTGCGTATTTCGCAATCCACCAACCGAGAGAATATCTCGAGTCAGGGGCTCAAAATATTTGAACGAGTGGGACTTCACCACGCTAAATTCGTCCAAGAAAGTAATAGTGGAGACAAAGAGAGAGAGACAGAAAAAGAGAGGGCGTGTCTTGCAACAAAGTATCACCGGTTGAGTGAGCTTGAGAATGCTTTACGATCACTTATTCATCACTATCATTAATAAAACATGGATATATTCATTTTTAAACTCCTAATCACAAAATTGCCAACATCGATGTAATGAAATTTACGTTGTAAACAACGTTCGCTAATAAAATTGATTTTATTCACTTTTTATCGAAGAACAAAATTATTTATATAACGAAAGACGAGGTTATGTAGTTGCTTATTTCTCCAATGATGTTTCATTTATGCATAAAGATATGAATATTCTTCTTAATTAAAGTATAAAGTAAAGTAATAAAGTATAATCTGAATAAGAGCCAAAATATCATCCATTAACTGAGAGGATCAATCTTAATCAAATTAATTTTACAACATTTTATTTAAACACTGATATCTTGTCCCAAAAAATAAAGCAGAGATAGACAAAACGTGTCTATATGATAAAACGTTCCTATTTGCAGTTTTCCATGGGGAGCCGCGGTACCAAAGCATGTTGGTACCAGCAAGTCGGCCTGGCGCGTGCACGAGCGCGAGAATCCAACATATAGAGAATAGGTCACACCCTCTGGGGACCATTATTACCGAGCACTGTACGTGCACGTGACTTGTATAGGGTCGAGACAAGTGGGTTGGTGCAGTCGTTACTGTTGTCCTCGGTACCCCCTGCTCGTTCAACGACCCGGCATGTATGCACTCGCCATGCCGCGATGTACGCATGCACGCATGCATGCACGTGACGACGGGAAGCTCGCTGCTGCGCTGGAGAGAAGCAAGGCGTAGGACTGTGACAACGAAAAAGTCCAAATCAGAGTGATTTCGCCTCTTTTATCCGAATCTTTTCCCAAGCGCGCACAGCACCACACGCATACTCCTGCGGAACAATTGGCCGCTATGGCGGTGAATGTATCCGTTCTTCAACCATCAACCGTGCGAGGAAATGCGGAGATTTAGAAAGGAATCAACCACCTATTGTGGAGAATGTATTGTGCCGATACGCGGTACTAAGTGCGTGCTCGCAGAGCAACAGGAGATATCAAAGAATTCTCACGAGGCTACATCAAACCCTTATAATCGGTACAAAGGAGTCGCGCCATATTTTACACATCGCGTAACGTGTCTAGGTGAGATTCGAAAGAGCAAGTGCCTGAGAAAGGGTTTGAAACTCGAGAAAACGTATTTGAAAAATCGTGGCGATATTCGTTAGAGATTATGTGCGCACGCGGTGCCGCGGCAGTTAGAGGCGCGCGCGCGCGCGTGCGTGTTAAATCGAAACTGCGCGAAGTGAAACGGCGGGGTCACGTGGGCTAGAGCAAGTGGGACCAAGGGTCACGAGAGACAGGAAACGGTAGTATTGTGTACCGGATGTCGTAACTTCCGAGTCCTCTGGCCTCGCTGTTTCCCTTTGCGGGAGCACGTGTGCGAGCGAGTAATATCGGGGAACACGATGACACGGAGATTTCGAAGGGGCAGCGAATTTCCTTTGGTATCGAAGAAATTTCGAAACAGAGCACGAATTGGAAGATACACGAGTGGCTGGCGAGCGCCCTAACGCGCCCTCCTCGAGAGATCAGCCGAGCGAGCAATAGAACGAGAGTATGAGTGTGGTCGTACTGTCGAGGCTCTCTGATAAGAACGAGAGGGAACGAGGGAAAGGAAGAGAGATGTCGGGAGAGAGGGAGGGGGAGGGAGGGAGCGAAGAAAGAAGGGAGAGAAAGGGACGGTGGCGAGAGAACGAGAGGGAGGACGGCGCGCGCGCGAGCGCGATCGCGCGAGGGGCGGGAGGAGGGTATAGTCGTCGTGAGCTCCTTACAGTGCATTGCCTTTACGATCCCTCGAGTCCCCGTCACACCCCGTGCCCCGACAAATCGCGTACGACGTGCCTCTCATGAAGAGATCCACGAAACCAGCTTCGCCGTCGAGCGATTCGGGTCGTCGAGATTCATCGAGAGGAAGAGTTTCTGTATGCGTGACAATGAACACAAAAGTATTGACGAGGTATGTGTCTTTGGGCATACACAGGGTATACCGCACCCCATGGGCTAGAGTTGTGATCATCACTTGGAAGTAAAAGAGCTGATCTCCTGCACGACGACACGACGTTCTCTTTTCGTTCCCCTCGAGAACACTGAACTCGCGTCTACTGTCTATAGTGGAGACTTTCACCAGAGTATGTTGTACGCGTTTCGAGGGTAACAAGATTATCGTGTCGGCCTCACTCGATTCTCAATTTACATTTCTCACTCTATAGATACGGTGGAATTTTTCGAAATCACATCGCGCGAGTACCAGAGTACATGTTATATGTTCAAGGAAGATTTTACGACCAGGTCTATGAAACGCGTAAATTTCGTAAATACGAAAAATCGTGCATTAAAGCGTTGTAAATTATAGGAAAAATTTCAATGTTTCCTAGAATACGTTGCAACTTCATTCTTCAGGTACCGAGGCTTGTATACCTCCGAAAACAATTTACAAGCTGAAATGGTTTATAGCATCTAAAATAGGTTCTTCGAGTAGGAACTTTCGAAACAGCCACGTTTCATGGCGCACGGGCGCCTTCGCAAGAGGGGAGCACAAAGATGTGTTCGTCCTCATCCCCACCACCCCCATTCACTCCATCTTGCTCGGCACGTTTCTCATCTCGATGTCACGACAAATACGTCGCTTCCTTGTCGTCTGCATCTAATATAATACATAAGTCGATTAGGTATTGCGTATACTTACGCGTGCATGCATATAACTTTTCAGTTTTTGTTTGTATCCTACGTCGTGGAGTTTGCAATAAAGAAAGTCGGCAAAGTAGGAAAAGAAAGGGTCACGCAGAAGTAAACGCTGAATTGATAAAAAAGATGTGACGTCCAGTGTTAGAGACAAGTAGCACCGGTAGTACCGTAACTCGTGGATTTGTCGGTTGTCCTGTTTCACCTGTACCTGCAGTTCACGCCGGATCACGCCCTTCTTCTTTACACCGCTCTCACTAACGGTTAATCGTCGTCAACTACTTCTTGCGTTCGAAAGAAAATTGAATACACAGCTAGCGCCATCGAGTAGCGATATCGAGTAACGAATTTTGCCGCCTCTTCGGTTTCTTTATTTTCTAGTATATCAGACACATATATACTTGAGAACGTAAGTTAGAGAGCTCATGACATTTTCGGTTCCAATCGACTAATTGGATATTTAAAAAAAAATGATAATGCTACTTAATAAGTTAAAACTAAAACACATTGTACAAGCATCTGCTCGATATGCACATGAAAAGATTCACTGGGTTTGTATCTTTATAACCCTATGATTAGAACTCAAACATTCTCTTTGAATACATTTGAAAAAATATATAATTATTATCATAGGCAAAACTGAAAAAAAAGAAGGCGGCAAAAGATAAAGCACTTGAACATTTTAATGAGTTTTACGCAGGCGTTTATGGAGATAAGTGGTCAGATATACAAGCTGCATTGTTAGCAGAAGAATCTAAATATATGGCTGTGGTTAATAATTTCAGTGATTCAGAAAGAATACAACCTGAGTTGGAGGTACATTATTGTAATACCAATAATATTGCAGATAATAATCATAAACTGAAAGTATTAAAAATGTCGAAGAGTTGTATCAATAAAATTGTTACAGTTACTTGGTGCAATAAATTTGAGAAGCTTATATAATGTGCAAAAAGAAAATATAGATTTCTTTAAAGCTAAAAGAGCTGCAAGATACGGTAAATTGCCAGATAAAGAAAATTCAAAGGGTATTACAACATCTACAAATCAATTAGCAGAACTTCAAACAACCTATTCTACTAATTATCCAAATTTATCGGAAACATTAAATGCTGAAACTACTGAATTTGTTAAGAAAGATCAACAAATACCTACAGAATTAAAATCTATAGATGAAAATTTAAATGAAGTGGAATTAGATACCAATCGTATTGTCAATTCATCTGTAGACTTAGCTATACTTCAGGAATATATACCTGCTACCAAAATAAAAGGTTTGTTTAATTTTAATGTTTCTTTAATCAAAATTAAAATATGTATTTACAAATATGTTTTATAGGCCTGGATGATTGGGTTTTGGAATCTGACTATTATAAGTTTTATGATAAAGCTAGTGGTTTTCAAATAAATGTTGAGAAAGAATTTGTTCTGCCATTTCCAGAATATTTGCATACATATACTTTTGAAAGAGAAAATAACAGTAGATTTCCAAATCCTAAGAAAGGATCTACTGGTGTTTCAGGTTTGTATCATTTTCTATGGATTTTAATAATTATAATAAATTAAATGTTTATGTATTTTAGAATATTTTATGAATTATTTTATTACTAACATATCCTATATTTTTTAGATTATTACTTGTTTGATGGTGGATCTATACTTCCTGTGTTGGCTCTGGATATACAGTTTAATGATATGGTCCTTGATATGTGTGCTGCACCTGGAGGGAAAGCTTTGACTATCCTCCAAACTCTTATGCCTCGTATACTGGTTGCCAATGATGTTACACAATCTAGAATAAAAAGACTCAAAAACGTTATGAATCAATACGTTTCAAACATGTGCCAAAAAGAAAATATGTTAATTATAACACAACAAGATGCTAGAGCAATTGATGAGAATGGTAGATATAACAAGGTGTCCAGTTTAATACAATGTTTTCTATTGTTTAATACTTTGTGAATTGAACAATATCTTATTCAACATTTTACTCCTCTTAACTTTTTTAGATCTTAGTTGATGTACCATGTACAACAGATAGGCACATTTTACATTCTGATGACAACAATATTTTCAAACCAAGTAGAATTAAGGAAAGATTAAAAATGCCAGAAATTCAGTCTGAGATTTTAACGTCAGTAGATAAGATATCTTATTTTATATTTTTTAAGTTTATCATAAATAATTATATTTCCTTTCTATAGGACTGCATTGAAATTAGTTTCAGTAGGAGGTACAGTTGTTTATTCAACATGTTCACTTAGTCCTGTACAAAATGATGGTGTTGTACACGTAGCATTAAAAAGAGCATGGGAAGAAAACAATTCTGTTATGGTCGTAAAGTACGTATTTATATATTTCTCTAAATAAATAATACTATTATTTTTATTGTTGATATTGACTTCTGATATATTATATAATTTTCATAGAGATATGACAGAAGCACTGTTACCCTTACGATGTCTATATAACTTTGGTAACATAGACCTAAAATATGGTCATATTGTTGTACCTGATCTGAAAAATAATTGGGGACCAATGTATTTTTGTAAAATGGTGAAAGTGCAATAGATGTGAATGATTGAGCTCCCACTGGATAACTGAAATGAAATAATTAAATAATTAAATAATTTATATTTCTATGCAGATAATTGTAAGTATGTAACATGTTGCTATAAAAAAGAGTAATATTTAATAAATATGTACATTTACAGTTGTAATGTAAGAGGTTATAATCATATTTTATTATTTATTGTGATAAATAATGTGAAAAATGAAACAGTTCATTAATGATATTAAATATTTACTAAATGATTACTAAATCTAATTGTTCAACATAAAATTCAAAAATCAATTCACATCATACACTCAAAAATTACATTCACTTCATAGACTTCTCTTTTAATGGTAATGTTTGATCGCTTGCTTCTTCATCAGCTGGTTTAATTTTGTTCCAAGGTTGTTCTTCTCCACTTCCAAAAATAGTGTAGACTAATATCTCGATTATGTATAAGACAACAGTTGTATAAAATATAATCCTCCATGCTCCTATAGTTTGCTATAAAACATTTGATGATAATAATATTAATGATAACATTATAGTTACTGAGATAAAATATTTGATAGAAAAAGTATAAAATAAATCGAATTTTGCACTTTATTCATAAATAATCACTATACGTAAAATCACATAACGTAAAATCAATCCCTTAATGTTTCGAGTTTTTTTTTTAATTTAATAAATGCATAAATTTGTTTCATGTTTTTATGCCTAGAAGCTTGTTGCTTGAGAGGTGTTAGTGATATTTTACTGTATATAGATACTTACATTTCCGTATGTCAATTTTCCGACAAATATTGGTACAACAAACCCAGGTATGGTAGCAACACAGTTTGTAATGGCGACAAGAGTACCAGCAAAATTTGGTGCAATATCAATATGGTTTGATAAGAACCCGCTATACATTCCACCAATACATGTTACTCCAATAGTCATTAATGTAACCGCTAATGTTCGACTACAACCAACATATGATACTCCTATTAAACATATCATGGGAATAACAGATGCTAAAAGGAAATATATTTTTGACTGTTATTACCTAACCCAATTGTATGTTTTTAAACTATGCATATATAGTATATATAAATAGTAAACTTACAAAACAGTGTTCCAATTTTTCTCGATACCGTTACCGTAATTATTTTTTTGTCTTGCATAATAGCTAGTATCTTACTAAGCACCATAGTAAAAATCCACATACATAAAAATGGCATCGAAGAAAGACCAGCATTCTGTAGAAAAAGAATTATTAGCGATATTAATTTAAAAAATTTAAAGTTTTTACTCAATACTTACAGAACTCATATCGAACTTCAGCACTTGATTCATAAAAGTAGGCAGCTCAATAAGCAACATATACCAACCAAAATTACTGCAGAAATGAGCGATTAAGATTGCCATAAATGGTTTAGATCGTAATACTTCGCCCCAGGGAACTGATAATTTCTGAACAATATTACGATATAACAAATAAAGATACTAATTATACATATATAAAAATCTTAAATATGATTTTTGTAAAATTTAACAAACCTCTTTATGTCCGCTGTTATTTTTATTCTGACCTAAAGATTGCATAATGTAATCCTTTTCCTCTTGACTAATAAATCTCGTTTGTTCCTCTGGGCTATCTTCAATCATAATCCACCATGCTGTACACCAAATTAGGCAAAGTGCACCTTCGATATAAAATATCCATATCCATTGGAAATTTGCAGCCAGTATTCCCGTTAAGAGTATAGAAATCACAGTACCTAGAGCAGTTCCTACAGAAAATAAAAATTATGTATAGTTTCAGAGATAGATGACTGACTGTGGAAGCGAAAATTAAAAATTTGAGAAATTTTTATTTTTGTGCATAAAGAAATGTATTTTTAATATATTATTAAATGCCTCAATCTGTAATCATTAATCAATAAAGGCAGTCTCATGTTATTGTATTATATATAGATTAATGTAACCCGTAAAGTAGTGTAACCCAAGTTGTAGTTTCAACCTTTCCCGATTTTTTATTTAAATGAAATAAAAAGATTATAACTTTAGATAATAAAAATTCCAAATAATTTAATTTCAATTAGCAAAAATTTTATTTTACCCGCATAAACAATCGAGGCAAGGACGCTTCTCTCGTTTGGTGGAGCCCACTTAGCGATCATAATGTGCATTGCCGGAAATGTTACACCCTGTAAGTTTTATAATTTTATTATAATATTTCATATTTAATTTTGAACACCTATTCGGAATATTTAATAGTTTTTTTTTATACTAACACCACCGATTCCTTGAATAAATCTCATCAGGATGAAGAGAGAGTAATGCATTTCAGCAGCAACAGGGGATAATATAGATGCTACGAGGTTTAGAAATACCGACCCGTTCATCACCCATTTGGCAGATAAAAGTTCAGCCATTCTGCCGCCCGGAAGTAAGGATACCATATAGCCCCAAAAGTATGATGATAAAATAAGACCTTGCAAAGGTTCATTCCACACGAATGGGCCATCCTATATAAATAAATATTAATATCATATTTCTTTTTAACAAAAATTTCTATTTATCTTGTGGAGCTTGATATACAGCGTGATTCTGAGAAATAAAAATAAAGTAATAGATTTATTTTTCTATACGAAAGTAAGAAAATATATAGCGGGATAAAATTTTATACAATGTAATCTTTATTTTATTACGGGTCGAATTATTGTCGTACATATTATACTGATGCAACTATATTAAAATGGAATCATTGAAAGGTAAATACGATTACATTTTATTTTTTTTTGCATTGTACTAAGCATGAAATTTGTAATATCATTCTTATTTAAAAATATCATAGTTAAAATTATAAAGTTCCCATATACGAAAATTGTTAATATATCTCAATGCAAAATTAGTATTTAAAAAATTGATATTACTAATTGTTATAAAGTTATCAATAATACATTTATATATATATATGTACCTCGGTGATTGTTTTCGTCTCATTGGAAAGAACGCTATCGTGGTGACATTCGTCCATAGTAATTACAGTTGTATTCTCAGATTCTAATTGATGCAACGCGGATAACTTTACAGCAGTGTGGTTCACCATAGCTACGATAGCCACACTTACGTTTACCTTGAACCCGTAGATGATGGCGAGCCCGATAGAACCCATGATTGCCATCATGTACCGTATAGGGAATATAACATGTCCTACAAAAGGTCGGCGTGTTGATTACTTATAAATAAGCAAAAACGAATTTTCAGATATGATTGACTCAGTAACATGATATCGCGGGGAAAATCATACCGCAAGATACGAACAGAGGACGTGTCGTTTGGCACGAAGTACAGGTGAAGGAGTCATCAGGTATTCGACTTCTTCATCTGTTTGTATGGTTATACGATTTTGTATACGTATTGTGCACATGAAAATAATGCATTTTTTTTCGAAAATAGATTCAAATATCCTAATTATATTTCTGTCCTATAATTTCTACAGCTATCTTTAGATAAAGAATTCAATTCTTTAATATAAATAAGGATTTATTGAACAAGAAACTCAAGAGATAAAGATATAATTTGTATGATCTTTCTCTTGTAATTTAGTTATATTTAATTAAACTTTTATTTTAAAAGTATTATGTGGGTATATCATTTATCTCGAGACATTCTTTCATCCAGGATAGAACTATGAATTATAAGAAATATCAGGAAAATACTGACAGATATACTGACAGATATACTGACAGATATGAAATAATGTTGTAATTACATATTCCTATCACGTGTAGTATTTTCGTGTTGATAAATAATATTTTATCATGGTTTATTTGATAACTGTATATTCAATCACTTTTTAATAAAAAATGATAGCCGTAAGCAGACGCGTTCAGTGTACTAAAGCGAATATCTTTTATAAATTTTTAAAACTTCGTTTTTATCGCAAGCATTTATTTTCGATCCAGATATAGGTCAACAAACACGTAAAACGAAGTTCCAGAATATCACTTGTCAAAGAACTGCTAAGCAAATATATTTAACACAACAATATTTACCTCATTGAAGATCAAATAATAATATAAATAGTAAATTAATGTTTTATATTTTGGATTGTCATAGATTGTCAATTACATTTGTCTGTGTAAACATAAATGGAAAATATATTAAACTATGGAGAGATAAAACTTTACAGGAATAATTATCACCTACGTATGTTAACGATAAAATCAAAGAATTGCATCAACCATATAAAAAATAACAACGCGGTTTACAACTTGATTACATATCGCTTTAATTCACGTCTTATTCCCCAATTATCTAAAAATTTGAATATAATATATAATAAATTTTTTAGCTTTATTCTGAATTTATATAATTGTTTGATACTGAAATATTCCAATAAAAATGTTGAAATATAGATCAGAGGACATTTGAAGGTCACAGGTATGGAGCTTCTATAAGAAAAGTGTGATGTAAATTGTAAGAACTGGAATTTACTCATCGTTTCCACTTTTTCGAAGGAAAGTTATTAATATCCCATCTCTAATTTAAAACATATTAAAAGTAAAAAAACTATAATTACTCACCCTTGGAATTGTGTTTTTCAGTCATGTTTTTTCTTGAGTTAACGACTAACAATAAATCTCTTTCACCACTTCGAAATATTCTTTTTGTAAGACGATACAATTTTTCAACAAAGTATGGCTAAAAATCTGACTTTCTAATATGTTTAAAATTAATAATTATTGACCACTTGTTTATTTTCAATTTCACGATCATCCAAATTCGACAAGAAGCTTAAATTTGGAGAATATTTGAAGAATATCGAATTTTAACTGATTATCGAATATTTAAATTCAAAATTATCATTTCTTCTGATTCGATGCTTCGTGCGTGCAACGTGCCACTGAGGTCGAATGTGATGCTTCTGTTTCCTCAAACCTTTCCGAGGAGTACGAGCGTGCGCCTCTTCTATAAATGCCATAGCCCGCGTGAACGCAGGCTCGAACGCACCGTCCTCAAACACCTTCGTCGCTGTGACGTGATCATATTTACGTTGAACCTGTTCATTGATTCCAAGAATGTCTCTCTTCGATTTTAGTGAAATACAAGAAGTACAAACAGTATCGAAATACTACATCCCTATTTGACTGCTAATATGTGCAACATTTACTTTCCATTATAAATATCTGCATTAAAATGTCAAGTAAATATCTCCTTTCCAAATAATTGCAGTATCCAAAAATTATATGATTCATTCAAATCTTAACTTGTTATTTTTTTAAATATATTACTTGAGAAATTTTAGACTGTATTAAATTATCTAATACATTCACAACGAATAAATTATTTAGATATTCGTTGCTAGTTAAATTGAAAAGTTGAATTGAAGAAAACTATAAACTAGAAAACTACGAATTTGATTGATTTGTAATTATTTGAAAATTTATATAGGACAAATAACAGTTAGTTTTTTATGTAATTGAATCTAATTTTTGAGTTGCATAAGATGCAATATTCGAAGTTTAGTTGTCATTCCGTTTACCGTTACTTAATCTGACGCAATGTGGTACACGTGACGTTTGTCATGAGGATAGTTCTGAAATTAAGATATGGTAAAACAAACTAAAATTAATCAAACCGAAGCAAAATGAAGTTGCATTCGTAAAGAGCATACAGTATACATATTATGTCGACCTAATAAAAATTTGCAGGCTGACAGAATGTAACAAAAATATAGCGATATATTCGTAAATTTCAATGTATGAAAAAGTCATTTTCTGATTCTACTGTTGTAAATGATAGAGAAATATGAGTGTAGAATTAGAATCTAATGCGAACCTCGAAGAAATATATACTTGGATGGAGCAAATATCATTTTCCAAACCAAAAAAAAATCTTGCTCGAGATTTTTCTGACGGTGGTATAAAACAAAGTTCATATTTTAGAAAATAATTTTGCAATTCTTTGTGTGATATTTAAAATATATTTCAATAACTTTTAGTTTTCATGGCTGAATTGTTAAAACGATACTACCCCAGATACGTCGATATACATAATTATATTCCTGGAAATAGTATTGCAAAAAAAATAGACAACTGGTGCACTTTAAATCGCAAAGTACTTTCAAAACTTGATGTAAAATTAGGAAAGGACGTGATCAATCAACTAGCAAATTCGCAACCTGGTGTTATCGAAAAAATTTTAATCGAACTGCGAGCTAAAATTTTAAAAGATTGTAATGCAGATAGAAATTCTTTGTATGCCGAATATGAAGAAGACGAAAAGAAAGGTAAGTGAATGGTTACATAAAATCTCGTGTAAAAATTTGTATTTGAGCATAATTTCATTCCTTGAAAAGAAGTTGTTAAGTCAGTGCTCAACCCAGAAGAAATAGCAAATAAAACTGTTCCGCGTCATGTCTTCGTTCGACTAAAACAAGAATTAGAAGAAAAGAATGAATTGATAAATATTCTTCATCAAAAAGTGTCTCACCTAGAATCTCTGATAAAACTGAAAGATCAAAGAATTACAGATCTTACGTCACAAATTATAAAACCCATAGAACAAAGTATTACACCAAGAATCCTTTAAGAGTATTTTAAATAACATTGTACTCCAAAATTTATATTATTTATAAATATCTAATGTAATGTACTGTTTTAATATAGTATACCACAATTTAGTTTCTTTTGCCATATTTAAATTATAAATTCTATACTTATGTTATATTTAGCTTTATTCGAATTAAATCCGTTACTTTCACAAGTTTCTTACAACCATCAAATGCTAGTACAAAAGATTGATAAAATCGTATCAACATGGAATTTAGTTCAATATTATCTATCTCTTATGTTTAGATAAATTATATATAAATAGAAATTTTATATCGGTGCTCTCATGCTTGGTGGTGAAACCAAAATTACTCCATCCCCACGAACAAAAAGCATTGAGATATTTCTTTTAGTTGTGCGATAAACTTCTTCGTAAGTTTCTTCATCAATTTCTACTGTAGTTACAGTCTCTTCTGCTTCACCCAACACCATATTTAAATGCTGATCATAAGCCTGCAATAAAAAGTTTTTGTATATTAATTAAATATAAAATAGGTTAAGAAATATATACATAGATATATTATAGTAAATAATAGGTACAATATACTTGTAAAAATGATATTTACATGTAATCGTCCTCGTAATTCTCTCTCATTTCTCATTTTAACATATATTCTCTCATCCAGGCTCAATCTTATAAGATCTAGGGGTTCTTTAACATTTATTGCTGGTACCTGAAAATGTATATATACATATATATATGTATATATATGAGACTGGAGTAGGTTAGATTCACATTCAGAACTTTGAATCAAGTGTTTTTACCTGCTCTGTCTCGTCAGCCATAATGCCATTAAATTATTTTTAATTTGCTGCTAAAACTAGATTGAGTTTTATGTTTATACAACAATAAATGCTTAGTTAAAACTCTTTATACGCTCACTCAACTATCACACGGCATCATTCGGAATTCGGATAAACCGGCAATACTATATTTTCATCATATCATACAATCATCCAGTAAGTGGCGCCACATATTCCTTGAAATATATTTTCTTTACTTAAATGTACATAATCTTATTTTTCATTTGTCAAAATTTAATTTGTTGTATACATTTGTCGTATTATTTCTAAAGACAACGGGGCAACTTAGATTTATTTCGTGAAATGTTCTTTTTATAAATTATTATTTGTTGGCAGAAAAAGTATTTTGATTTTCCCGCGTGCTAGTTATTAGGTTAGACGCATCGAGGAATAGGCGCTAGTAGTCAACGATAGGAATCAGCGTAGCTTGAGGTATTGCTAGAGCGAACAAGCGCGAGGGAGCGAGCAACGCCATTTTCTCAATTCGCGGGTGAAGACTGCGTGCAGTGTGTGAATCATTTGGCAAAGTATTTTCACGTTTCTGCTTAACGACGTCGAAATTACGAGCTGTCCAACGGCTCTGGTGCATTTATCAGTGTTATGTATAGACACGCGGCCAGCTGTACGGTAGATATGGTGAGTTCAGAGAGATCGAAGCGCTCCCGGGAGACGTGACGTCTTGTCAGTCGGCCTTTTCCCATTTCCCCTTCTCGGTGAGCTCCCGCAGGGATGGGTCGTGCAGAGTTGTCGCTTATGATAACGTAACATAGACTAAACGGTTAACGGAGCGTTCGTTCGAAATTCTTGTCAGCTACGATTTTACGTGTAATAAAAAGAGTCTTGAAGGAATCAGGAGTCCGTAGAATGTATGACTCGAGCCAATGGGCGGAGGTTTAGGGCGGCACATGGCTGTTGGGGCGCCGGCTGTGCAGGGGGTGGTTTTCCCGACGCTAGTTCAAACTGACGAAAATTTACCGTTCTTGTCAGTCACTGTACTGTGTGCGTATGTATCTTTCAATCGAGATCGCGTGTAATTGCGGACGGTCACGGTTCGGATAACAAGTTCATAGTGACAGTGGAAAGAGAAGTACTCCGTTATATGTCTCGATTTTCTTACCGAAGAGAAGAAGCAACTGGAGGCTTCAGCCTTTCGCGGATTACGCGCGTCTCTCGTGTGCTGTTCTGCATTTTCTTCACGTAAAGCTCGGACAAAGGAACCAGCAGTGATCACGGACGATTCTCTTCGAAGAGAAATATTTGGCGATCTTTGTGTTGCTGCGAACCAACTTCAACGGGCAACGTAAGCTCTTCTTTTTCACATATACTTCTCTGAATTGTAACACTGTGTGAACCGCTTAATTTGACCTTCCACGATGATTTATCAATGGACCGTTAGATCGTACGGAATGTGTATGCGTCAGCATTATCGATCGATGCTTGTTGACATACTCGAGATTCGTTCCTTTTTTTTTCCTGCGAAAGCGTGGTACAATACACTTTTCCATGTAATTTGATTCATTTTCATAGGCGTAACGTCCAGAGATTTCAAAGATTATTTTTCTTATATTTATGTGACCAATATATCTTGCGTAAACGAGTTTGTAAAAGATACTTTTCTCGTGAAATGTTAAATGTTACCGATAGTATAGCTGCTTCAACGAAGACGAATTTTGCTGCAATTTTATCGTATCTCTGCGTTACAGATGTCTATTGCGATCCTATAATACATGGCGCTTGGTGATTAAAATTCACCGTGACATTCATGCGCCAATTAGCTCGCCCGGCCTTTCGACCTTGTTGACATTTTAAACGTTTCCTGCCCTCCCAAGAAATCCGATAGCTAACTTCAACGTACTTTCAACGGTTACCTCGCTAATCTTAGATCATCTTTTTCCAATAGGTCTTCCCGTGCGTATCACTTCTGTCATTCTACAAATTCCTCTCCGCTATAGGTGCATACATAGCCGCGTTCACAATTTGTTGGTTTTCAAATTTGCAGAACGAAATTAGCTAGCGCAATATGTTATCAATAAGACGAAATTAAGGATGGTTGCATTGTTTTCACAAAAATAGTTTATTGTCTGGATTATTCTTTGTTTTCTTGGCGACTAACGTTAGGGAAGTATGGAATAGTGTAATTAACGTAGTTAATAGATGTAATTTACGCGTTGCATATTTTTAGAGATAATTATTGGTTGTTTGAATTTTTTCGCTGATTTATCATTTGGTAGTATCTGTATTTTACCGAACAGTGATGCGATAAGTTTATGATACACAGGTTTTATAATATTACGCCGTGAGTACCCGATTAACCAGTTTAATTGAGACCGGGCAGCCCCGTTAAATCGAGACCAATTGGTTAATTTGGGGGAAATGATTAAACTGAATATGTTTATCTATAAAATTTCGTTCGTCTGTGATTTTACAGACGAACATTTACTACTATTTTTTTTTTAATATCTCAAACGTCTTGGATGATTTTATTACTTGATTTTAATAATAATATACGTATAGTTAACACAAAAATTTTTATCGAATTCGACGTAGAAAAAATATAATAAATATGTACTTGTTTCATCATACAATAGAACATTTTCCAGGTATGATTTAATTCAATTAAACTATCATGCTTTTTTCATTGAACATTAAAAAGTGTGTGGCGCTGAGTGATATATATACACGTATGTAATCATTAGTTGTTAGTTTTAACAGTAACACGCGCTAATTTGTATCGAATCATGTGCAAATTGTGTATTTGCGCTTGTTTAATTTGGATACATACTATGTACATAATATCTTCATCTTGAACAGGATGGAACATTTGTGAAAATGGATGAATATTTTTGCGCGATCTTCCATAGGTTTGCACGTTTGTATCCGGTTTTATATTTTACGTCTTATCTTTTTAATGAGAAATATGTATCTAGGCCTCGTCGTCAACTAAACAATGTAATTAATTTTATACACTTGTTTAATAAATTATGATAAGTTATTAAATATGAATATCATAAATAGATTATGCAAGAGAAAATTACATACGCCAAAGATTTATTTAATCTACATCTCGAACTAATATCAACTAATGAAGACTATATATAAAAGGCGGTGGCAATATAACTGGGAACACTATATTTTATGAAAGAGATCGCAATAAAATTATCGTTAATGCAGCTTTATTTTTGAGAAAAGTGACTTTAACAGTATCGTATCAAGTATTCAGTTCTATTTCTTTCTTAAGTTTATAAAAATAGGGATTTACATAAACATTTGCAGTTCATCGGCAAATATGTCAATGATATATTTATCACAGTTGGACGGTTCATCGTCTTGACTTGGGAATCGAACGATTTTTCACCAATGTTACATGAATAATATTGTAAATCGCTGTATTATGTATAGAGCGAAGACGTGCATATATTCGAACACGTGTTGGGACACGCGACGTGTGCGGGAGAACGAATTCAAAATAACCGTGTGTTTTATGGGTGGAGTACCGTCGAGATATTTCTTTATTCATGAGTGTAAACGACGAAGCGGCACGGTGTGCATTAATCCTTTGAAATCGTCGCACCACCAAAGCCCACCAAGCCGACGAGTGTGTTTTTAACGCTCGTGTGCATTGAAACGTTTTACGCGGAAAACAGAATGACAAATTTATGCATCGGGTAAACACAAGCAGCGAGTTGCTTCGCGGACTTGTGCATTTGCCAAAGATGGAAGGCATCGATGGTTGATGACACGTTATTACCATAGAAGATGCGCGTTTGGTGCTTTAAACACATAATTAGGCAATTGCTCGTTTATGTAAAGAGTATTTTTTACTAAATTTTCTCTTTTTTTAGGTTTTTGCTTCCTACGTATTGGGTTTCTTACCCAACTAATTTGTCATCTTTACTTAAAATATCCTAGTAGCATTTTTTTCATTTTTCGAGATATATTAGAATGCTCGAAGCCAGTTGGATTAATGATTTATTATTAAAATTCTTTCTGCCATAAAATTTATGTTTAATCGTAAGTATTAATGAATCAGTCAAATAAAAAATTTCTAGTGGAAGAAGTCAAACATTTATTCACTATCAAAGTTGCCTAATTCGTACATAGTAACGCTAAATTGATACGAAAGAAAAACGCGAGATCAGCTAAAATGATCAGATTCACATTTACATACGATCTTAGTGCTAATATAATAATTTTCTAACTTCGTAAAACGTTTCGAATCAAGTATCTTTTTCTTCTCAGCAGCATCCATGATTGATTTGCATCTCGACCGCTTTTGCCCGCTCGAAGATCCATTCATATCGATTTACGCAGAACGTATTAGCTATATGCTAATCATAAATTCATATTAGTCGGTGGTTTACAAGGCTCACTGCATTTCATACAAATAATAAAGGTTATTCTGTCTTACGGTGATTCAGACGCAAAACCGCAGATGAAGTAACGCGTCTGTCAGCGGACAAAAAAAAAAAAATGATTAAATTCCGCGTACGATGCAGAATCTAGATTTCAACGTTTTATTGTCAAATCCATTATCAACGCGTCGCTAAACAAGTTCTTCTAAAATATCGTGTTTCACCGATGAGTTTCCAATTTCACGCGTAAACAAGATTTGTCTTTAAAAGTGTAACTGACTGTTTCGGATTGTTAAAATTCATACACACATTAAAACAATCAATTGGATTTGCGACACGTTCGGATGACTCGAAGCAAAAGGTTATTTGTTTTGTAACTGTACATTCTAAGCATGCAGAATTACATCGCGATGTATCATCTTTTCAGCTGGTAGAAAGTAACAGTTATATCATCCTGTGAATACTAGTCGTGATGATGACGATGAAATTCTTAATCATGCCCCTTTAACGTGAGCAATTTTTCAAAATTATTCAAATACGGGAAATCTTCGTGCGAAATTGAATAACAGACGAGTAATAAATTTAGTTAACATGTTTTACTCATAACGTGTGCCTTACGGTACAAGAACTAATTGAACTAAACCACAGTTGTTTAACAGTATGACTACAATAGTACTGTATATATTTAAGCATTGTGCGATCGCATCAAACGTTTCGTTTATTTATCTATCTTACCAACAATGAAACGCTTTCGAACGTATTTATGTCCGTTCTTCGGTCAGAAATTCATGCAATGCAATACGAGAAACGAAACAGGTGCACTGCACGACGCGAATGTTGACCCTTCGTGGGCTGTTTACAGCATAACGGTGCACGGGTAAATGGTAGAAGAATGGTAGAGTAGTTGCCGAAGCACGGTCGACCGATCATCGGTTCGGAATCCGCCGTAATATCACGATGGCTTTCCACTTTCTATTTTTTTTCTTTCTTTTTTTCGAGAAAAAGCGCATCGTTACGCGGCGCATTGTTTCCACATCCGTGGTGATTGCGGAGAGCTTCTCTGTGCTTTTGCCAAACGATGGAATGTGGCATATGGCAGAAGAAACGGGGACAACTTACCTACCTGCAGGCTTCCATAATCGAGCGTCGTTGCACAATCCAACGCGTTTTGCATCGCGGCTCGTTTGTCCACACTCGTGTTGTGTACGGTGCAAGAAAGTCTTTGGAACACTTGGATTAACATCGACGGATTTGATACAACGATTTTCGATATTATGCCGTAATAATGCGATAGTTTCGACATGTTTCCGAATAACGTTTCAAAGTAGTAATTGCATTGCCAATAAGTTCCGCGAGAGATACGCATATTTCTGATAATTATACGTAACATTGAAGTATGAATGGCATGGGTCAGTAACTTGCACGTTCGTTATTTTCCAAAATATCATCAAAATATCATTCCAAGAGATCATCTTTAAATTTTCCATAATTGTTTGGCTAATCGATTTTTTCGTTAATTGTTGTTTTGATAATTTAACTTCTACTACAGCTGACCTTCGAACAATGTGCGGGTTAGAGACATAAACATCCTGCGTCATCGGAAATGCGCGTATAATTTTTGAATCTCCAAAAACTTGACTATGTATGTACATATGGTATACGCGTATAATAATCTGTTGTCGACTGAAAGCTTTATTCTGTATGCTACCTATGTACATACATATGCTATTATTGTATTCTTATAATAAAACAAGTTAGAGAAAAGGAAATGTTATTAAGAAAATTACCTAGATATAAGAAAGACAAAATACGCATACACACGCTTACGTTATTTATATATATATTACATTTGCTGTGATGATCCCGATGATTGAAACGCGACTGATCTCACGACAACGGCAATGTTATTGGCATTATGTGCCCGATTGTCTTTTAGCGGCGATTTGCGTTCTTTTAAACGCTCTTCCTTAGCCGTCTAGTTTGTTACAAAGTCAAGATTTACTACACGGTTTACATATGTATATAGTATGTATCTTTTCGCGGAAACACATACAATGTTGACCGAGAAAAAAATCTGCGTATAACCAAATCCGCGTTGTTCAAACCCATGTTATTTGAGGGTCAGCTGTATATTATATTTAACTAGATAAAAAGGAAACATCGTTTTGTCGCTCTCAATACGTATTTTTCCGTCGTAATAATTTTTTCCCATACAATGTTCAAATAACGAGTTATTCATGCCTCGCCGATTCACGTCGCCTCCTTTTTTTATTTCTTTTACTCGTCTCTCTCGACTGTTCGTTATGCTCTTCTTTCATGTTCAATACGCGCGCTTAAATTTCTCCGGCACGATCCAGTGTCACACCAGCCCGACAACTTTTTCTGTCTCGCATAACGATTTTCGAGTTCTGCACCGTGTCCTCTTCTGCTTTCGGCATCTGTCCCAGCGCATCACGTTCATAAAGATAAGATTCAAGCAATATCATATGTATTTTTTAATTGGAAATTTGACTTGTTAGTCTTAATTGTTCCTTTACTTTTGTACAATTTTCTTTTCACTTTATGCATTTGCTCCTCTTTTATTTTCGATATCTTATTTTTAGTACATTAATACACTATTCGTAAGTGATTAAATAATTCTAGTATACTAAAAAAGATCTGTTTCCTCTTATTCAACTGCTTGTAAGTTCGCAATGTAGGTATGACAAAATGATGACAAAAATAACATACAATTGTTTTTAATACTTTTAAATAGAATTTGTTAAAAATATTATAGACAAGCATTAACATGTTACAAGCACCATGCAATATATATATACGTATGCATCTGTGTCCTTAGCAGGATCGTAAAAGGAAAAGAATTGCTCAGAGTAGAATCTAGAATGACTACTTGACCGGTTCTAGTAGAGAAAGATAAAACTATCTGCTTAAAGGCAATCTCTGGTTAAAAATTTCTATCTCTGTGTCATACTTCCTTGAAACGTTTTCGCTGTGTCGTAAATTTTTTTCTATATAGGAAAATTTAGACTGACGGTATTGTGGTCATTTTATGATATTGAGACTAGGAGCCTTAATTTCAGTCTTCTAAGTAGAAACCAGATAATAGGCAAGTTATGATAATAGGCAGGTAATGAAGAATACAATACCACTTTCACTTTTCGCAAGGAAGTTACTTATATAAAAAAAAATATACTAAAAAATTACTTATACTAAAAACTACACTCTGAGAATCCAGAAACGTCTGGCTGTTCTTTCTATTAAATTTGTTATTCTATACCTATGGCTGTCAAATACTCGTGACGATATTTACTTTCTACAAAAAGTTGAAAACGTGTACATATTTCTGTATATGACATCAGAAATGCAGGAAATCTTGAGAATAAAGAGATTTATTTCTTAAATCAAGCATTCAGAATTTGATTACATTATCAAAGGATTAAATTTGTTGTCAAATCAATTTACACACCTGATATGTGAGATAATAATTTTAATGTATGATAATAATAATCTTCACATCGAGAACGGTCAGTTTCTGACTAATCAAATTGGAGCAACGAACGTGTAGTACTTATACGGATGGAACAAGTGGATCCGCCTTTGCTGCGTCTTTCCTCTGTATTAATCGAGCAGTACATGCTGTTACGTTTGTGTTGCATAATATGTATTCCTACGCAGAATAATACCTGACCGCGTTTTCAGACACATGGTATCCGAGAAATTGGGTCGCGGTTCTAGATCTACCTATATTGGACGATGTACAAAAATATTACGTATGTTCCACGTTGAGCAAAGCAGCAGAAATGCTCCCTGGCAAGCAGTTATCGACTTTGTTCGAGTTCGGAACGATGACGATCGAACGACTGTGGTGTACATGAAATATTCAATTTGTGTATATGACTATTCAATCTGTTTTTAATCGCGTGTTTAATTAGTGAAAGAGGTAAGTTTAAGAGTAAAATTGGTTCTTTTTAATAGTACTTTTATCAGTTCTACATATTATATGGCATTTAACAGTAATGTTCAATAGAGAATTGCATATTAAGTTTGAAAGTCATTAAGCATGAATCAACAGAGTGAAGTGATCCGTTTACTCGGTGTTATTTCTCGAAAGTGAAAAGTGGCAGTAAATTGCTCGTCACTTTGCTCCATTGGCAAGCCTTGTCCGGGTGGCATTGAAGGTATTGAAACCAATTTTGATATCAAGGCAAATGCCTCTCGGCATGGAAGAAACCCTCCTCCCTCCTTCGATTTCTCTTTACAAGCAGATATCACACGATTACTCGTCGTTAATCATTACACGTAAATAGTTCATCAAGATCTTGGATAATAGGCATAAATTTTCCTTGCAACCGCCCAATTTCGTTACCTTAGAGGAAGCAAGGTGGCGCTTTGATATCTCATTCGTTTTATCTATACGTAATAATTTAATTGTTTAATTTACAATCATTAACATATTTCTGTGTGTCTCAGATTCGAGTCTGCACGTAATTATATACGTGTAATATCAACTTAAAATGTTGAAATCAGCTTAATTATTCAATTTAATTGTATAACCGCGTACTAAGATCAAATTTTTGAGATCACGCAATAAATAGAAGCTAGTTTATCGGTCAAGCCAATTCAACGAGGTCTTCGTATCGTGGATTCTTAAATGGAGCTTTGGACGCGATCTCTCTTTTAAGACGTTTCGTTACAAAGATCTGCTTATTGCATATTGCATGCTCGGCCTTTGACGTTTTGTTAATCTGCACCTATGTAATCAGCAGCTCGCATAAACGCAGCTGCGGTCGAACATGCGTCGATGAAAAGTATCCGTTTATAAGAAAAAGATGCAAACGATTCGTGACGTATCGTTCCATTGCCTTATTTGCGCTTTCAATTTTATTGGCACTCGACCTCGTGTTATACTCGAGAGTATAAGTGTTCCACATTAATTATACGCAAGAAGAATTAATTTAGATGGCATCGTGTCATTGCTGTCTGCCGTTGCTGGCTGCTGATTCAAGCTTAAGCTGTAAAGTGGCGTAAATGATTGGCCAGAGTACACGATACTCTGTATAGTCGACGTCGACGGTGTAGCGACGATAAAAGCTGCGCGAACTCGCTAACTCAAAGCACTCCCGTTAACGATGCCTTTTAATTAACTTTTTCACATCTATAGACGATGTAATTCGCAACATTGTTCAAAGCTCCGGGTAAAAATCAAGAATCTGACAGATCCTTCTGAAAGAATGCGAACAAACTCGTTAACGAGTTTCTTAAATGAAAAATATCAAAATAACACTACAATAATGACTTACCAATTGATAAAATAGTGCCGTAATTATTACGTCACTGAAAAGAGTGTTGTGAGTCACCAACAAACTGGTCAACGAGCTGGTAAGATTAAAAATCTCACGGAGTATCAATACGCGTAAGTTCGAAGAAATACCTGAGAATTTTGTGGCTTTCTCCTCGATCGAAAGTCCGCAGTTACCTGCCCGACAGGCGCTTTAACATGGTATTGCCAATGACCTGAATTGTATTCATCGATTCCCGTTCGTATATGTTGGCTACGTAGCTAACATGTTACTGCAATCGTAGCACTGACATCAGCTCCTGTAATCCACGTTCGTATGATCAGCAGTTCAGTGATGCAGATATAATAGCGAGATTCAATCGAAGGCAACCGTCTATCGTATACGTTGCGTGGTACTTTCGCATTGACCTGGCTGGAAGCCAGCGTTTTACCGTTCTTTATGTTTCTCTTTTGCTGATAATCACATCTTACCATAGAATTTCCAACGTCTTGGCTAACATTCTTCTTTATCCTTGTTCTCTGTTCCTTTTTTCTTCCGTCCAAGGATTTTTATGTCGGATGAATTTACTCACTTTTCCGCTGTCCTTGTATGAGACGTTGATGGAATAGAACCGTGAGATTCGTGCGACGAACAAATGAACGTATTTGAAGATTACAAGAGAAGAACACGATAAGTATTCGATTTTTCCATTTTACACCGCTTAGAGCCAAGGATGTAAGTTTTTAAAAAATAGTTGCTAAGTAGATAGAGTTTTAGGAAAAACTTGTTTTTACCTTAAAATATTTATTTCTTCAATTTTTTAATTTTTATGTTATCAATAGAAAGAGGTATATTTTTAGTATACAATACCTTACTCAGCATACAAAATCCGGATCGAAGCAACAAAACAACGCAGATCGTAAATCTCTGAACAGTGAAAAATCTTTTTTGGAACATCTCTAAACCACCCTTTTCTTCTCGTTATTCCTTCCATTTCTCTTGTCTTTTCCCTTCGATCTGAAAACACGGTTTTCTTTCGCGTCGCTTTTACACGCCGCTTGGAGTATCAGCTTAGCTGGGGAACTGGCTGGATTTTTTCCATTAATTTGACTAATGCTCCGCGCGAGTCGAGCTGCGAATCGCCGCGATTACGCGTGAGAAGCAGATTTCGTGCCGAGGATCGGTACATGGAAGCGGTTCATTCAAACAGTCGAGCGGAGGCAGTGTGTCTCGTAATAGTTGAAACGCCTTGGTGCACGTTGAATGGGAGAATTCTGGCTAGGCAGACGATGCTGATAATTGCGAGAGAAACAGGTTTTTATATCTGACGACATTTAAGAGAACGTAACTAATTGAGTCCCGTGAATAGGACGAATGCGTTTTATGTAGATGGAAACAATTTTTTTATAATCTTGAAGCGTCTACATGGTACATAATATACGTGCTTGGTGTGCGGATATATCTTTCTTTTGATCGTTACTGCTTATCCACGATCAGCACGCGCGATACGGAAATACTGCACGTGCATTTATGTATTCAACGATTCTCGTGGTCGCATTGTTGAAGGATACTTACACCACTTCTGTTCACGAAAGTATTCTAAAGACTTGAGTTGTTGGAAAAATCGTGACGTTTGTGTAGCAGAGAAAGAGCAAAAAAGTTTTAATGCTTTTTTATAGCTAACGTAAATATTGGTATCTATTTTTAATAACAGGTAACAACAACATTTTACTCATTATCCAAAGAAGTTCAGCCTGGAAAGAACTATATTGAGTCATAATACAAATATTATTTATCTATTTTTGTCTTGTATTATATTAAGAATAGTTTTTTAATCAAATTTTGAAAAACTTTTATTTACATGATGCTTCAGTGTTATTTTTCGTATCAGGTAGAACACATTATATGGTGTATAATCAAATGATAAGAGATAATGATAGATTCTTTCCTCACCTTCTGTTTACATGTTCTTACTTGATATATCGTTTTATTGAACCTTTATTTCGTTCGTAACCGTGTACAAATTGTTTGCAAGAAGTACTGATCGTAATTCATATTATTTTTACTACAACAATGCCTCGACATGCTTTCGCGCGTACAGGACGGTGCATTATAGATTTCCAATAGTGCGTAGTTTATCAGCCTGTAACGTAACCTGTTTTCATCGTCCTATACGTTGTATAATATGCATATTACTTTTACAATTATAGGGAATAATCTAGATTGTTATTAAACATTGTCATAATTTCACTCTAAACATCAAGTGTTTGAATAATATACAATTAAATCAAGCCTTATAAATATAATCTCTAAATTGAAATTTAAATTTTTTATTGGATTATCTCAAAACTACACCGACAAGTTATATATTTTTGTATTTCAGCACAGCACTTAAATATTATACGAGCATTTTGTTCGTAAAATGCGATACGAGCATTCGGGTAGGTTAAATAGCCTATTTTTGAGTCGACCGCCGAAGTTGATTATCAGTCATTTTCACGTCCTCTACTCGACTATCATTTTCATTCAATGCTTCCATATAATAAGCGACTAATAACACTTTCCTTTTGTTGATAACATGATCCATTCTGTCCTACGTACGAGACAATGTAGCATAGTTACGTAGCATAATTCAGATGTTCCCTTCCATAACCATTCCATGTCCTTCCAGAATCTCCCATATCTTTACTTCGTACTCCAATAAACCTAGTTGGACTGTTGACGAAATTGTCGGTGAACTATGTTTCTGGAAAATCTTGCTCCATACCGGAATGGCCGGGAGAATGTTAATCCTTCGAAAAAGTCGTTTCCAAGGGTTACGAAGCTATTAACAGACAAAATTCTGGTTACAGAAAATTAATTACCGTGATAGAACTTCAGGTTTCTGATATTCCAATAGGAGAATTAGTGGGATGTCGGAAGCGCACGTGCTTCTGAGATATATAGTAATTTGTAGCTTATAAAGCCTCAGTTATAGAGGTAATGCACCTTTGTTAGGGATTTTATCCGGCCAGACCATAAAACTGAGTTTTCAAACAACCTGACATTAATAAAGGCTTTTAATAAAGGCCGAGGCTGGTACTTTGTGAAGAATGTGCTTGTACGGTTGCACCTTAATCCACGTCTGGATTATGCCGAAGGTCTTCAACCGCGGTTAAGCTTTATAGGAAAGTTTGATATCGCGTGCAAGATGCGTCGCTCGAGCGGTGTGTTCCTGCTGACGACTTTTTATTAATGTATACGTGGACATCTTTCGCTGACAAACATACCGAACATTCAGGTTGGTGGTTTATGCTGAAACGATTCGCGTGCGTGTTGTTTGTATGGTTTTGCGTAAACGGGAACTGAAAACGTTTACGTTCGATTACAACGCGACAGGAATGAACGGTGTCGTGTGAGTTAAACCAAATCGCAGATATATACGCATGTGTGTACACGATACGCTACGCCTAAATTTGCAACGTATTACTTACGTACTAGCCCAGAAGATTGCTCAGCTGTTAAAGCGATGAATCGACGTAATATCGATATGCTATCGGAGAAATTTGTACTTGCAGAGTACGTGTGATTAAAGGAATTTTTCTCTTTTCTCTGAATGGTTTTGCTGGCTTGCATTCTCCTATGTAGAGGTTGTGCAAGTTACAATGAAAATGGCTCACGCTTACCCTTTGGGAATCTTTGCAGGAAACACACGATGATTGAATCTATAACGTTATTTCTGCGTTATGAGAGATTGTATTTCTTGTTACGATGAAATGCAAAAGATTAGGAAGTTAAATTAAAGAAAATTAAGAAAAATAAATATTTTTCATTAAATAAACAAGTTTTTTGAATAAATTAGCGATTCGTGGGTAGTCGTTCTTTGAATTGGCATTCTAGTCGTGATTGCGATGCGTTTATCGTTATCGCACTGTTGCAATACGTCCATCCCACGATTCGCCGATTTCGACTGAGAAAGAGAGAGGCGTGACGGCGATAACGCGTCAAGTTTACGCCACGTTAATTTATTGATAACCAGCCGTGCTGAATCAGTACGATGGATAAAGTCGTCGCTGTGCTCGTTCAAGGTGCACTTACAGATGTCGATAAGCGGTCAGGTTGGTCGTAGACACGCTATCGTGGGTGGACACCTTAACGTAGATCGAGTTATATACGTGGAAACGGTTCTGCTGCACGGACCAACAGACCTGTCTCTTTCTCTCTTTCTCACGTTATCTCTCACTTTGATATAATTTGCTGTGAGACGAAATTGAGGTTAGAAACAAGCGATTATGAGGACTCCTGAGTGGAAGTAGAAGTCTCTTGCAAAGGGTTAATTTCGTACCAGTTAAAGAGTCGTTGACCTGGCGTGGTTTTGCACAGAACAAGAGTATCTTTCTGCGGTTTAGGGGAAGTTCCTGTGTACTCTTTGGGAAGTATGATATGTGTTTCATCTTTTTGCTCTTTTGTTCGTAAAGGTATTATGGATTTATTGAGTTTGTCGATTCTATGATTCTACTTTATCGCTTTATATTTCACGATCTTGTACTTACTGCGTCGAAAACGCAATCGACGATATGTCGTTGGTTCGTCGAGTTAAATTAAAATAACATACGAACTGTTATTTCGTAGATTTAGAAAAAGTTTGTACTTCAACTGGAGAGTTCAATGGGATTGTATACTCTCATGTCCATGCTGCCAAATATTTAAATTTCTACTCGAGACTTAAGATAAATAATATTCAGCGATTATGAGTCGGCAATTGCAAATTCACCGCATCCATCGTATCGATGACGCAATAATCGCAATAGTCGGTGCCATGAAACGACTGGAGAGCGAGTGGCCGATATTACGAGCCGTTCCATGGTCCCTCTCCGTTTTTTTTTTCATTACGCTCGGTTCGTGGCAGGCCTCTCCCGTCGACGATGTTTTTCATCGGCCAACGACCGGCCACGAATCTCTCGGCGGAAACGAGGTCTCGAAGCGTTCCGCCGCGGAACCGAGCGGGGATCGGCTCGCGAGAAGATTAAATTTGTCGTGCACTTACATGTTCCAGTGTGTTGACGCGTTGCTGGTTAGTTGACGATTGACGGTTGACGGTTGCTGGTTGCTGGTTTCTGTCGTTATACGAGAGAAGGACTGCGGACTAGTCTGATCGGCGTATCTGCGAGGTCGACGTCTCCGCACTCACCATGACGAATGTTACCCGATAGCTCGCACTACTGTCCGCCGGGATCCTTCCCCGTTTCGTTCCTGCCTTTCGGCTTTTTCATCCCATCATGCTGCTCGCCACTCGTCACTCCCCTTCTCACGCCTTTGACGTTACTCCGCACGTATGCTCGCTTTTCCTTTCCCGGCGCTCGCACTTTTTCATCCACCGTTTCGCTTTTGGCTTCTTTGCCTCTCCTGTAAGTGATTCTGTTCACGGTTCACTGAAAAAGAATGATTGGTTGGGTCGATGGTTGAGTGCAGTTTTGGTTTTATAAATATCGGACAAGGGTTGGATAGGATCGGTCGAGAGGCCATGCACACTTGCGAAAAATTAGGCATCATTAGGTACTTAATCCACTAAAGACCGAGCAATGATTTACGACAATGTTACAGATACCTTAATTCCTTTGAATTTTACAAAACCATAGAATCTATTGTATATAAAATAAATAGTGATGAATCTATGGAATTTCTGTTCGTGACTACAACGTTAAGAAACAGAAATCAGTAATACATATATATTGGTGAAAAAGTTGCCAATGCCCTACTGTTTAACGATATCGTAGTACAATACTTATAAAGACATTTATCAATCCTTTTTAATAGAGTTAGTGTTCTGTCTGGACAGCATGTCCGTAATACGTTGATGACTACGGCTTACCTGACAACACTGAAAAGGGGACAGAGTATTTACTCAACAAAGTTAAATATACTCATAGGTCGTTTGCACTTTTGCGTTATTTTGTAAGAAAGCAGGTCGTGCATATACGAATAACTGTTTATTAGCTCTGCTTTATTATTATTACTTGAACTGAATTGAATTTTGCATTAAAACCTCCGTTGACAATAACGTTAACAGTATCATTTTTCTTTTATTACGGTAAAAGATATTTGAATATTAGTGGTTATTTTAATTCTACTACCGTCTTCCAATTTTTATTTCACTTTTTCAATAATTTAATTTTCGTTTCAATAAACGAAAGCAATACTCACGTATTAACGTTTATTCCTCCATGTTTTTGTTACATTTGAAAAACCTTTCAACGATAAGAAATTGCGCTTTGATCGAGCAGGATTAGATCAGTGAATTTTATATTATCGCTCTCGAGGCTAAAGTAAATTTTCTGTTATTAAAATACCGAAAGCGGAAACAACTATCTGTACCTGCTACGCTGTGGTGAGAGTTTTCTATCGGTATATTGCTTTGCCCGCGATATTATGTCAATATCAATATGAGTGAGTGCTTCTATGCGATCGTTATTGTATTGATTATCTGACGTCAAAACATGTAGGCATGTATGTTTATACATAGATCTTATTCAAGTCCTTTTAGAAATATCATGTATTACAACATACCATGACCTATATCCGGCATTTATTAAATGAATTTAACGTACGATAAATTTAGATATTGCCACCAGTCTGAAAGTAAATTCAATTCAAAATATTTTGTAAAAGGAGTCTCTCGTTTGACTCTTGTATTTCGTTTAAATAAACAATTTTGATAAAAATTAAACTACGAATAGTTAGACTCCTATCATATACAGATATATAGGACAAAACAACGGAAGTGTGCTATACCGCAATACGATGTATTACCGCAAATTATAATCAGTGCATGCTTTTTATGTGATATTTTAGTTACTTAAAATATTATGATTCCACAGATATTTTAGAAACCTTAAATATTTCATTTCCACGGCATTTTGTACACTTTCAATAGAAAACTATCCCATCACTCAAAACCATCGAGTACGCGTCAAAGACTATTGACAAGGAAAAAAAGAAAACGTGATTTATTTTCCCGTACAACGTTACTCGGAGCACATAACGACCAACTGTAGAGATCCAAAACCACATTAGCTCGGTGAACGAGATAGATACGTTTTTCTGTGTGTACCGAGGTGATAGCAAGGTTAACCAAACGATAACCGGTTGGTGACATTTGATCCTCTCGATTAACCGCGTCGATTTGGATAGGATACAGGTAGCCACCTCCGCATTGGATTTTCTAGAAACGTGGGTTTTGCGTGCACGTTTAGTATACGTTATCCGAGACAAACCGGAAACGTCCACGCACGAGTCAGGCTCGCTTAACCAAGGGATTAGTGAAGGTAGACGAAGTACAATCGTAGGGTCATGTTGGGGCTTCGAGCACTCGAATGTCTGTCTTGCCGTGGTTAATTTTTTGGATACGAATCATTGTAAGGGCGGAATTCAACGTTTTGATAATGTTTTTGTAAAAGTTATAGATATTCATTATTTCTTAATACGTAAAATGTATGTTAACCCAAATAATAAATTAGACTCTATAGAATAGATTAAGAGTTTGATGTAGCGCGACATTTACGGAAGAAATTGAGTGTCTTCCAATATATTCGTGATTATGTGAGATTTTTCAGTGTTTAAAAGGAAAGTACACACAACAGCTTTCAGTGAAAACAAGAACTGAAGTCAATTTATCGATAGCCATTAGTCACTCCTTTGTAACAATCAAGAAGCAGGCTTTATGAAAATTGAAATATGAGCGTACAAGAAAAACATGTTTTCGTTGACTGTAGATTCGATCGATAAGGGTGTTAGGAGAGTAGACGAAATGTAAGGCACACGAAATAGGCTGACTCGATTCTGTCGAGCAGTAAAGCACGGTTTGGGTTGGCACATGCAGTGACTCACGATCAGACGGGAAACCGTTTCACGCTTATTCGACCACCCGGTTCTCGATCCAATTTACCAACCAGTTTTACCAATATTGTAGCCGACAAACGGCACACCTCAAACGGTAAAGAAACACTTGCCTCCTTCGATACTATGGTTGTGATGTCTTTTTTATACGTGTTTCGAAGTCTAAGGGAGGTTTAAAGGAACACCATTTAAAGAAACTTCGATTATTTGAATAGCACATAACGTCAACCAATACATAAAAATTAGTTTGCCTGAAATATTTTGTAACCCATCCTAAATGGTCTTCTCACGAATTACCAGATCCTAAGTCTTTTTTATCGGCGGAAATGTGGTGTCTCTACATGAACAACGAAGAGTACTGCAGAAACATTATGTTCTTTTATTTCTGCGTTACTCAAGTTTCTTATTCGACTCGTCATACCGTTCCTCTGTATATGTTGCTATTTATAAAACGGAGGCATAAACGCACGTGTAACATAATCGAATGATTTCTGTGTATGTCCATTGTGGGCGTGAGCAAGTACAGCAAACGCAGACGAACAATTACTAGCCAGTGGGAACCCTGAATACGCGTATGACGTCATTCGCTCCCCTTTTATTGCAAGAGGGGTAGCTAGTCCCGTTATCGAGAGAACGAACGCATTACACCCCAATACCCGTTTCTACCAATTTAACGTATGCCGAGGGTGGACGAAAATATCTTTAGTCCTATTTCCTGCCCGTGAAAGTTGGACATTAATCGACTGAAAAATTGTATCGTTCTTAAATTATCGGTGAAACAGTTGCAGTTGATGTTAGCTTTAAAACTATAAATAAAGAAGTGTGCTATTAAAAATAGTAATTGAATTTCTTTTATTAGGATAATATTTTGTAAATTGGTTCATTCTCTTGTTTACTTTTGTAGGTGATTTATACTCTTTATTCTTACAGAATGTTATACACATTTTGAGTAATTAATCACGTATAACAGTGACTCTTCAATTTTTGTAGTTTTTCAAAAACTATCTAGTAATACATTTTTTATTAGAAAACTCTCCTATCTTTTAGTTCATAAACTCTAATTCATTAGGTGCTTACTTTGAACAGCATTACTCGAAAACTCCACACGAAAGTAATTAAGCATCAATGGTATACGTACGACATTTTTAAAAGGTCATTTCACGACGGATTATAATTAAAGAGCTGTTGCAGCAGGAAAAAATTTCAACGAGTGACCTATACTCACGTATACAGTAATTAATGCTTAGGAACGAATAGTTAGTAGCAGCAAAGTTCACCTGACATTAATGTGACGTTATTCTATATAACACCATGTGACATGGGAGTCAGGTATCCATGTGTCTTTACTCTCTTCAATTTTATTTTATTTACCTATCATTGAATTATCCTATTTTTAAATATATTGGAGCTCATTTTTCGTTACAGCGAAACTATATAAGCAACTTACGCTTACTAAGATATAAATATCTGTTTCACGTACTTATTAATTAAATTGAAAAAAGGAATTTTAAAAAAGGAAAAAAGTAATTTCGTGTTCGTCGAGAAGTCACGTGCTGCTTGAGCGTTCAATTCAATTAAGTTTTCGTTTGGTAATGGAGTAAATACCGCTAATGAGAACCTGCTGTTCTCAAGGGCAGCCATGCACTTCAAACATCTTCTTGGTGCACTAACCCGAGTACAGATGTTTCTGCGAGGTGACTTTCACTTAGCGTAAGCATAGGAGTCCAAGATAATGAACTTGCAACACGAAGAGTGAAAGATCATCGGTATAACGGAATTGTTTGTTAGCGTGGCCCTCATAGTTTTTCAAAATTCAAATATTTGACTTTCAGTCCAAGATCTGTGCGATAAATAGCTCTCCCTTCGAAATTATTTGCTGTTAAAAAATGTTCTCTGGCAACAGAAAACATTTAAGTAGTTAGAGAAGGGAAAAGTTAATTTAGAAAATATAAAAACCAAAGATAAAGTATAATAAAAATGAACTATAACTAAATACCACTGCATTTCTCATTTCATCTTTATTTTCGAAGAATGAAAAATTGCGATGAATTGTAGTTTTAGTTTTTATAGGAAAATAAAAACTTTGTTACGGATGATTAAAAAGTAAGTCTTGCTTTATATAAGAAGAAACAGGAAGTTTTGACGATCCTTTCATCTTCGCGGGAATATACATGCAAGTGAAATGTGTGAATACTTCATTGAACGATCTGCACGTCGCTCTTCTGACGCATAATGATCAGTATAATTTATTCAACCTGTCGTTGGTAACCTCAACGACTCATATCCTTCCTTTATTGGTGACCCGAATATAACGAGAAACTACCTTCATGTAGTTCATCGACATGCACAATAAATACGATGGCGCTAATATTATCTATACTATATTTTTATATAACATGGGATGGTTGCTTTTTATTTGATAGGTTTTCTTTCGTTGCATAAAATTTATTTTTATGTAAAGTGGACAAATACTTTGTTTACAAGTTTTAAACGTAAGTATTCTTAAATATGTGATTATCCATTGTTAGTACATTTATTAGATCATAAACTTAATAAATTTAACGATACGATTCTGTTTAATTCCTATTTTGCAATTAAACATAGCAAGCGTACAATATATATACAGTGCGGCAGTTTTGATCAAGGTGGATTACTTTACTGGATAATTTGTTGTAACCTACTTTCTCTTATATAACACTTCTTGGATGCTATTGACGAATAGAATTTTGAAATTGGTTCGTGTACAGTTGCCATTACGGATCTTTTCAATTAATGTAGTTTTCATGCTCGAAGAAAAGCAAATAGCTTTCTTTCTTAAGAACGTATTCATTATTTACTCGTAATTGTTAATATACAAATATAAAATAATTTCAGTTCTTAATAATGGGTAGCTTTCTTTCATATAATGTACAATATATTTTGCATTACGAAGTATTGTAAACATCACCTATTAATATTCTGCAGATCCATGTCTTCCATGGTAAGAAGAAACCTTTCGTTGCCTTCGTTCGCGTGACCAGTTACCACCGGAGAACATTATTTCGAACAAGCGCAAATAGCATCAGCACGTAGAGCTGTCAGTGCTAGGAATTGAGAACAGGCCTAGCACACGTCATAATAAAGCTTTTTTCACATTTCTTACATCTTGCGGAAAGGTCACTGCTTGTAATATTGATCGAAACATCGTACAAATATCAACTGGAACTACTGTAGTATAGGAAAAGTAGAAAAAAGAAGAAAACAAATGAAATATAGAACGCACCACATAAAATTACTTCACGAATTTATTCAAACATTAATAAAAATATCAAGCAAATGAGAAACACATTGTCTATAAACGTATTCTTTTTAAGCGTAAATCTGTTTAGAAGATCAACATCAAGTTGTTTGTTGCAGAATTATTCTAGTTATTTCGTTTCAAGGAATGAAATATTTCAGATATTATCACGAAAGGTATATAATTTCTGAAGTCACTAGTACGGTATACACCTCGTAAATATGTCTGACGAAATGTTAGTAGATAGTAGTCACGCGCCGAGGGACTTCTGTAAACGTCAGAAATGTGTTATCTTACCCTGATCACGGTAGAGCAACGCTATCGGCAAACAAGGTGGATCGTCGGCACGTTAACGCCAAGAAAAGCGGATCTGCTTTTCGTCGACTATCGCCTTTCGTATATAGACGGTCACCACTGCAACGTGAAATATTTAACGAACAGGAAATTTAGGTCGTACAACTGCATCAACTTGCGAACGCGCTACTTCACCATTGCTACTCTCCAGGATGCAATGTTCCGCTAGTTAATCCCATTGTCTTCGAATGTTTCTGATCATGAATTGAAATTTTTAGTGTATTTTTACATCGAATAATCGAGCACGAATAGTCGTTAAATCTTCCTGGGAAAATCGAACGATAACATAATGTAATCGATGCGTAACGAGGGACGAGAAGATGCCTCCGGTAAATCGGCGTCATAGGCAACAAAGAGTTTATGCTAATAAGTAACGTGCAGCGATTTTGCAATATCAGTCAGCCAATACGCGTGCCTCGAATCGAATTCACGAGGATATCGTTGGTGCATATGCGCACACACGTTTGAAGTTCCTCGCTTCCCCGCTTCGACTGGCATTCCTCAAGCTTCTGTCGTGTCACCTTCTTCCTCGAATAATTGAGTCGCGCTGCTATTTGTCGTATACCCAACCGTCGCCGAGCGAGCAAACACGTTGTGAGACCCTCTCACAAACGGATTCGAGGCGTCCCATCTCAATACGTCGTCCCGTTACTTATCTTCACTATGAAATTTTGCTTTCTTGATACGTTTGATATGTTCGATACGTAGATTAGCTTCGCGAATTTCGTAAATGAGAAGAAGGTTGAGATATCGGGGAAATACGAGTTGGTTTGTGTATATGTATAATTCGTTGTTTTTTCGAAGTTTGGAATTAGCAGGAAGATATGATTCGTTAAATAATATGATATTTGATCTAAAATATTCTTTGCTAACAGGGCCAACAGGGAAGGTGAATTATTTTAGATAACAATATTTATCGACTCATCATGAATACCTAGTGTATCAGACACTGTTCAAGTACACCCATACTGATCGTCAATAATCGTAACGGTATATCCAGGACGGTAAATCCATTGCCGATCGATATGAGCGGATGTACAATGTGCATAGACGAATGCGAACTGCAGAAGCAAGAGTGCGCTCGCAAGAGCATTACATCGCCGTTGTGTCGAAAACGAGCGCATTTACAAAACGTATGTACTCTTTTGCACACGTGTCTGTTCAAGCATATGGACAGCATGTGCAGGTTTGCCTTTCGTGTGAGCACACGTGCGAGCCAGAATGGATCGGACCAAGCGTGGACACGATTATTCGACGAACGAGTCGTCACCACTTGCTAATGCGCGTTAAGTAAATTAGAATGAAGTTCGCAGTTATTGCTTGCGGTTCCCTCGTCGATGTTGACGGGTTAATGGGATGTTGCTCGTTCGACGTTCTGTGAAATGTTACCCTGCTGTACGCAACGAGTTGGCTTTACGTCGCAATACTATTTACGCATGGTATTTTTAGAATATAAAGCAGCATCGTGTATATTTTAAGTTTTATTCGTGTATCTAATACGATAAAGCAAGTAATCTCATTAACTTTTCGAATAGACCACGTGCAATCATTTTTCGTAATATTAATTCTTCGAACAGAATCGATCGATTTAATGATATTATTCGTATACTAAAGATTATAAAGACAAAATCAGCGATAAGTTTGGAATTTAGTTCCAGATTGAAGAGGTTTGTACTTATCATGATTGTTAATGTCAGAGATAAGTTGCGTACACAATGATGCAAACGTAAAAGTGTGACTATGCAACTTGATGGAAAATTTCTGATATTCTCGTCCTCTTAAATCATTTAGAAACATAATCTTTCGATACTTTATTCACTATATCAATGCTGATTAACGTGCTTCGTAAAGTAACCGGGGGAAAAGGATGAATTCTCTGTAACCAGTACTCTGGCTAAAGAGTGTAGTAGCTTAGACGAGCGTAATAGTGACCTTTAAATGTTGCTCGATTTACGCAAGACGATCACGAGTACTGGTTCAAAGCTTCATTCAGCGACCGTTGAATGAACAGATCTCCGTACTATGACGAATAAAAAGATCCTCCTAACTTAACAATGTTTTATTTACACGAGATTTTTAATACAGGACTGCTATTAACGATGCGATTAGAAAAGGAACAATGTTTCATAAAATGGACAAGTCAAAAATGTAGAACAAAATTTCTGAAAATGTGACTTTATATCTGTTAAAAATTGAGATTATAATTTAAATTTGTAAAGTATAATAGAAATTAACTTCAGATTACGTTCTTTAAGTCATTTTCAACTCAATTGTATTTTCCTATGGTTAACAAATTTCGTAAGTTTACGTATAATACATACTATCGCAGATACTATCGTCATGTATATATTATTGAAATCCCTTAATAAATTTCAAACAGGAAAAAGTAAAAAAGCCAAGTAACATAATGTTAACTTCGCTTATCGTACTACAGTAATTTACCGCAAACTTTATGCAAATAATTCACTTTCTTCGACCACTGTGCTACCACGAAACGCACTATGTTTCAGTGTTTTGAAGCGGGAAATTCTATAGAATCAGCCGTGACAGAGTCGTTATGCAATTACCCGTGGAATCTTTAATGACGCGTTTCCCGCGGTGGTATACTCGTTATATGTGGATCGATGAGAACGTGATTCGTTTTCGACGGAAAACGTCGCCGTACGATGTATCGGTCGTTGCTGGTAACGGTGCTGGTGTCGTCCCGCTCTCGCCTAAGCTCGTGCTGAATCAGTAAATCACTACTTGGCATCGAATGCGTAGGAGCGTGTATAAAGTGCGGATCTACAGGGCTGGAAGGTTGAATGGGGTTTAGGTGTACATGGTGACTCATGTTATGTTCGTATAATCTAGCATAGTCTATTCCGTTGGAATCGTTGTTCCATTGTGTTTCGGATTTTAGTGTAATGTTCGACGATCTAACTAGAAAGAAGAACACATTTATAGGATTAATGGATTGATAATATACACAATGATGATTATGATACTATGTTATTGCATCGTGGAATGATGAGGTCGATAAACAGAGCATGGTCAGAAGAAGTTTAAAAGTTGATTTGCCAGGACAGAAATTCTTACCGCGTTACAAAACACAAAACGCGAAGCAGGTAAATTGTTGGCTTTCAACGGTAGATTGAAACGATAAATGCTGGTAATACGGCGAATATTTCAACTCGTACAAGCTCATTGCCGAGCGAAGGAAACCATGGTTACTATTGCAGGGAATTTATTTACTTTGCTGGTACAACAGCATTGGATGAGACTTTTCTTAGATGGAAATCGGGGAAACGTATGATTTAATATGTACGTTGCAAGCAAGCAGGCTCGTATGGTTTAACGATCGATGAACGTTAAAATCTGGAGATTAATCTACGGACTAGTGAAAAACGGATAAGGCGGAGTAAGAACTGGTTTCTTTGCGATGTAATTATAACGTATTCGCGATAGCGCATGGATATATTCTTTGTTTCAACCTGTTCATGCAAATGCAATATTTAATATGGCTTAATATTTAATTAGCATTTTGTACGCTTTTTTATCGCGATTTAGATAATCTAGAAGAAAGGAAAAGTTTTTTTCATTAAACCTTTATTAATTTAAAACCTCACACCACGAGGTTTGCTCAGATGCACGAGATATCTATTTACTATAGACAAAGAGTACACAAGTTTTCTTTTATTTTAAATCTGCAAATAACAATTTTTTAAAAACTTGCCCAAATTTAAGGAGCTTTCTCTTTTGATACGATGAGCTTATAAATAATTCGATGGATGTAATAAAACTAAAGGAGTCATCTGTGAAATTTCTGGCTGTATCGTGTCTAACCTTTACTCAACACATGAAGTCAAATGAACGTAACAGAAACCTCGAGCAGAAGAAATCATCGCAAGCGACTTTCTATTTCTTCATGGGAGATAATATACAATTGTACGGCGTAAATGTCGGCCCACATGTCGACACGACTTCTTTCGAAAGGTTTCATAAACCTTAGTAACGATACTTCTGTTGATCCGTTCGCACGAACGCTTACACTTTCCACGTCAAGTGGAAACGAGGATAATACACTACATGCAGGGTGCGTTTAAAAAAAATGTAATGTTTTAGAAAATACTCATATAGGTACCGTGTCTTACTTATTTTATAATTAGATCTTTTCTTTCTATCACGAACTACAAAAAAGGCGCGTATTTAACCGTTTTAGATTAAAACTTAGATGAACGTGGATAAGCGAAAGTCCGCAGGGATAAAGGGATATCGTTAAAGCAACCTCGGCGTTATGGTATTCCGTCTAACGTATCCGAGCAACGATCTCTAAAAACAAAGGGATCAGAAAGCAAAAGAAGGGCTTGGCCAACCCTACATGCGCCACCCAAGGCTTTTATTCAGTTACACATTCATAAGTGATACAAAGAGTTAGTACAGGGACTTTTAACGAGGGGTGAATAAAACCGAGTTTTCCCGTGTCCCTCTTAATTAGAAGTAGGTACTTCGTAAAAGTACCATTACAAAAATTAATGATTTCACTTGTCAGAAATGTAGAATGTACCACAATCAGAAGTATCCTTCAAAGTTGGAAGTCGGTTGGATTTGAGAAACAACGGTCATATCTTTTCCACAGCTAAACCAACATCCTGTGAACCTAGGTGTTAAACGTTTGACTTATGCTTATTAAATTGCTAATTAGGAATCAATGGAAAAATAGCGATACATCCATCGCCGCCCTCGTTTGGCCATGATCATTGATCCTGCCAGATACTTCAAAGCTGATTTAAACAGAATTTAAATTTTAAGAAATAAGAGGAACAAACACTACAAAAAGCTAAAAGTATTAAAACATCATTTTTTCGAAGCAATTTCTTGCCCGCCACGTCATATCGGAAACAGCGCGTATGATGGAACATTTTTGCTTTCGATAACAGCCTCGTGTTTTCTATTAATCTCTTAATCACATGTTATAGAGAAAGAAAAAAGGAAGCGGGCGTTCTCTCTCTGAGATGTCTGTTGTACGCTCACGTGTTGTCTAATACGTTATTTACGCAGTGAGTTTCTCACCGTTTCTGGTACAGTTCGCGCGGAGGGCTAATACCCCTTACGCACGACCAGTCCGTAGCTGCTAATTATCGTCGCGTGTTGACCCTGAGAGAGTTGCAGCGAACGATAAGAGGCAACAACCGGGGCAAGTTAATCGGGGCCAATGGGATAGCGAAGAGGGGAACACGCGAGGAAAGGAAAGGAGTCAAGGCGAGGCTGCAGTCGTTGCACTCGTTAGAATTTGTTCAGTCGATTGGAAGGTACATATACCGGTCACGAGACTACTACGTCGAGAGATTGGTACAGAGATTGGATGATTTGGACATGATTCGAAAAATGCGACGATACTTTGATTCGCAAGATCGACGTACAAAAAGTTTACAAATTTCTTAAAAGAGTGCCTGCCACATATTCGGCAAAAATCCATGTGGACAACTATAATTTTTGTACGCACAGTTTATTAATTGTATACACAACAAACAAAACATGGTTCACGATAGCGAAGTAAAACACATCTCGTGGTCAGCTGGGAACGGGAACGACTTCCTGCAATAACAATTCCATTACTCATCCAACTCATGATAAATGTCTCTTTCGATCGTTTGTAACGATCTGCTCGTACGTCGTCTTCCTTCCAAAAAGAAGAAGAAGAAGAAGAAGAAGAAGAAGAAGAAGAAGAAGAAGAAGAAACGAAGAAAAAGCAAAAGAAGGAAAAAGGAAACGGAATTTTCGTACACCGTTCACTCGGTATTTCCGCGTCGTCTCGGTCAAGGGTAATTTAACGCGAAATTAACGACTTTGACCGTAACGTTTACACGAAAATATCACCGATGCGCACAGTATGCTTAATTACGAACTTTCCGACAAGATTTTAGAATCATTAGCATTTCAATTAACTTGTGTTTCAATTAATCGAAGCCGATATCGGCGTCGTTCGATCGGTATCCGGGTTTGCAAAAGGAAAAGATCAAGTTGGACGAGCACGTTAGATGGGTTGCACTAATGTGCAACCCCAGAAAGATCGAATATTCATTCCGCTAACGACTTTCGATACCTGCAGAGAGGATGTGTTCGCGCGCAAAGAGCGTCGAGTGTCGTCTTTGCACTCGAGCCTACTCCGTTGCAAATTACTTCCCGGCTCGTCCCAACTGTTCCACGAATCGAAACCACGATCATCCGCGCGTTTCTTCCTGACGCGATACAAACATTTGTGCTCCTTCAATGAATCGAAGAATCTATCGACTACATTGTTATATCTTTATTACATCTTTTCTTGTTTTAGTAGTTTAGTGTTTAGTTTTCTAAATTGAATACTACGATTTTGGATAGGAAATATGAAAGGAAGAATATTTTTGTTTGCGCCAACTATAAATAATCTCAAGTTAATTAACAGATATACATAGTTATTGAAATGTGTGATTGTTGCAGGTCTCTAGAAAGCGGTGAGTGATCTTTGAAGGGAAGGTAAAAGGCAACTGAAAAAAATGCCGCTTCCAAAGCGACTAGTGGAGCCAGTGCTCGTCGCACGCGGTACTATTCCCGAGAATTTTCCTCTGCCCTCGGAGTTAGAGGCTGTAACGAATGGCACTTTGGCCAACACGATCAGGCAATTGTCTAGTCTGTCCAGGCACGCCGAGGATCTGTTCGGTGAGCTCGCGAGGGAGGCTCATGGATTGAGCGATAGGGCCAACTCCTTACAAGCCAGGATAGATCGACTAGCTGTGAAAGTTACTCAGCTTGACAGCAACGTCGAGGAAGGTTCGTTAATTATCTGATTAATTAGGCAGTCTATGATTAATCCTTTAACACCGTATTAGGAACGACGTAATCCAGGCATAGACTAAAATACATTTACATAGATATACCTTTTTTCTTAAAAAAAAAAAAAAAACGTGGTGTATAGGCATGTTGTGTAAAAAAAAGCAGTGTAAGAAATTTATTATTGCATATTTGTTGTAAATTTGCAAAATGCATTATCGTTATATTTTTTCGTTCCAGTCTCGTTACAAGATATACACATGAGGAAAGCGTTCAAGAGTTCAGTGGTGTTCGACCAACAAGTTGTTTCCAGGGACACCATGCCAACGGCGATGTTAGAAACTTATCATCAATGTGACACACCACCACCTCTTGATAAACTTAATGTTTATAGGTACTTTAGTCTCTTTAACTATATTAATATACAATTATAATTTGAAGTAATTTTGATTAAACACAACTTCCAGAATTATTTGAGATCCGATTTGAAGTTTATTAAGTTTAATTAAAAATATTAGAAAGTATTAAAATATAGAAGCTCCCCAAAAATATTAATAACTCCTATTATCTCTTTATAGAAAGAAAAATTTATTGTTATTGCTAAGTAAGATATCTGATTATCTTGTTTATTTAGGGAAACAAAACTAATTGGTTAACTTATCTAGCAGGTACCGTGTAAGTAGAAAAAATACGAAACACCTTGAAATGTGCGCAAAAAATTTACCTATTACGATATTAGAGCTTCAGATTCTTGTGTAAAATATTAGTTTGTTAAATAACGCAAAAGTAATTTGTACAATAGATAAAAGATAAAATACATATGAATAAAATTCTTTGTCGATTTTAGGGAGGACGGTAAGGATGGACTGAAATTTTACACAGATCCGAATTATTTCTTCGATCTCTGGAGTCAGGAAATGCTCAAGGATACGGAAAAGAAGTTACACGATCGAGGGAAAAAGGTAAGAAAATTTTTGTCTCCTTTTCACTTTGTTATCTACACGTGCACCTCGATTTTCTCCTTTATTTTTTTTTTTTTTTTGTTCTTAGACACGAGACGAGATTGTTCTTGAATTATGTTATTCTTTTAGTACTTATGGAAAATATAAGCAAGATATATTATGTACATGTGATTAACTAACACTTTTCGAGGTGCGCTGTAACACGATACAATAGTTATTTTTCTACTTTTATATGCTAACATACATGCGATTCTAACGATTGAAAATGTCCCCTTCGTTATAGACCGAGTCTGAATATGCCGAACCGTTCAGAGAGGCAAGTCGATGGTTTGGATCTTTGTAGTTTTTTATTACCCTTATCCAGTTCTAATGAATTATCGATCGCCAACCACTCACTCATACATAATAAAGCTCACATCTTTGTGGATTTTCATTAACCGACCTTTTTGCGCTGATAGAGATTGCGCTGATAGATGCTCGCTTTAAAAGTTTGTAGTTTACATTGCTAGGATTAGCCAATGACATTAAACCAAACACGTTCTGTAATGTTCGTCCTTGGCAAAGAATTTTTTATTGCGTAGACCGAATGATACGTTTGTTTCTTATGTGACTTTCTCTCTTATTTCTCTTTTCTTTAAATTCCAATAAGAATTTTCGTTCTAAGTTTTCATTTCCATAACTTTCTTTTACATGCAAGTTTATTGGTTTAAAAACGACGTTCAATCTACGCAGAAGAATCCTTGTCTGGCACCCCTGTTTTTGTAAGACAAATTGTTTGTCAACGTCGAATAGTTCGTTTCACAACCATGTCACTTTGTCGATCACTTTGTAATGTCGTTTTGTGCCAGTCATGCAACTTTTGGATGTCAATAGAAGTCTGTCATTATCATTCATCGAGCCATCTTGTAATATCGATACGAAGTCTCACGATCTCTGATCATTTCAGGATTATTTTTATTTTTGATTTGTCATATTTCACGTTGTAGGAAATGAAATTGTGGGCACGTTAGAAGCAGCTTCTCAAACTTTCAATTGAAATGCATAAAAACATTCAATCTGAAATATTTAATACGATATACTTTCTTTTAAACTTTCTTTTATCTGCCTTCACTTTAATCGATCATATTTTCTTGGATAGGTAACGAAGCTCCGTAAAGAAAATCACTACTTTTATTTCCTACAAATCTTCTCATGTCCAGTGGTTGATCCTGTTTTTTCTAAAAATTTGAAACAAACTTGAAAGTATGCTAGTAGATTATAAAATATCTTCCATAACTTAAGCGTACAATAAAACAAATACTGGATCAAGCATTGAGTCATATTTGATTGATAAATTAAGCTTGTCTTGCACTTTTGCTGTTACTCTGCAATAAGGCAGCCATCTAATATGGAATTTTTATCGTACAGCCTCATAGGCCTCGGAACGAGGGTGGTGGTGGTGGCGGTGGCAGGCATAAGAAGCGCATAAGGCAACCGCATAATACGAGAGAAAGGCAAAGACAGTTAGCCGTTGGTCATGGCGAGTACATTATGCCAACGCAAGGTGTTCAATACAGAGCACCTCACAATATACCTGATGAATCGTTACTGGGAATGGTGATGACCGAACCACGGCCACCTAGGCCAAACAGCATTGAACTTAGACGAAGTTATCCACCGGAGGAGCAACACCTGTACAGCCCTCCTTCTTCCGATCATTATAGGTTCGTAATTTTCTACAATGATCGTGAAAAGTGTTTGATCGATGCAACAGTTTATTTGTTTCCACATATGAAAATCTTTACCGAATGCTTTCTCTTGCTACTTATGATTTTACTGTGTAGATCATACAATACTGGAATATTACAGCGTTATTGGAAAATAGGATTTCTATATTTCTGAAAATTGATCTTTTCTTTTCTTTTTGAAAACAGGGTGGCAAATTACGTGACTCAGGGCTATGAAGACAACTTGTACGGCTCACATTATGGCACAGGTCAAGGGCAAGCGGGTAGCGAAACGTACCAGAGTCCTGGTGGTCAAAGTACTCCAAGCAGAAGTGGTAGATCACGACCATCGCAACCACCACCAGCTCCACCAAGCAATACTTCTAGCAATTCGACACCTACTGTAGCCTCTGCTAACAATACTCCAACACGAGGAAGATCGATGAGTACTGGTAGAGATACCCTACCACCACCACCTCCGCCGCCTGGTGAAACCATGTCCTCTCCTCCTATGAATGGTAATTACGTTACTATTTATAATCAACGAGTATACCGTCACTTCGAAAAAGAGTCAAAATTTTGGAGACATTTAAACTTTCATTAGAGAGTACGAGATTCAAACATTTATTTTTATTAAATTATTAACTAATTATTTTATTAATTATTTATTCCAGGTTCAATACCGTCACATCTACTGAATAGGAACGGAAGTCGCTCGAATAGTCCGCTACCCAGTCATCACTCTACGCCTACTCCACCAAATCATTCGACACAAATAGGAACAGATGAGACCGACCCTGCTCCGCAAGACTTGCCACCTCCACCTCCGACTCCTGATCCCACACCGCCTAGACCTATTTCTCCACCGTGTAATATTCCACCTCCACCTCCACCACCTCCGCCACCGCCTGTTGTTAATGGACCATCGCCCCCTGTGCCATTGACCAATGGAGATATTGCTAAAATGATAGCAACTAACCCACCCAAGTTGAAACCCCTGAAACCTTTGAAGAATATCGTGGATGGACAATTGAGGAAGCCTGTTAATCCGAACATCCCCCTTGTCGATCCGCGGAATGATCTACTTAAAGCAATTAGAGATGGTAATTACCTTATTATCATTCGGATAATCAATATTAACTCATTATTACTTGTTTTATACGATAGATTTGTAATAGATATAATTTGCTCTACATGTTAAATTTCTTTAACTTTATTTTAGTTTACCTACAATCTTTCAGTAAAACTTTTACGATATAACGTTACACTTTGAATTTAAAAGGATTAAAGTTAATACAGTTTCTCCAAACATACCATGATTAAAAATCTATTCATTTTTCCAGGAATAAAATTACGTAAAGTAGAGAAGATTGAACAGAAGGAAGTGGAACGCGTGAACGCATTGAACGATGTCGCATCCATATTGGCACGACGCGTTGCTGTCGAGTTCAGCGACAGTGACTCAGCATCGGAGAGCGAATGCGATAGCGAGGGATGGGGCGAGCAGGAAACGAATCTCGCGTGACCCAGCTCACTCCCATCTACCGCAACTGCCTCCTAGAAAAATGGCTGACGATTCTTTCGTTTCGTTCGTTTTCAACGAAAGTTCCAATTCTGTTGCTCGTTGCACAAACAACACGCTTTGTTTGCGCATAGATGTCGAATAGAAATAACATGATCCGATGATTGATGTAATTGGTGTATAACGAAGAGTCACTGAATTTGAAAGTAGAAACAAAATCAGCGAATTTCGTTGCTCAAGAGAGCATACAAACGCGAATTATTATAAGTAATATCATTAAAAGTATAACTGTGTAGTATTATAACAATGGTTATTTTTATTATACACCATTTTATCACCTTTAACAAAAATATTTTCTTTTTTTGTCAGGAACAAATATTTAGTAATTCTTTTTGTATAAACTAAATAAAAAGAAATTTGTTTTCACGTTAATTACAAGTTCAATTTACAGCATGTATCGATCTGAAGACTATGATAGAAAGAAACATTTAGCTTTTCTCAGACGATTCTAGGAATCGTCAGCCAGAGATCTTTTATTTATTGAAGGAGAGTCTACAAAGTGCATGTAACAAGAGTTTAAGAGTTCGTGTAAATTTAGACTATTTTTGAGGAGCTATATAAAATACACCTTTCCTTTACATACAGACGCTTCCACTTTGTTTTACTGTTACAAATAAAAGTATAAAAGTTTACGAAATATATATAAATGCATGTTTTTTTCGATTCTCCGATTTTTAAGCAGAATTCAACGAACGTACAGCAGATTATCTCGAGTAGTATAAAGGACAGTGAGTAGGAAGAAGATACGCACATGAAACGATTTCCTATCATTGCTCGATGTCGATCATAGAGGAAGTGATTTCTTTCGGACACATTCCATGATAATATCAATACCACATAACGGAATAAATTTGAGTTTTCATTTCAGAGACCCGATCGTCCATGTTGCTATGACGATATGTGTAAGTCCTTACCTAAGCAAGCAATTGTTCTATATGTGTTATAATGCATTGCTCCTGAAGATGTGTATTGTACGTAAACTAAACCAAATTCAAAGCTAATACTTTTGTTCTCCTTTTCGTGTTTAAGCCTGTAAAATACCTGTATCTTAAATGTTTTTGTATGCTTGTCTACTAGATAGGTATATGTATGCGCGCTCTATCACAACGAGAGTAATAAACAGAAGTTTCCCAATTTTTTCTACGTTTTCAAATGATCTTCCATGTCGCGCCCACAATAAAAGCGATATCGCGAGATATGAAATGTCCTTTTTATCAGCGAGGTGTCGAAAACCAAAATACTCTATTTACTTGTAATATGTAAGGACAATGTAATTACCGAATGAGTGAGAGGATTCATATTTTTTAGCATTTAGCGGAAGAATATAATATACTAATGTTGCAATGAGGATTACAGTTGCCAATTTTAAGCGTAAAAGGGAAGAAATTATTGTGATTTATTTTGCATCGATGTTGGCGAAATATGATGACTATTGGTAAGATATGATATATATGTATACATAAACATTAACACACACACACACACACATACACACACAATGATCGTTAAGATTATTGTATAATCTTATACGCTCGAACGATAAGAAGTGTTCAGGAAATTTGTTTTTATCCCTCTAGTTTCCGAACGTTACCTAAATGTTTAAAGAGATAAGAGGAAGTCTTCATTGTCTAAGAAAGACTGAAGTTAGGAGATGCCTCTTGTTAGTTGGTTAGTTGGTTGAATTAGCACTTTTTCTTTTATTAAGTACGAAAGATGTTCGATTGACTCGAACTGCGTGAAAAGTAATTTATATTTACTAATAATTTTCGCTAGCTTTAAAAGAAGCAGCGTTTTATCTTGTATAAAGTGTGCGAGGTTTAAGAGCTAAAGTTGGATGGCTCCACAATAATGTAGCATACAATTCACCGGCAACGATACGTGTACATTCAAATGATTTTAAAATATAGTCAAAACGCCATTATATAATAGAAATAATAATAACAAAAATGATGATGATAATAATAATAATAATAATAATAATAATAATAATAGTATTAATAATGTAATGAACAGTCGATCAGTCTGTACTATGTTTATACACCTCCCACACCAACACCAATACACACGCACGCGCGCACACACACACACACACACACACACGCACACACACAAAGATAATATAATTCGCAATATAAATTTATTAAGCGTAAGACTATTAGCCGTAGGTATATACTTTTAGCTACTTCGCCAACTACGACACAGTATTTATGGAGAATTGTTTTGTAACACGACGAAACGATGAGAAAGCGTTTCAGTTGTAAGCTTAAATATCGTGCAACTTTGTATGAATGTATATTATTATGTCGTCGATCGTGCTTTCCGCGATGATGTCGCGTACTACACTATTGCGAAGCTGTTGTACCTAAATAAGATGGTTATTCCAAAGCTTAATTAAGAGAATTATCTTTGTCTTAACTAGACGATGAAAGGAGACATTGAAATCGTACTCTGTGTACCTCTTTTCTGTTGTTTCTACTTACAAATCTCGTAATCGCGCATCACTCTTTAAAATTTTTTTAAAGGTGCAAAGTAAAATGTCAAGCTCTTTATCTTCCCTTCTTGGCTATCGATGAAATAATAAATAACAAATTTCCAGTAACGATAAATAGAAACGTTAGTTTTGCGTATTCCAAATCCATTGCAATAAGAGTGATTTCATTCATCATGTACGATAAACAGTATGTGAAACAGAAACTCAACCACAATAACTTTATGACGATTAAAATTGTACGATGGTATTATTAATAATAATAAATTTGTAGCAAATCTGTACAGAGCCAAATAAATCAAAAACTTTGATAAATCATCGGAGAATCGTTTATTCTGCTGCTCGTTATTTACGCCACAATTGAACGGTAGTTAGCTTTTTAACAATGATCTCTCTTATACAAACTTTAGAAATAACTGTTACTTTTGTTCCCTGCTTGTTGCTGCATTCGAAGAACTGCGTTTCACGTCGATTTTATTATTTAGTAAAAAATGAAAATTTATTTTTCTTAACTAATAATAAGAGAGAGGGAAAGAGAAAGAGAGGGAGAAACATGGTTTTATTTATAAATTAAATCTTTATTTTTACAACACCAAAAACAACATTGTTAAAAGACTAACTTATTGCTTAAAATTATGACATAAAAGATACATCTGAAAACATGTACATATTTGCAACCAATTAGATTTTACGACACTTTATCGATAAGTGAAATCATACGAATAGATAAATATAATAAAAATTTCGTATCTATAAACAATTATTAAAAAAACTTGAATTGTTACTTGGGTATATTCAAAATTTACCACCGTAAGAATATGTAATTTTATTGATCCTCTATGTTTTAAAGTATTTGCTTTTATCAATTATATAAATGTAACAGTCATTATCACAAAATCTCGTAAAGTATGAAGTGACGGGCAGGTATAATAAAATTAACATTTTATTCGGAAAATTGAGACATACACAGATGCGAAAACAGTGGTAGGCATTAGTAGCACCGATAAATAGATGTTGAAACGATAACATTACGTTTAGAGTGACTACACCCGAGCTACATACGTAATTGCTCGTTCAATCATTGAGCAGTCAGTTGCCAACGACAAGAAAAACGTATCATCGATTCGGATAAAAAGAAATGTCTCCAATCTTTTCCACGTTATTACATACTTGACCGCACCAGCTTTTCGATAAATATAGTTTGAAGCACTTTTTGTCACACTCGTTACATTTTCTTTTTTTTTTTCTTTTCTTTCTTTTGTTATAAAAGGCAAGGAATTGAATGAACAAGAGCGTTTCCTTGCCCCTGTCAATCATTACGACAATATATATAAATCGGTAAGGTTACATATAAATATGGATATCGATCAGCGATTCAAAAACTTCTAAAGATTTTACATAAAATTATCGATCGTACGGATGCGATCACCGTCTCTCTCTTTTCCTTCTCTCTTGTCGTATAAATTAGATCATTCCTTTGTTACGTAACATTAGAAGATCGTCGCGCACAGAACGCGATGAGTAAGACAAATGTGCGTCTTCTACGATAAGTGGTAAACAATAAGTTTAGAAATATACTAAATGTACGATCGAAATAATCGCATTCGTGGCATGTCGTAATACAGACAGGTAAAAGGAACTATCGAAAACTCAGCGGACTAACTTTCGTGGCATTAATACACTATCTTCATTTTTTATCAATTATACTACAAATCGATCAATTCATCGATTCTTTGAAACTTTTTTCTGCTCTCTCGGTGCTAGCTAAAATAGTTTCACCGAATGATCGAAGCATCGTAAAATAACAAATAAGTGTTATAATTCATATAGTTGTTTACAACAATAAGAGAACAAAATACAAACTATCGATTATCAAATTATTATTTTATGTCTGATTTAATTTTAATCATAACGATTAATTTTGTACTACTTTATTTCTGTCATCTATGCTAACAGTATTCAGTCTGTTCAGAGATTATGTCAACTTTCATCATCAATTTTCTTTTCATAATTTAAATGTTTTATTATACATACAAAGCGCTACCGTATGTGTTAAAAACATGTATGATAGATACGACTTGTCTAATACGATAAAATAATAATCACATCCAATTTCTTTTGTAACTAAAATTAGAACCAAATTAAAAGTTCATTAATTATTGCAAGAAATATCTATTTATGTTGTGAAACTTATAGAGTTCAAACAAATTAAGTTATAAATGATAATTAGAACGATCTGTTTTAAATAATCTATTCTATATAAATAATTTAGTTGACTTATTAGTTAAGATGAAATTTTTAAGCATTTTAATTCGAATCGAAATGGCTAGATTTGTTGTTCGCCAAGGCAGTTCTCAGATAGGAGATTGCTCATTGTCACAGTTTTATTTAGTTACTATCAATGAACTTTTATTTTCGAACAATTTAGCACAATTAAGGGAATACCAAGTACATAGATACTTAGGTATTCAGGGCAGCATTCCTCCCTGTTTATACCTTTCTTCGATCTAAGCACTTTAACAATTCTCCCCATCTGTTATTATGAAATATCACTTTAAGAAATTTACGTCATACAAGTTGCTGCTATTTAAACGAAATATTGGTCTGTGAAAATTATTCAAATTGAACTTTTTTTTTGTATTGAAATATAGAGTAAAAATTGACACTCATCAGTCAACAGTAAGGTCATAATGTTATACTATAAACAATAAATTAGAAAGTATAATACTTTCAGTCACTCTCCAAGGGAAGTTACTAATTCTAGTTCCTATTTATCTCATAAAAAAACATTTTATACAGCGTATAATATGTGAATAAATCTTTCTTTACCTATCAATATCTTTCTTCTAAATCTGATTCTTAAAAAACACTACTCGTTCCTTTTATTGCTATTTTTCAAATGTTGCTGTTAGTTAGATATATAAATATATATGTATGTATATTTAGTAATTTCATAAATATATATTGAATTTGTTACATATACACGGTGAGCATATATTTCTATGAGTAGCTGTTATTGCACAATATGTAATTACTATATTATACTTTATACAAGTACCCGAGAAAGCATTATATCTTATAAAAGTGTGAATAGTTGACTCTTTATATCCTTGTTAAAGAAGATTTTTATTTGCAATTATTATTATTACTATTGAGGTGTGTCTTTTGATTTAATTAACGTGTCATATGATTGATGATTTATATTAATGTTAAAATGAATGTATATATATATATATATATATATATATATAAACTGATATATTATATTATAAATACGTAGCATCTACATTATTTCGATGAGAGTAATGTAAGTTTGAGATGGATATCTCGTGTGCTAAATATTAGCAGCGATTTATCAAAAGTAGAGTACCTAGTTGTCTCCCTTGCCATAAGGGATACATGAAAATATATAAGGCAAGAGTTTAATAATTTTACAGTATACATATATCAAATATAACTTTCTCCAAATACTATTTATTTTCAATACAATCGGAATTACTAATATCTACTTAAGTGAAATCACGATTTTCTCAATGGGAAATTTTTTAAGCAATAAGGTTCAAACGTTATAAAATAGTGTTTGCAATTATTGTACATTACATATGTATTTGATCGTTAAATTATGTAGCTACTATATTTTGCAACACTAACAATACAATTTAAATGATATCTGCTTATTACCAGACATAATAAATAAATTTTGCAAGTAAAAAATTCTAACTAGATAAAGAACTGGATATACATATTTATACGTATACGTATGTATGACGTTATCAACGGATATAATTTGAAAAAATATTAATTTCACCGATTGTTTCAAGAGAGAAGTAGCTTTAAAAAAACTTACATTGTTGTACGAAACAGTTCGACTTTAGTTTCTTACAAGAATAGTATCGTTTCATTAAAGAGATAATTAGACATTTCACTTCTAATCAAATATCATATACTTGATATTCGTTCGATCATCTTGTGGCAACTTGAATGAAATACGTTTCTTAAAACATACTCTGTTTGCTAATTACATGCTGCATATCTGAAAAGTAAAAATAATAATCCTTAACATAGGTAATCGTAATCCAAGACAAAGCAAAATATGTGATATTTCATGATGATATTCTCCGAATGTAATAGATACTACATCAAATTGTAAAAATGATTTTTACAATTTATCTTTGTTAAAATTCGGTATAGCTAGAAGAGTAATATCTCTGAGATATTATCACGCGCATTTGGAAATTTCTCTCACGATGATATCACAAGAGATTCTGTCATTGGCACTACAAATTACGTTTAAGATCCTTTTAATTTGAGATCATGGCTAGCAGAACAAACATCGATCCAGCCATCTCTACTTATTATCGTTGGCATATCTGTTGCAATTAATCACCAGAGTAATTTACAAGGGTTTCGTGTAAATTAATAATTTCACCGACGAAATTAAAATTTCATCTCTAATCAAGATATATTCGACCATCGCGTATTCGTGACTTTAACGTTGGCACTATTATCGTTTCCCTTGACAGTCTGATTTTTTATTAAGTCCGCTGCTTTATTAAGTTTATTTGTCGCAAAACGAATTTCACTGACGTTACGTGGAAATGTAGAAAATATGTAGGAAATTTCGTAAAAGTAAAACAAGTATACCGATCTTATCTCGTTGAAAAGATAAAAACACGAGTTTATTATTAAACGGAGAGTTCGTCGATGCCACGAAGTTAGTCCATGAGATCAAGATTCTTAGAATGTTTCTTTCCTGCAGACGTTCATTCCTGTTGCCATCGTGATCCGCGCGACTTACTTTCTTAATTCGAAAGATTATTAATTTATTACGGTCTACGCTTTGGCACAAAGATCGCGTCTGTGGAAACGGTATAGTAATTGGATTTGAGCTCGAGACGATTACTCGGTAGAAATTCTCTATTTTCAGGGACATCGGTCGCTAGTTAGGTTTTACAGACTTTTGAAACTTGGGATTTTTAGAGGATCTTCCACAAGGAGCTATTAAACTGCGAAAATCTCTTCCACAATCTACATTTGCCTTTTTTATATCGTCGATGCGTTCAGGTTGACTCGTGATTCACCAATTCGAAGAGCATCTTCTTGAATCATAATCGAGACAGTCTGACTGCACCGCGGAGAGAGATTTAATCTTTATATATAATATATATGATAAAATTCAAAAAATACAACTGTAACTACATTAAATCGAACGAAAGGACAACAAGATACTTCTCGTCATTACTTTCGAAAACGACGTGTCGAACGTAGAGCGTTTGAATAGCATTTTTTTTACAGATTAGACGAATAATTAGAATTCTCTAATTATAATGCGAACAATGCGTTAAGAAAATAATTCTTTTCGAGAATGCAGCAAGATTTTACGTTAATTTCACATTTTTTCGTGAAACCTGGATGGAAAAAGAAACAAATTTAAAGTTTTCCGAAGAATATAGTGGGTTATGCTACAACGAGAGTATTTATCACTAAAAATCGTCGATATCACAACGAAATTCGTGCTTTTATTAAGGATTTTTCATACCTTAAACTTAAGCTAAGGAGATATTGTTGTTAATCCCTTTCAAATTCAAATGCGCAGTGTACAGAAAAGTTGAATAAATTAATTTTATGCTATTTTTACGCTTTAATGCTTTTGTATTATATTTCTCCTGTTTATATCGTTGTATTAAATGGTAATTATGCTTGAGATTGTGAGTTTGGAATGAACTGTTCCTAGATACGTGTATATACATATTTCAGCGATGTATTATGCATAGATGCCATAACGAATAAAAGCTATAAGAAACCAACTTCGGAATCAATAACGTTCGTTCCAGTATATCCCACTGTAGTTTGATATCGAAATATCGATAGGAACCGTTGTTCTATCAAGATCGCTCATTGATTCGTTCGACAATCGATGTAGTTGCTAATAAACATCTGACAGAATAACAACCAAATCGAGGAGATTTTTATTTTTTGATATATCGAAGCAATCAGAGATAGGTACTCTAAGATTCACGAATAAGATTCGCGAATGAAACTGATACATGTTGATTACAACACGCTCGTTAAGTGTCCACGGAAATGAATGTTTGTCGATCTACGATAATTAATCGAGCAGACATCATATGGAAATTACGATATATAGTCCCTGATCTTCGAAATGACGCGTAAACTAACATCTCCAACGATCGTAACGCGTACTCGACGAGCTTTAATCAGAAACTATAAATACACAATTAGATCTATCTGAAAAACTGAATCAAGGCGAGAGTGTTTGGCAACGTATAGTCTAATCTTTTCTACGTTATTTTGTTCGTTGCTTCACACGAAATGTCGTGGAATATCAAGCACCTCGACGTGTCCTCGATTTGGTAAATCATCTTCTCCCGAAAGACCATCCTAATCGGCATCTTTTCACGAAAGACGATTTACTTTCATTCAATTTCCTATCGAATTCCACGAGCTTCCTTCAGCTATTTCTCTCACAATTTCGCGACTGCTACATGTATTTTCCTATCATCGAAGGATATAAACTCGAAGACGAAGCTCGAAATATTCCTCGCGTCTTGCACGCACGTCTATCGTAGCCTGCGAAAGATTATTCCTACTAATTTAGTAAAAAAAAAAAAAAAAAAAAAAAAAAAGAAAAAAAAAAGTCGCACAAGCGAGTACTTAAGAGCTTCTATCCGACGTTTATTCCTCCTCGACGCTAATGTCAACGGTTCTAACCCTAGAGGAATCTGTGGGAAGCAGCTGAAGGCGCTCAGGTTCTACACCGAGCATGATGATGCACATGAAACTTTTACCAGATGCCTGGTCTCTCGGATAAATGGTAACCGGAGCGAACTTATCCACGGTACCATCCACGTAGGCACGGAGCTTTCTGTAAACCTGCGGAAAGTGCCTCCTGAGTGACACGCCCCTTAGTTTCAGTTGTCTCTGGATGTTGGTGAAACTGATTTCCCGGATTTTCCTGGGTGTGTTCTGGCCGTTATTGCCTGGCAGCGAGGTAAGCACCAGCATCTCCGGGGACTCCATCTCTCGGGTGATGTTGCAGGGAGACGTGGACTGTTGTCTACCTTGCGGCGAGGCGGATGACGAAGACGTGTGATGCCTGTTTGCCGAGTCTAAGTGGATTTTCGCGCATCTGGATACCAACTGTCGTTCCCATTTTACCGCTCCACTGGTTGGCACCTCGCTGACCACGCAAACTGCCACATACAACACCAGCCTCGTATCCGGATTGTACGACTTGCAGAGTCTGATCACCTCGGCGTACAGTTCCGCTCCCATTTCTCTGGCCAGCAAATCCGACCATCGCACGTACGTGGGTTCACCTAAGTCGACGAAACCGTTTGCGATGAATTTATCCGCCGCTTCTGGACTCGAGAAGAAACACTTGACGGCTCCACGGCCGTGGAACGCGTAGCCACGCTTGGCCAACGCCGAGATGTGTTTCAGCGTGATGGGATCCTCCTTGGCGGAGGATAACACCTGTTTGCAGAGGCTTCCAGCTCGGGAGTGCAAGCAGGTTCTCCGATGACGCTGCCAGTGCGCTCTTCTACACTCCCTCGAGCAATACAGGCAGGTACAATTGTGACAGCTTTTGTAGGTCTTCCTCGCCTCGGCCAAGGTGGCCGAGTTACTGCACTTGTTATTTCGGCAACGAATGATTTTCTCCGCAACGTTGCCAGCCACCAGGCCATTCGCCTCCTGATTGTTGTCAAAGGAAACTCTTCGGTGACTCAAGGGTACGCCTCTCGACTGTGCCGTAGCCGTTTTCGAGGGCATCGTGTCGCTACCCTCGCTCTTTCGTCGCACGAGCTCACCCACGTAATACGAGGCACGCTCCTCGGAGGCTCCTTGCAGCTGCACGTCCATCACGCTCTTAGCGGACTCTGTGACATTCGCCAATCGTTTCGATTGTCAAAAACTTTGACTAAATTCTAACATTCGAACTTGTATTTACGACAATCGTGCTAGGTTTATCGTTTGGGCATTCTTCTTTCTTTCGTTGAAACGTACAATTTTGTTACGAATTCCAATCCCTTTTAAATTACACGGACAAATTTTTCTATTACAATTTAATCTTACCCACAGCCGGTCCACAAAGTCAGCATTTTCCCTCTGAGATTACAAATGATTACCAAGTTTTGGATATCGTTGCAACGAATACCTTGCACGTTTAATCGATATTTCATTCAAAATCTTTTCTGTAACTATAAATTACCCACAATCGTAATAGCAAGAATTGTTCCCCTTATGCTCCCAACCACAAACGATAACGGCATGATCGAGCGTATTCGAAGCAGAATGGAACGTGATAATGTAAGCCATGTTACGTATACATGAAATGAACGAATATCGTTACCATAATGTTTGCGATCGCAGAGTGTTAGCATCGATTGTATCCCTGACAGACGTCAAAGATCAACCGCTTGATCAGGCGTTTGTGTCAGTTGGATGATTGCAAGATAATTAATATTATACGGTGGTCGTTTATAAAAAAAAGCTTATCCTCCCGAGTGCCTTTAATAAACAAGCTCCCGTAGTGCGAATAACGAAAATAAAACTGTTAACACGAGATTAAAGAAGATAAAAAGAAATAGAAATCAAATTTAAAGTAACAAAAAAAAAGAAAAAAAAAAAGAAAAAAGAAAAGAAAATTAGAAAAGAAAAATTCAACGAAGACAAAAATCTTGAAAAAGGCCTTACTAATTTCATATATATTTTAAAGATTCGCGCGTCTTCTGCGTTTTTGGTGGTTGTCGTCATAAATGCGATTAGCTCTCCGAGTCCCAGATTGGTTAGTTTCAGCACCGATAAATTCGTCTCTGATCGATAAGCCTCGCATCGAGACGTCTGAATTCAGGGGAGGCGAGATGCTATGATTCCGCCTCCCTGAACTTTAGACGCTGTTTTTTCTCTGCAAAGGTGTAAAATCAACGTAAGTATAACAGAAAAGAAAAAAATAAACAGGGGATTGAAGTTCCGTTTCGCGTTCTCCTCGTTGCCCGACGATTTGCTTCTCTTTCTGCCCGCTTTTATTTTCCGTTTTTCTCCCTTCGTCATCGATCGTGGTTGACCAGGAGACTAGCGATCTCGAGGCAAAGGAAACACAGCGAGAGAATAATGCAACGCAAAGACAATCTCGATCAGCAAGTTCAGCTGCTGCATCGTATCTTGTAGCGGCGTCTTAGAGCGTTTCTGCTCCAGATAATTAAAATGTTTCTCTCATATAAAAGATAAATATAAAGAGTGCTTCGAAAATGTTTGAAAAGTTGATGGGTAGAAATTTAAGAAAATTCAAGTTAAGCAAAATATGATTTAAATCTACGTTTTGGATGTCACAATTGTGAATGATTTGAAACAATAAAAAATATACTACAAAACACAAGCTATGCCTATATAAATGTAAACTACGCAATTCTTTCGTGCTGAATTATGCTAATTGTAAAACATTGTCATGTTCACTTTTGAGTCAAAAGATTGGACAAAGACGCAAGTTGATTTTTCAAAATCGTAGAATAAAGATAATAATTTTCCACGTTCTGATAAAAATATGCATGAAGTACTACTTTTCTTGTATGAAAAAAATGAAAGATCATGAAAAAACATATGTACAGAAAAGAGAGCAAAATAAAAGGTAGTGTGTGTGAGGGGTGAATGGTGACGAGGCGAAGAGAAACGCAAGCCGAGCGCATAAATTGAGAACGACATTTACGCACAGTGTAGTTTTACGATTCAACTGTTAACATATAAATTTCATGGTTCTCAATTAAGACGATAACGCAAAAACAAAAGTAACGAAGGAAATGTTTCTTTTAAATTTTCTCTCCAGTTTTTGAAAATCGCTTGTTACATTTCCGCGATATTTTCGAATGAGATCCCATACTAAATTTTAACGAAGATATTGCGACCTCTCTACCCTATGAGCTTAATATTTATGAAAAGGTCACGCGAGGAATATTAAGCAAACATTGATTCTAGCTTTTTTGATGAATTATTAATTTCCTCTACGATGTTTCACGTATAATTAACTTTCCATCGAATCTTTTGTCGCACGTATAATAGTATATCGAGATCTTAATTTATTTCAAACATCTATGTTAACGTTTGTTCTTGAACCACGCTGTGCCTGTACAACACGGATACGCATACGCAGGTATACATACATGTAACAGAGAGATTCGCATAAGGGAAAATGGTAGATTAAAATTTCTTTGAGCCTCTCTCAAGTCCTCTCTCTCTCGAGAGGAACCGCTTCAGAACGAAAACTTACATAGTCCTCCTACCTTGGAGGTCTTGGCGTAGGTCGCTGCAGCTCTTCCCGGCTTTTGCATTAGCCTGGCCGATGTTAGTTCGATGGCGCATGGTGGCGGATGTACCGGTTACGACGGGCCCTGGCCCAGGACTCGGGGTACGCGACGCGGATGGCAGGCCAAGGAGGGAGTCAAGGACGTCCTCCAGGGTCGTGGAACCCGGGCTCGGTTTGTTCCGCAGAAGAGCTGCCGTCGCCATCGCCTCGTCCGTATCGCTCTGGCCCGATCCTAATCGGTTTCATGCATGGGGTCAAGAAAGAGACTGAGACGTCCGCGTCATCCTCTTGGCCTCGAAACGTTTGTCCGTCCGTCTTATACGTATACGTCGTTGAAATTTTTATTGTTCGTCCGATCGAATTAATCGTTCGTCGAGTTGAATTATTTATTATTGAATTATTCGTCGAGTCCAATTATTTGTCCGTTTAATTCGTGATTTAATGGACGTATAAGTCGCGATCCCCGATGGGATTGCAAAATATTTTTACTTATATCATTGTTGTTGATAATTTATTTTTGATCCTTCAACTTTCTGGCTTAAATTTCTACCTTAGCCCAGTTCTTTTAACGTAGTCTTTTTTAAAGCTGTATCGATATTACGAATAGCTAGCTTTCATTTCGCGTTGTCTTCATCTTGCTTCTCGATGACAATGTGAAAAGTGACCACAAGTTATTCGATTATTACAAAAGGGGATCACAACTTTGAAGAGGTTGGGAAACACCAGTCCAGTCTCTAGTCTAATTATTCAGTCGTCTTATCTTATGCTCGGTCCTGTCTTACGATCGATTTCATATTTCTCGTTTTGTATATTTGATTTAATCGATGCTACAAAGGAGCCTTCAAGTAGCTATCGATGATAGAGGAGTTAATATAGTCACAGAACTCCTCGAACCGACTGGGCGGAGTTCAGAAACTTCTGAACTTAACAGTTCTATTATTTCAATATCTTCTTACGATATGATTGAGCGCAGTTTAATTGGAAAGCGCGAATATCAAGACATTCCGTATCGCGTGGTTTGTTGGAAATTCGCAACAGATACCATCTCTTGCACGCTAATTTATTAATTGATATATTAGGCAAGTTAACAAACGACCAGTTGTAGGCTGTAGACTTTGTTGCACAAACTACACCCTCTTACTTTCTTGTTTCATCCTTTTAGACTCACCTAGTAGACTCTTTCAATCTTATTTAAAAATGAAACAAACTTTTCAAAACTTTCTATAATAGTCACGTACTACATTATACTTAAGTAATTCTTTCCAATTTAAACAAATGAATCGCATTTTTCAAGTAAGATATTTCTGTTTCGTATCGATACATCGCAAGAATAAACGATACAAGCTTTCAAAGGAGTATGGGCAAATATCCGCGACTACTAGAGTACTTCTTATCCGAAATTTATGATCGCGCTATAACGAGCATCGTCGATCGCCACTTGAAGCGTCCTTTACCAAAAGCGTGTACGCGAAAAGGTCGAAGATCCTCTCGACCGACCATCAAGATTCTAGGGTGCTCGTCACGTGTTTCTCGTTGGGGATGTTTATCAAGGTTCCTTTCACGCGACACTTTTTCTCCCTTATGGTACAATCGCGTTAAGAGCCACGTCAAATTTTCACTTTGTCATTTTACACGTGCCGTCCATTATGTTCGTCAAGTCGAACGAACAGTTTAATTCGACAACGTTGCTGGTTTCTTGACAAACACGCGCGAATCTACATCAATTTCGACGATGCCATTCGCGTATACGTGAGCGTTCTTACCTCGATCAAGCGAAAGAGAGACTCGTTTCAAGTGTTTTTAGAACATCGGCAATTGCTACGAACATCCTTTCAGGAGTTTCTCTCGTAACGGGCACCCAGAATTTCCTTTCGTCTCAGCGAAAGTTTCCAGCGGTATCGTTGGCTCGATCTTAAACTCGAGCTCGCGTCGCTCGTAAAAATAGACAAAAGAAAATAGGAAAATCTGCGAATCGAATCGTTCGATGAGACGTTCTTTCGTATTCTCAAACTCTCAACGTTCTCAGATGATCTGCAAAGCCGGATATCCAATGACTATGCAAAATGTCTGCGAATGTTCGCCAACGTTGATGTGGATTTATCTCGCGAAGAATGCAAAGCACGCGTAAATGGCAAATACTTGCGAACGTAAAGAAATTAATTCACTGTTCCGGCTTCGTAGCGATTTTGTAGCATCGATGCTACTACTAAATGTTGCTGATGATTTTGCGCGTTTGTTAATAATACGCATCTGGTGGATACCCGGCTCGAAGATGGCCAGTATCTTCCGAACTTCTTCGTACATACATATACGTGGTTTCATCTTTGGTGTGTGCGAAGAGGAACAAAACAGATTTAATTATTAACAGAAAAAAGAGGAGAAAAATGAGAAAAAAGAGGAGTAAAAGGAAAGAAGGGAGAGGAAATGGGGAAATACATAACGGACGCCCTTGATTTTTCTTCACCTCTCATCTACTTCTCTACGTTTCTACGTGTACTCTACTTGCACGCTTCTACACAACTACCGGATACTCGTACACTAGTCTAATTGCGGCGTTTGCGACCACTTTCCCTCGCAAAAGCGCACACGGCAAAAACGAAGCCGAAAAGTGTTTGGTGTTCTTCTCTGTTTCGAACGTTTTCAACGATTTTATATGTAGATGACGCGGATGCACGTACACACGAGCCTCGACTCTTATTTCCCCGCCGGAACAACAACGGAACAGTTTTATTGTTACACGCTCTATTTCCGGCTGAAAATATATCAGGCCGACGCGAACGTATGAGTGTACACACTGTATATATGTGTGTGTATGTGTGTGTATGTGCGCGCGAACGCGAATCGTTCTCAGCGATGCGATGTATGCAAGATCAAGCTATGGCGAATAAAACTACGTATCTCTATGTGACGAAAAAAAGAAGAAAAAAAAAAAGAAATGAGAAAGAGAGAAATGAAACGAACAAAAGGCAAAAGCAACGACGGCGAAACGAATAATAGCACTTACCGTGACGACACAAGCAGAGTGCGTCAGCCAAATTAATCGATACATGTATACAGGGTGATAAAAAAGACTGAGACTCTAGTGGCTCATAGCTCTCACCGAGAGAAGAAAAAATTATTAATCAACGTAGGTCACGGGGTAACTATAGTTGTGAATTAAGTATTTTTTATCCTTTACTATGAGTACTATAAACCTCAAAACTCTAGAATCTCTTTCAATTATCCTGCATGTATGCGCATATGGCAGACATACTCGACTAGAGACGTACAGTATATTTTGAGAAGAGGAACGCGACGTCCTCGGCTAAAACTCCCGAAACTGAAAGAAATTGGTAAGAAGAGAAAAAGAGATACAGGTGGAAGAGGTTGGAGAAAAAGAGAGAGAGAGAGAGAAAGATTAAAGAAGAATATGTATTATAATATCGAAGAGCGTATATAGGGTATATAATATAAAGGAGGCGGAAACAACAACAACGCAAATAACACAAAAGGTAAATGACAATAATTTATTGCTGTCAAGGGTAATTACGTTCTACAAAGAAATGATAAATCGTTGGTGTGTCCGAGCAATAAGTACGAAATTATGTACTTAAGAAAGGCAAAAAGCACCGGCACGCAGAACCGTTCAGTATAAAGTATACAGAAAGAGAGACACGCGTATGAACTCGCTGATCGGCGCGCTATGAGAAGCAAACGAACGATTCCTCGACTGATCGATTGATCGATCGATCGATGAACGCGAACGATCTAGCTGATACAGCTTTCATATTTTCTAGTTAACAATAATGCACGAAACGCGCAGTCGCGAAAAAAGTAACAAAAAAAAAGAAACGACGAAAAGGAAATAGACGCAGAAACGATAAAAAGTAAATACATGTATATGTGTATATATATATATATATATGCGGCATATTTTTACCGTCGGTTCTGCGAACACTGCACTCGTTATTAAAGAAGTAACAATAATAATAATAATAATAATAATTAATAATAATAATTAATAATAATAATAATAATAATAATAATAGTAATAATAATAGTAATAATAATAGTAATAATAATAATAATAATAATAATATCAACGCGTTTGCAAATAATGAACGATGTATACGAATGGTACGTAAACTATTTTTCTTGTATGTATACATATATAAGTTTTTATACGTGTCATATACTGAGCTCTGTAGCTATAGGTAACATGTATACGTCGACAATTTTACAGCATAAACATACATGAAACGCAAAAAAAAAAATAATTACTACTAGTAGAAATAATAAAGGAGGAGAATCTACTAGCATACTATATATACGTATATATATCTATATCTGAGACGGTAGGTTCCGCACAAAAATTACATAGAGGTGTATACAATGGTAAGAGATTTGTATGTCCGTCTCTGTATATGAGAAGCGAAAGGGACGAGAAACAAACGAAAGAGAAAAAGAAGAAAGATACGGAGAAAAAAATGAAAAAGAAAGACAGGTGGAGAGATACTCGTGGATCAAACAGGGAGGGTTTTTTCTTCATGGAGTCTTCCAACGACGAGGGGCGGTTGTAACAAAGTAACAAAGTTTACTCTACAAGACAGTTCTCTGTTTAGTGACGATAAATAAAAAAGAAAAAAAGAAGAAGTAATCGTATTGTATAAACGAACGGGGCTTGTGGAAAGAATACCAGGAGGTCTGTCGACACGCGGAGTCGAGAGACCACGTTGTGGAATGACGAAAACACATTTACGAACGGAACGTCGATGAGAAGATTCTTATAGATATAATCTCTAGATAGATCTTTATAGATATAAAGCAAGAATCTTTGATACGCGGGATATATATATATATATTTTTTTTTTTTCTTGAAATAACATCTCGCGTGTCAAGCTTCTAAGAAAATCTTGAAAATCAATTTTGACGTTGATAATTTTCATAAATATTCGAATAGTTGCTTTTGGATTCAAAATCGACGTTAATCGGAGAATTTTAAACAAGAAATCATAAAATATCTAAAACAGAGTGTGTCGATATCGAAAGCTTCGAATTACTGTTGTGTTTTATGTGCTTCAGTTTTATTACGAAAATACGTGCTCCGTGTGTGCACGTGTGCGTGTGTGCGTGTGTGTGTTTGTGTTTGGGAATTAATCCAGACCCTCGAGCAGTAGTAACTTATAGTTGGACGTTGACGAGTATAGCAAGCTGACGAAAACGATAAACGGGGGGGAAAAAAAGAAAGAAGACAGATTGCGATAATCGATGTGGGCGTAAAACTTTAATCTCGACATTGTTTTTAAATAAAAAGTTAATGTGCGGATCAGACAGTAAATCGACCTAGTCAGACGTCTAACGTTAGAGACATTACTCTTTACTAAGTCGCGAGTTATTTACCTATACTGATAATGAAAGCACTGCTAGTGAAATTCCCACCAAAAGGAGTTTAATTATTGCTGTATAAGCGATATAAAATTACAGGCTACTTATTTATTATATTAAACAAGATTAGATCCAAACGAAGTAGCTTTCGACGCTGATTTTAAGAAAAAAAAGAAAAAACAAAAAAAGAACAAAAAAAAATCTGACAAAATTTGTGTGAAACGCTGCTCCTTCTGGATGCAATCTTGAAAACTTAATCCGCATTGCACCGCGTTCAAGATTAAACGTATATTGTTTATACTGAATGGTTTATTTTTATATATATATATTTATATTTCGTTGCTTCCGTTTGCAGTACTATACAATTTTCAAAATACATGGCAACTTTCTTCTGTGTATATCGTGCAGGATTGAAAATAAACAAAGTTTCACTGTGTCGAATGTTTGAGCGTCGAAAATGCAAACTGAAGTACGTGCTTTCTGCGTTACGAATACAAGAATAATTACATTTACGTAATTAAGAGACTAAAAACTATCCCTAGAAACATAGCAACGTGAATATTTTCTTAACATCATGCAACAATCTTCTCAACAATTTTTTCATCGATCTTCTATCAATAACCCGTTTCTTTAACAACGTTTGCAGAAGAATAATTTGCATAACAAACACAATTGCAACACCATCCTTATGTCTTATAATACTTCTCGAAGTTGCTCGTTATTCTACGCAAGAGAAACAAACGCGTGAAAAAGTGGCATACCGCGAGAAGATACAAAATATGGTGCAAAAGCTGCGTAACAAGGACACGATAAAGTCTGCGATCTTTAAACGTTTGATGGGTATCTTATATAATGTACACGAATTGTGTTTTGCATGGTTCGTAGAAAAATAAAAATTCTCGCGCTTTCTACAGAATCCTTCGTCGTAAGAATTATATACAGAAAGAAGCGGAAGTGTGCGTGAAACCGAAGAACAGTTTCTATCCGAAAATGCACACATTTTGTCGAAGTTTTGCTCGAAACTTCGCAATCAATCGTTTACGCTGGACATGTGTCTAATTACGATCAACAAGGTAAAGAAATAAATTCGTTCCGTGATCGAAATCGATACGATACCTTGTCGTTTCGACGTATACGTCGGCTTTGGTTTTTCCAAAACTCTTCGAAGCATGAAGAAATACTATACGGTCACGCGGAGGAGATCGTGAGATCGTGACAAGCTTGTGACGGAAACGAATAGAATAGCTGACAATTGGAGAGCAGCCTGAGTCAATGGCGTGCGTCACAAACGTGATCGACGTGATTGTAGACAGCCCACGGTCTTAGAAACACGTCAGAGAAGTCTTTTTCCAAAGATCGTTCACTGCTCCCTGCAAAGTTCCGTCGAAGAATCTCACGGACTATGTACACGCTTCAGTCGTGAGAAGAAATCGCCAACGAGAGGACGGGAACGCGTCAAAGCAGATTTTAATATACAATATCACGTATAATTTTTGATATGTCGGAAATACGTCGAAAAAAGCGACTTTTTAACGATCGATGTTCTTTAACAATTTTCTACGCAGCGATACTAAAGTGTCTTACATCGAGTATCGTAGAATTCTCTTTCCAATTAGATATTTCAGAACCTTGAACTCTGCTAGTTTGGGAAAGTTTTAAGTTGAAGATAAGTAAAAAATTACGAATGTATTTCGTTAAATTCTTATTAATATTATATCGCGACTAAGAAAGCTTGAAGTAAAATGTCATTACGTATTGCAATTACGTAAATATCGTACTTCTTTCATCCAAACTAGCATTCCAAAAAATTTACCTATATTCTTTTCTAGTATGCCAAAATATCCGTTACGAAGACCGTTAACTTTCTCCCTTCGCCTTCTAAAGAACCAATTATCACTGACGAGCGTTCCATCTAATAGTCATCAAGTAGTTAGCCAGCCTACCAACCACTAGATACATACTTGAATTTCGTCAAGATTTCCTATGAAACAGGAAACGAAAGAACCATCGAAGAAACAAACCGACTTTCCAAACAACGTTGTCAACTCGTCGACACATCGAATGCGGAAATACAAATAGTCGTACGAACGCGCGACGTGAATCGTCTTCGTCAGCTTAGGTAGACGGATCGTGAGGGACGCGTCGAGGAATCGTCTGGTATGATGGGAACGCGACCGAACGTGTTCTTTGTTGACGAATGTTCGCAATTGTACGTGTTCTCTTGTCTGATGTCGTTTGTTTTTGATTTTCCGCTAGGCGAGCAGCAACTCACCGCGGTGATGACGCTGCTGTTGCTGTGGTTGTTGCTGATGGTGAAGCTGACGATGATGATGATGATGGTGATGGTGATAATTGAGTGTGGAGGACGGTGATGGACCAAGACTATCGCCGCCACCTAGCTGCTGTTCATATTGTTGATGCTGTTGGTATTGACCATCGTCGTGTGTTGGTGTCAAATCCCAGAAAAGGCCGGAAATCGCGGAATCGACGCAGCTGCATGACTCGGTGGCTGTGACGTTGCATCCGGGACAGCAGTCGGTTTCTGTGGCCAAACTCATCGGTGTCTCCGGCGATTCCGCGGGTCTCATGCCAACGAACGAGCTCTCCATCCAACACAGCTTCACGCTCCCTTCGAGGAGAAGTTTCATTTCATTAGATGCGGCATGAAGAAGCCAGCGGGGCGAGCGCGGTGTGTGTTCTTTTGGGTAGCTTCTTTTACGATCGATCCGCGATTCCTTTCTGGGAAAACGACTACTGGGTAACACAGCAAAACATAGTAACGGCATAGAACTCTACGGACGTAGCAATTCGTAACAATTCGTAGCAATTCGCAGTTATCTTCTGCAATCGTAACATTCTGACTTTGTTCGGTTTAAAAAAGAATTGTGTATTTCTGACTTATTTTATTTTTGTATAAACTGATTATATAGTAATAACACACGAAGTTAGCAGTTCGGTAGTTCGAGTATTGTTCTTAAACACGACACAAATCTCTGATTAGATCGTGTTAGTCAAGCTCTAACACGGAAGTATTAATCACAACGCAAATCAAGCTGAGCGGATCGGCACACACATATACGTGATCGACAAACCATGTTATGATAGTATGTAGTTAGTGTAACATCGTGGTAAGACGTGAAGGTTTTCAGGGATGTCGCTCTGAGAATAGGACGTCGCTGATGCTTTTCGAGACGTGTCACACATTGAACTTTATACACCGAGTCATACGCAACAGGATGAGTAACGTGGACGTAACACGACCAAGACATCACGTGCATTATAAAAGTATACGAAGTAGTAACAGCTGACCACGTGCGCGTTATCTTCGCACTTCGTTCCCTGTTCACGATGTTTGTTTTAATTTTGTCCTAAGGTCAGACAGAGTAGCGGCTAAGTTCGCTAGCACCGACAAGCGTATATGGAGACAGAGGGGTGTGACTTAAACTTCAGGGTGATCTATTTTTATAGCAGGTCGGCCACGTCGGTACAAAGCTGTCGAAATAGCAACCGACGGTCGGTCGCCTATGTGTATGCATACTTTCGTAGAGACTGTCGCGATTAAAGATGAGGGCAGACCGAGGGAACGGATGACACACGTGGTGGTCGTCGGATGGAAGTCGAGAAATAGCCGAGCAAACGTTCCATTCCCGCCCCCCGATTGTACCATCGTTTTTTCCTCCCTCGCCACGATTCGACCTTGCTTCACGAATTCACGCGCTAGAAATATAATTCGGTGTCAAGGCTGTCGGTGAACACCATTACGGGAATTTTCGTGACAATCGTCTTGCTGCTTCGTTGGTTCGCTGATGTCGATCATACAGAAGATCTTCCACTGAGAAGGATTCTTTATGTCGCATCTCCTATGTATCTACGGTATCATCTCGCGAACACCATGAAGAATAATTCCGTTACTAAAATTGATTGATTGTGTTTTCTCTCTCTCTCTCTCTCTCTTTCTCTCTCTCCCCCTTTTTCTCCCTTTTACATATCAGAGTCAGTGTTGTAACTACGAAGACAAAAGTAGTCGTAAGAGATGAGTGGCATGTCTTGGAATACGAGATGTGACATAGTTCCAAGGCTTATTCTGTTTTCCTCAAAGTTGCAAAAACAAGACAGTATAGCTCGATTTTCCCTTCACCAGCATGCGAAATACAAAGATTGTACATCGAAGCCAAGAATTCCAAAACAGCATGAGTTCATTTCTCGACACTACATGAGCCATTCGTATGACGCTTACCGGATCATTTAGTCTCATCCAAAACTACTCCTAAAGTGAACGTAAATTCACGGGAACCGTCCTTCGAAAATAAAAATAAGCTGCCATCTTTACTTTACTTAAATCTCAAAGGAACTAAATATTTTGAAGGCGATGACCTGATATTCGCATAAAATTTATATACGTGTCATTTTCGAAATATTACTGTCACACCTCGTAAATTTGTAAAATCGCAAGACCGAATTTTTTGTTCGATTGTAATTAATTTTCACGACTGCTCGAAAAGTCTGTGAGATACAGTGGACCGCTTGGTCGAAGAGAAATCTACGCTGTGCAACACGAGGAAAGCGTTTATATACATATATCTACAGAGTTGGAGTTATTAGAGGAAGAAAGAAGGAGGTTTTTTTTTTCAACGGAACAAGAACGAGTGGATTCTCGTATGTTAACGTTAGTAGGAACACCGCGTCGCGACACCTTGAAAATATCCGGACGATGTTGCGGGCCCGTGAACCAACGCAGCATTCGCAGAATGAATGAGTCTGCACGCGTGTGAAGAGGGTACGTTACAGTTTTTAATCATCAAAGGTTTTGTTGAATGACCGCGTTTTTGAAAGCAATTTTCGTTAGTAAACACGAAACAACCAAGAGAACGAACAAAGACAGAAGAGACAGCCAAGAGAGTTGCTGGTAGTGCTTTGAACTAGCGTATCAGAGACACGTCGAATATTACATATATATATGTGTGTGTGTGTGTGTGAGCAGTAACAACGAGCGAAAGAGCAAAATTTATTTCACGACATTCCGATCGGGAGTTAGGTAACAATACAGTGACAAGACGTGTAAGAACAGTAACAAGAGAAACCCAGAGATAGACGAAAGAAGAGAGGCGTCTATAGGTCACAGAGTAAAGATGCAGAGACAAAGAGAAGAAATTCACATCAACAGATCAGGAAAACTCAAAATTACCTTTGTCGTAGAGAGTAAAAGTAGTAATGGTGTAGTGGTGGTGGTGGTAGGATGGTTTTTTTGGCAGGGGTTCTTTAGTGCTCACCTCTGGGGCTGGTCGACCTTGCTCCGCCCCTGTCGTCCCAGTCTTCAGGTCGAGGTCGAGGCGACAGCCTGCCACCTCCACCAACCTCCTGACCGCTTTGCACGTAGTGCACAATGGCCGAGGTTACCTCCTTTATAGAGTTCCTTACCTCTAGCTGCTGATTCGTTGTCTGCTGCTGTTGTTGTTGCTGTTGTTGTTGTTGTTGCTGCTGCCAACAAAAATTTCGCTTTTATTACTCTATACCTTTTTCTTATGTCTTTCCATTTTGAAGTTTAATCGAAATCACTTAATAACCAATAATAACTAATAAATAACTAATAAATAACTTAATAACCAATTAATATTGAATTATCGAATCATGTTATCATTAATTAAGTAACTACGATAATAACTCAATATATTTGAAGAGCTATAACAGAAGTCTCGATATGAAAAAATGTAATTCGATATTGATTATTGTATGTAGAGCTATACACGATTTTACGCAGACAATTAATCATTGTTTAAACATTTATTATTGACATAACAATTAGAAAATGACGCAGTGTCGAGTGTTATGAAGTAATAATCTGTTATTCACCAATTACAAAGTTTCCTCGACCGAAACCTTTATATTAGCAATTATCTTTCGATACCATTATTCAATGCTGTGTTCGCTTTTCGTTGTAAAACTCAACTTCGTGTTAGCGAAATTTTTATTTAGAGTTTTTTTAATCTCACCGAATTGCCAATGCTAGAAAATAGAGACACAAAATACCTTGTACAAAGCGACCTTATAATACCTAATACCTTGTGCTAAAAATAAAGAATGTCGCATAGCGATATATCTTTGTCAATAAATGCAAATATCTTGAAAGAACAAATTTAAGAAAACTTTAAACTCGCACATTGTTCTAATTTCCAATAAATTTCCAAGATTATTTTCAATAGATTTTAATGTTCACGAGAAAAGACATTTTCGCAGGAAAACTATTTTTTGGTAACGAAAAGCTGATTAAAAGTTTGAAAAGTAGGACAATGTTCGCGGCATCGTTCGACCTTGGGGCGGAGGGGTTGTCTGTGATTCGGATAACGATCAATTTGTACTCGAGTTGTAAAGGCCACGAGACGTCAGAATGTGGATTTCTGCCAAAATTTCTAATTATAGAGAAATCACTGCATTTGCGCGCTGTCTGCACAAATTAAAAATAAATTGGACAAAGGAAAAGCGAAGTGGACGTAGGCGAGGTAGGGGTCACTCACGGTTCGAGGCTAAATGTCGCGGATTTGGGAACGATTATTCGAACGAGGAAATTCGACTAACCGTCTCCGACATATTTGCATCGTAAATGCAGATTTACTTCTGTTATAAATGATGAAAATATCAGTGGTATGATTATTTTGGATCTGATAACAGTTTCAGAAAATGATAAATACGTTAGCATTAATGTCAAATATTCGTAAATAGTTACCATCATATTTTTAAAGTAGAAAGAGAGTAGTTTAATCTATTACATATGTGGTAATGAAAGACGAACAACATTTTTATTAGAAAATATTACCTAAATAAGATATATTTTTAAATGTATCGAATAGTAATTGTAAAATTGTTTTTTAAAAGTAAAGTTGAAAAGCTGCTATGAAGCGTTAAAGTTGCAATGTTAAAGAAACATGGGCGACAATGGTGTAACATGAGACATTCAAGGTTTTTTAATACGAACCTTGTTTGCTGCTTGCAACTGGGGAAGAATACCCTGAGCAAGACGTTCTGCCGGTGTTCGCGGGTTCGTTAGCCGTTCTTGAGAACGCCAGCCCAAGTACGGCTGTCGATGATTGAAAGACGACCTTGTTGAACTCGCTGGCGAACTTCCGGCACTGTTTAGCAGACTGGTACTCCATCTTGAGAATACAGGTGGCGTGGGACTTGGACTAAGAAGGGCACCTAAACAAATTTATCGGAACGTATTAACACGTGGTCGCAACATCTTGCGTAGATTTCCTTATTCTACTTTTCTGTCAAAATATGGCTGATAAAATTTGAGACACCTTGTACAACGTTCCCAAACTTCCTGATCAGATCCTGTAAAACAATTCGTATATTTGATTCCTAGAACTGAACAGTTGTCAACAAATACAAATAAATAGAGACGTAATTATTATGGTAATACCGCGATACGGTGTTGGCGTCTTGACTCGTTTTACAAGCGAGTTTGTTACTTGATCCGGATTTGAAATGGATTATGTTGGAAGACTTTGATCGATGGTCTTGCACGTCGAATAATACGTTGCCCGGGAACTTTTCAACGATAGAATAAAAGCTTGACAGCTGTCTTACATTGACGTTACCAGCGAGCTGCTACGAAGGTATTTCAGCCCGATGTTACTGAGAGTGAAACACGTTTTGTGTATGCTCCCAGGGATAGGCGTAGCAATTTTATTCCTTTGTTCTTGGTGTCAATTAGTAGAGAGACTTTAGAAAACACTTGAAGTAGTCGGTAAATATTACTGGGTAAAAATAATATTGCAAATTTGTTTCTTTGAATAAATGTAGCCTCTCATATCGCAAAAATAGGGTCAAGAATAATGTTAGGATATGGAAATTCTATTTTTAAGCTTTTAGAAACATCAAACTAATTCTGTAAAAACTAAACTCTTTTTAAAATCTAAACTTTAACTTTCACAATGAACAAGTTATACAAGAATTTAAAAAATTTATCTCAAATTATTTAGAAAGATTTATATCTTCAGGTCTGTATTTAAAAAAAAAAACAGAATGAAAAAGAATTTTGTTTGTCAATTACGAGTTTTCTTAAGATCAGAAGGAACAATGAAAATCAATACGAAAGATGCAATAACAATCGTAAGAAGACGGGAAGAAGACGGGAAGAAGAGGGGAAGATTAATAAAATTTATAATCTTTTAAAAAACTACAAAAGATAATCTTCCATAAATCTGTTAAAATCAAAACTGCCGAGAGCATGGTGAATCCTGGTCAGACGTCAATTAAAAAAAGTGTCTCAACGAACTTTGCCCTTTTCAGACTACCAACCGAGCATCAGATCCGCGCCAGCAGCTCATATTAGCATCAGCAGCTCATATTAGCACCAGCCCTTTAAATCTGGTAATTGGAGCCCTCCCTTAACAAATCGCATTCTCTCGTTAGAAACGTCCTTGAACGTTTCCCAGCCACCCTGCGAAAGAAGAGATCTGCGCTGCTATCGCAGTCAGCCAACAACGTGGCAGGATAAACCTCGACTTTGTCGTTAGCAGACGACTACCCGGCAAGGCCGAATTAATCGAGTTAACCTACCCTGCTAAATTTATTAGCCACTTCCTATTAACAGTTACTCACCGTAGCCAGAGAATATCCGCGAGACTATGTCGCTTGAGAAACGAGAGAGAAGCAGACACGAGGATAAATGAAATTGGCCGATACTCGGCTCTCGTTACGTGCTAATTTTGGACGTTGCTCGCCTTTTCATTCGAAGAAGAGTTCGATTTGCTTGGTATTGCGCCGTTTCATTGCGAATCGTTCCCAATGGGCAGCTATTGTGCCCTCTTTTTCTTTCGCTCATAACATTTCGAAGAACCTAATATCAACTTTTGGCTACTTTCCGTTTGTATTAAACTGTTTTCCAACTGCAATGGGGAGGTCGGGGAGAAGTTTTTGTCTTAGGGGCAAATAAAGTGTGAAGCGAGAAAGCAAAAAGAATTAAATTAAAGATAGGAAAGGAAATTGAGAAAAAAAGATACGTAATGATTGGTAAGCACGTATTCACGAATTCCTTTATACTAACATAAAGCATCGTAAAGAACTATATTAAATATATATTGTGGCATTCAAGATATAATAAATACTACATTTAATATTCTTTGTTTTCTTTTTACAGTAAAACAAATTGTATATCTCAAGGAAGATTCTGAGAAGTTATATTTGTTATGTTTGAAGCGTTAAGAGAATCTTCTTCAGGAGATCCTTATACCAGTCAATGTTATATAATTTCAAGGCAAGAGCCATTAAACTCTCTCGCAAAAAAGAGCTTTTACGGAGTAACATCTTTAGAAGTCTGCATTCAAGTCTGAATAATCGTGAATAAATATTCAAAAGATGTTGCACAAAGTAATATTGAGCTCTGTGATATATAATCTTAAAGCTTTGTGCTTTAATGTTTGTTCGCGGCATTTGAGGACTCGTACTCGAGTGTTTGTTCATTTATTTTTCTATAATCCTCAGAAATATCTTAAATAAAAACGAACAAACTCACGAACAAGAAAGATTAATATAAAAAGATCATTAAGAGGATGCTTACCTGTAGTCGGCTGTCTATTGGAAGACGATGAAAGGGACGAGAGGGAAGTGGTTTTCGAGCCCAATGCACGCCATCCTCCGTGTTGCGACGCGTCGGAGTGCCTCTTTAACCGGAAACCATCGCGAGCCGCGGGAGAATTCTTATACCAATCCGGGACGTTCAGTCGTTGCAGAGACCTCTGCACTCTGAGTTCGTGCTCGCTGGGCACGCGTTCGCCAACTTTCTGCAACTCGTTCTCCGGCGGCTGTAAAGTAACAATTTTTGTTCATCAGTAAATTCGTGTAATTATTCCTGCTTCCTAATCTGCAGAATTTACAATTTCTTTTCGTTATAAGCAGAGGGACGATTTGAGACAATTTAAAATTTGCACTGTGTTACAGAAGTGGCAGCAAAAAATTACTATGAATTTTTAAAAATATACTGTGAATTTTACTACACGTAGATATACCGTGTAAACATACCAGCTGAAAATTTACATACAACGTTGAAATTATTCGCTCTAATTTATTCAATTATTCTTAGCAAAATACCCTATTAAACATATCCCATATGTTAAACGTGAGAACCTCGCGATCCTGTTTATGACTTCCATGATACGTAATTCACGTTCGAGTAACGTAATCGTTGTATTTCGATGAAGTCTTTTTTCTCACAATTGACTATAATGAATGAAAGCAACATGTATATATAATCTGTCTCTATTACGTGCTTGAATTTCTTGCCCGTTAAATATTTTGTAATTCTATTAATATATTACTGAAAAGGTACACGTTGTTTCGAAGTATAAAAATCATTTTAAATTCCGTGGAGCATTGCTCCATCTTCTGCGCAATTTTGTAAATTATATTCAAGCTCTAGTAATATCTTTTGCTACAATGCTTTATGTCGCAATTTAATAACTAAAGAATACTACAGAATATTATAGATATTACGTAAGAACTTATAAAACTCTTTGAAATTACATAAAGTGTAGGTGTAAAGTACTAAGAATAAATATGTAACATTTCTGCTATGAATAAAGTTACCTACTTATATAATATTTTTATAGTACAATAATTTTGATAGAACTTTTGCTCTCTTTTGAAAAATTTTAGTATAAGAGAAGTAAATAAATGTTGAAATAAATTTCATGATATTAGATTGAATATTAGATTTAGAATAGTCATATATATATATATATATTTAATATTGAATAAATGTAAATATGTGAGATATGTAGTTTCGAAGCATATGCAACGTTAGAAATTATACAGAATTAAAGACACGAATCGATGGCTCAACACATCATGGTCAAACGACGCCAGGGAAGTAATCAAGGCCGACTGAAATATCCAATACGCACTCATCGGAAAGCACTACTCGGGAGAATAACCGTTTAAAAGCGTTTTCCAATGTCACGGAGCTTGCGTGCTAGGGCGGATGAGCGCGCGGAAAATGATCGATCAATTTTCCTGCTGGAAATGCGGGGGCGTAGCTTCGGTAGAATGAGGCAACCTCATAGGATACCTGCGTTGAAGGCCAAATGAAAGGTAGAATGAAATCGTCGATTGTGATTCCCGTGTGGGAAGCGCATGGAAGTCAAGCGATTTTAAATAAGGTCAGATGGTTCTTTGTGGTTTATGTTTTTATATAAACCCTGCAGCGAAACTGAACAATAAAATAATGTTTTCTCTATGTAACTATGTATGCTGGCATGATTGTTTCCTCGTAATTTTTAAAATAGTTTGTTCGCATATAGGAACTCGAATATCTACATATAATTAATGAACAAATATCTGATTAATACAAGATAACATTTAAATCGAACTTGTTGATCATTTGTGTCTTTTGTAGAGATACTTAAAGACTTTAGATACTTGAAATATAGCTACGCCCAGTTGCATGAAGCAATCTGTATCATATCTGTAGAGGTTAAAAGTTAACATTTCCTTCCAAAAAAGCAAGATACATATCTAAATCGTACAGACAACATAAAACTATCTCTCACTATGTATGGTATAAATAAACCACTCGCTGTGGTATAAATAAATGAATAAATAAATAAATAAATATATATATATGATTTACAGTCAATAAAATTAGATACATACAGACCTGTAATGCTAATTCTTCGATGTAATCTTTTAACATTTCTTCAGTTGTTAACGTGTCAAACAAGCTAACAATCCTTTCAAAATCGATCATGGTCTTTAACCTTAACTCGGCTGAAGCTCTCTCCAGTCATACGACTACGCTCGTACGATCGATATGACACGTGAACACGGTTGTATGTTAACTCGGCCATTAGCATTGCCAATGTCTCGTCGTATTTCAATGAATTCGTTCCGAGGGATTGAAAGGTGATCTTAACGCGCCCATTGTAGAGATTTGTATAAGGCATAGGGTGTTGCAGAAGCGAAGACCAACAAACTCTACTATTCCAAAATTTCCAATCTCCTTCTTGATTTATTCTATTATTGTGGTATATTCAATATATTTTTAATATAAGAAATATTAACTTTCACCAAATTATTATTATAATGAATATGAAACTTCCAACCAAACGCTTTACTTTTACAATACCCTTCCTATTTTTCATTAACTTTAGATCCACCTTATGGTTAATTAAAAATATCGAATATCCGTCTAACTTACTTAGGGAATAATAATATAATTTCTGTGCGAGACGATACAACGTACAGAAGAAAAAGGATATATCGATGTCAATAAGGAAAAGCGTGAAAGAAACAAAGTCGAATCGAAGCAGCATGCATTCCAAGATGGCATTGTCCTGCACGCACAAGTGAAATGCATAACGACGAGCTCTGTGAATGTTCGCGTGAAATTTCCATATGGCATACAAAGACGCTAACGGGACCTAATGCCGTTGAAAAACAAAGGATAGACAGAGGAACGCGTGGCAGGCCTACGCACGTCGTGTACTCCTTTGGTTATATTAACGTTCCAACAACGGTTTACCATATGCGTGCTCATGAGAACGGAGAGCTTGCTCGAATGGCAAAAAGTTATTTTCAGCCTGCAACTTCGTCGAACAAACTAACTGGCTGAGACTCTTTCCAGTGACGATCAACTAGGTCGTTTTTGCACCATCTTTATATTTTTACGACCCAATCGTTTCGTATCAAATTCATACTGTTAAATTCGAAAAATTTTGTTTGAAAATCTTTTAAAAAGAGTAAAAATGTCCCGTTTCTTCGATGCAAGCGAAACTTCTCCGTAATTAAAGGGTTAATACAACGTATTTTACATAGATGAAAATACTAAATTAAAGACGAGGATCATAACAATTATCAATTCAAATAAGACAGAAAATTTGAAAATTCCACGTAAAGATGAGAGAGCGGAGCATCGTTCAAAAAAGGTCAAGGCAAGATGGAAGAGAACGGAAACCAGTATGCACAGATAGAAGGGGTTTTTTTCGGCCAATGTATACCTAGTTCTTAAGGGTGACCGCGACGCCCGATGGGAACGGCTTCGACCATTAACGGTCGACAGTTGCTCAATTGCAAAATGAATACCGATTATAAACCATAGTGGATATTGACGTCCATTTGCAATCGTGATCATTGCGGATGCCCAGCATGAACGCGATGAAAAATTGTATACGATCACCATATATAACGAGGGCTATATTAAGAAAGATAGAAAGAATATATCACACCCACCTAATATTTTACAACGAAAGCCAGCGCGTTAGCTAAAGTTCTTGCACGCAATAGGACGAGACGGTAGTTGGAAACGCTTCAAAGGGAAATTTAATGCGTATGTACTTTTATATAGATAGGTATATGTGCCTACGTGTCAACGCCACTACATGTCCGGACGCATTAAGTCTGTTACGTTCTCTGGGTCACTTTTGGCTCAATCTCGTTTCTCTATCGTTCGAATAAATGTCGTAAGTTTAAGAAGAATACGAAAAAATTTGTAATTTGTACGTATATATAATAAAATGTACGTAATTCCTTGTTCAAAAATGCTAAAGTTTTTCTTCGAACATTAAAGGGCTTTTGTTTGCTAAAATGAGAGCGATATTTACTTACTAGTAAAGTAAACGAGCGATTTCGAGACACGATGAAATGTCACAGTTTCTCGGTAACGCATCGTTCCTCGAAGCTGACGGAATGCTATTGGCAAGAAACGCGGGACACCCGCATTTCCGCGTCTGCGAGCAACGAGCAGCAGTGGTCAGTAAGGCTGAACCACGCTTTCCATGTGCAACAGTAAGCGTTACGTAATACGCGTTGGCTCGTTTCGAATGTCAGAATATCGGGGGCTGACACGGTGACAGACAGTAATTTCAATTACTTTACGACGTACTTTGCGCTGCGCGTCTCCGTCGTGTCTTTTTCTATTCTTACGCTCCTCGGTTGGCATCCGTGTCGGCAATTGACGCAAATTAGGGGAAAGCCACGTTAAAGACAGACGCTACATCCGCCATTAGAGCGGCCAAAGACCTCGCCGATGGCTTCTACGCCGCGGTAAGTAAGTACATGTGCATCCGCGATGCTTCGCGACGCCTGTCTTGCATTTGCGCCGCTTTGCCATCTTCTCAGGGACCATAATGTGCCGGATATGTATTGCGTACTCGAGGATGCTGCTCGCCATTGTGCTCTAAATTTGCTTCACCATCCGATCGAGGCGAATCGATTGGACGCTGATATTATCGAAGCCTTTAAAGTTGGTTTCCAAGCGTGTTTGCGAAGGTGCTGGGCACATACACGACTGCTCACAAGTATCCGAATAGTTTGGTTAATTTTTTTTTTTTTGGTAACGATGGTTGGTGAATGTTACTAAAATATACAACGTGCCTCATAGTTTAATCACCTAAACTTTGTCAATATATTCTATGGGTATAGTGGAGCAAAAAATATTATAGAGCGCACCTGTATCGATATTGTTATTAGGTTGATAGCATCAATTAAGGGCTAATGTCGCTCAGAGGTTGCGATAACTTTGTTCAAAGTCGATGCGACTAATTTTACGGTCCATTAATGCGAAAGTCTTTCCCGTTCGAGGCACGATGTAGCAATAAAGCAAGTTCGAAGCAACACGTCAAAGGGGACGAAGCGGTTCATTTCGCGAAGCGAAATCATTTCTTAGAAGCAAAGTGGATGGTAACGAGTAAACAGCCTAATGAAGTTACAGTTCGCACCGGTGCGGCGAAAGTTCAACGAACGCTTCTTTCTCCGCTTAAACATTTTGCGTTTACTCGCGTCTTATTCGGGTTTGAGAAGAAAGAATATAGTTCGTCGGATAGATGAACGATTAGGTTACGATTAGGAATATTCTACCTATAGATCATTGAAGAAAACTTTTTACATGTGTACAAAAGTAATTTAATTCTATAAGAAGAAGCTCCATGCTTTGATCTGTACAAGCAAAGTCAGAGAAAGAGAGAAATAGATGTTAGATTTTCAGACGGATAGAAACTAAAGGAAAAATTGTTTCTCCTCGTGTTTGAATCCAAGAAATTAATAGCGTGAGTCATTTGGCAGAATCACTCAAGTACCGTATTTACTTTGTAATGACGTAAGAAACTCTATACGCATATTTTGTCGATTCTGATGCAAGTCACACGCAGCCTTATTTACCCGCATATTTCACTCGCATGTATCACACAACGATAGCGTAGTAATTATGGTAAATATCAGCTTTCTATTTGCAAATACCTATGGTGATTGATCGCTGCGCAATATGCCTCAATGGATACCATATGAGGTCGCAGAAGTGTCGACAGGAAAAAATTTAATATAGCCAGGGATGTATCGAAGGCGTATCGATCGTACGTCCAACTAACGCACGAAGCAACTTTACGACCAAGTATCTTCTACGTGAGCAACATTCATTTCGAAATGCTCGAGGTCGAATCCTACAATATAAATATATATTGAGTTCAATGTAGAATTACACCGAATGACGGAAGTGTAGATATTTAAAGTGAAAATTAGATAGTAAAAATACAAAGAAATTGTTGAAGTATGTAATCTGAGAAAGTACACATTTTGTGACTATACGTTTGTAGTTAAAATTGTTAATTAAAATATTAGTTCTCAAAAATAGTAGATGTTTCGTCCGTATCGCAAAGCTACGGTTATTAAGAAAAGTCAAAGGGGAATGAAAAAATCCGTAAATTCCACCGTAATGGGGGATCAATGGCGGTGTTACGCACCCCTAGTGTATGCGACACTGCACGTGGCAACGCTAGCTGTAGTTGTAGTTGCACGTGGGCTGAAAGCCCAAGAGCGCCCACACATTACGGATTCCCATTCGGCCTTCGAGGAACATACCTACGTGGTATTCACATTTGCCACTTTCACGTGTACGTCCTGCCCACTATACCTAGCCCCTGTCATTTTATTGCTAGCATTGTACTCGGCAAGTTACAAAAAGTAATTTCGCAAAAATAGGCGAAGGAAAACGTTGTTGATGGCTTGAAAAATAAGCATAGAAACCATCTGATCTTAGAGCAGCGATTATGACAAAACAAGTATGTTTGGAAATTATGGATGTAACTCGATAAAATTAAAATACCTACTCAAATCATTCTTCGTTTCAATTTGGAATATCTCGATTTGTCTCAATTACTTGAAACGGCGCGAAATCAATATTTCCCTTAAAATCCTTGAGTAAATTTTAAAGAATATATAAACTTGGTAGCAATTTCGTTATACATAATTTGTTCAAATTTTAAAGATCTTCTAACAACTCGATCAAAGTTATACAAAATAATCTTCCTTTGTGACTTTCTCAATCATGCTTTCTCATGACTTTCAGTATGTATCTCTAACTTGCTTAGAAGATCTGCGCCAAGAACAACTCGTTAACTTCGAAATTTCATCCGTTTTTCGAACAATTCCACGGCATGATAACGTTGCACGCTAGCTGTACGTTGAAAGCTATTCAAAAGGAGCGCGTCCCTTTGTCGAAGTCGCTCTCCTCGCGAGTCGTTCCGTCAGCCGACTGCTTTCTGTATCCGATAGATTCGACCCAGTTCTTGTCCCATATTCCGGGGCTGAGCTGAGTCTTCTTCATTGAAGGGTTACGAGGTCAATTATTTAATCGGAGTTATCTTCCCAAGAATAGAATATTGCAATTGTGAAATATATAAAACTGAATGTTCGATGTCTGAAACGCAATGTAATATCCTAAGTAAGACTAAAGACACATAACCGTGATCTAAACCGTCGAACCTTTCTCTGGGTTCCTTTCACCTGACAGGTGCAGCCGCGTGTAATGGCTGATGTGTGCACGCAAGTGCAGGTGCAGAGATACGAGTCGATTCGTAGCGAGGTACGGAAAAGGCGGCATGATTTCGTTGTGGCTTACGCGAGACGAGATAAATGGCTGTTGGCTCGGCGCAGCAGCGTTTCGCAAACGAAACCGGAAATGTTGGCCCGCCTTCCGACCGGTGAGCAGTTCTGCAACATCGTCGAAGGACGAGCATACGTATTCATAGAATTGCCAGAACTTTCATGCTAGACAGTCGGAAGCTGCTTGTCCGAGCTGGCTCGTTATCGTTTCTTTTTTAGGTATCCGAGATACGAAAAGTATGCCGATTTGAGATAAATTGTCGTAGCTGACAAGAAAATTTTCTATAAGTAAAGACTGATTTAGTCACTGGTGAAAAATCTGGTGGAGGTAATAAAAAATGCATTATCGTAAAAAAAAGTACTTACATAGCGGAGGATTGCTAGATTGATCGAGGATATCTATATTTATATAAGCTATTACAAAGAAATGATCTAAGGTAGGTGGTTCTCAACCAGTTGTCAACCAGTTGTCAACCAGTATAGTACGCGAGAGGTAGTTGAATGATACGTAGATAATTTGTGCAATATACACAACGCATAAACTACACTAACCATGGAGCGTTTTCAATTATTGAAATATGTATTTATGATAAGACAAGGACATCGTTACAACGTTATAACGATGCAACTACGCAGTTGTGCAAACAAAGCAACCTTTTCTCCTTTAATTAACGAATAGAACATTCGAGCTTCGCAACACACTTTAGAAATGAATTATTGAATTTATAGAAGTAAGCACATTGCGATCTATAACAAGCTGATACACGTAATTAGAAATGTTGAAATGAATCTGACAGAAGAAATCTAGAATCATAAAGTGTCCAAGCAGAAGTCCAACGTTAGCAGGTGTTTTTGTGGGAGCCTTCGGCATTCCTAACTAGTCTGAAGTTTAATGATCTCCGTTTCGCAAGAGCAAAAGACCTACGCATGATTTGTAAGGAACATACAGAATTACTATATAAATCAAATGTATTTATCAAACTTTAAACACGGAATTTTGAAAAAAAGTTCGTTAACAAGGACAATATGATATACGACAAAAGTGATTCCGACAAATTCTATAAAATTTATTGTTACTTGTTAGAGAGAGGAATAAATTACAGACACAAAGAGAAAGACATCGATAGATTAAGAATAAAACATATCAAAAAATTAGTTTTTGTGCTAATTTATCTCCAACTTAAAATTATGTCGTTCTTACAAAATGCGATGTTCTCGTCATTATCATCATTGACGATGTATTTTCCACATGATACAAGATAGAACTCTTTGAATTCTATTTTGAACAACCTCGTCCCATTCATCGATCAATATCTCTCGCTAAAGTCTGCCTAAAACACCGACGACGACCTTTTTTTCGCTCAAAGAAATTCATGTCAGTCGCGGCAAGGTACATACAAACGTACGAAAGAGCGTTTCTAACGAGCGGAGCCACTCGTGGTCGAGCACGAAACAACTGACACTTTACTTGTGCTTTGCACGAAAATCAAGCCGGAGACCGGAGATTAACGGCGCGCGTAACGCGAATACTTCCGTGCCGACATCATCGTCCATGAACGCGTCATTCAAATAAGCTGCCTGTCACGTTTCGACTTGATAACCGTCAACTTTATTCCATTCAAAGCTTAATCTCGAGGTTCGGCGAGAAATGCTCGCACTCACACTGTCTGCATTCAGTTAGTTCACGTATTTGCCACGTGATAATCACAGGACGATCATCTTTAAGCTCATGCGTTTTGTTGTTTCTTTCATGATTTATTTAGATATTAAATATTATAGTTTTAAACGTAAGTATAGAATTAACAATTTAATGGACGATATTGCAAACAGATCTAAATGACTCCGTTAAAAAGAAACTGTATTTGTACTATCTCGTAAATACACCTACACAGCTAGCTATAGCACAGTAGAATTTGTGAAATAACGTGATAAAGCTATGATCTGATTCTTAAGAATAAGAATAAGATATTAATTATTCTTAAAAATAAGTAGGTATCTAAAAAAAAGTAGGTAAAATGATTTATCTATAAAATGTTATTTGTTGACACTGTAATTTGTTGTTTGTTGGAGTCATAAAATCATTATTACACCTAACATCATATTTGTTTTTATCCAAAAGTTAATTCTTCTATACCTGCATAACTATATCGCAGCGTACAGGACCAGAACACATACTTGTGTATGTATACATAAGTGTAAGTCCAACACCGAGTTATCCCGACTCGACTGCCAGTGTTCGCCGATCAATACGGCATGCCTGAAGAACAAAGAGATCAGAAAGGAGGGAAAGAGAAAAAGAGATAGTACAGTATTGTTAAACCAGTGGATACCAGCACTAGGATATGGCACTTGAAATCGTCGATTTCAAACTCTCTCCTATGCCAACCATTACGCCGCCAACCAACATACAAAAAATATTCTTCACTTTCGAATGCACCAGCTGCCTCTTGTAAATCGACCGTTTACCCCTTTGAATTCGATAAGATCGGCAAGCTGCTGGGAATACCCTTTTCTGAGCAACGAAAGTCAGTTTTTTTAATATCCTGGGATGAGTTCACTGAAATTCCACGGAGAGAACTATGAAGCGATTGATCACGAGCCGAGAGAGGAAGAAAGTGAAAAATGGCAGGCGTTTATTTATGAATTTTAACTCTAAATATTTTCTTTCCTTGTATCCATATTGCATATTATTATAACAGAAAGTTGGGAAAGTTTCTGTCTAAAGTTTGGTTACCTAAATACTGCACAATTGAATTAATGTTACCACTACAATTTTACAAGTCATAGGTTATAAATAGGCTACGAATGTTTATGCAAATGTATGTTTTTCTAAAAAAATGGAATGTAAGCAAGACGAATGCCTACATAAGTAGGTAGTAGTAGCTTCCAAGAGTTATTAAAGCATCGCGTTTTTGCATCCGCATAGTTAAAAAAGTTATTTGCACACGAAAATTCACTCGCGTTTATAGTCTTCTAATTAAAAAGGCTTGGATAGAAGTGATTCCACTTGTCATTACGCGTAATTTTTAGTTTTAAAACTCTCTAAAAGCATCCACTCGTATTTCTTTCTATTTCTTCAAACTTTTAGCATAGTTACAATGAAAAAGCAGGCAGTTTTCCACGCAATTTACCACAAAAGATTAAAATTTAAAGAAAGGACCGCCTCAGAATTCTTTATATCGTATCTGTATCATATTATACATCCGAGGATGCAGCTTTAATTTCTTTTTTTATTATATTGACGATTTTTCTCTTTTCCCGGTCAGCAAGCTCCCAAGGATATAAATAAAATTTTTCTTGCTCATATAAATTTAATACAATCTTTATTTCAGCAACCTCTTTTTCTTTTTTAAAAGAACTAACTCTACAAGATGACGATCAGTTTGAATAGAGGTACATAACATCAATAGAGGACATAACAAATGCGCTAAAATTGGTAACATTTAGGTAGAATACCCGTAATAACAACATTTTCAAGTCTCAATAATTTTGTTCCGACAAAAACGGATTTTTATGTGTATTTTACCTTTTTTGTGGATATTTTTGGATATTTTTAAAATTCATGATTTATGGTGCACTTAAACATTAGAGTCGATGGTTATATTTTACAAAAAAAAAAAAAAAAAAAAAAACTAAATAGAGAATCACAGTTTCTACGAATTTACAAAAAATTTTGCACGAAAATCCTGGCTCTGCTAATACTTTTTCTTGGTACGGTACATGTATAGAATTCAACAATCAGTAATTTGAGATAATCGAGTTAATATATTGAAATAGAGTTGTAAGTGTACGAACAACATCTAGCGTGCGAATTTATTTCAATCAAACGAATAATATTAGAGAAAAACCTCCCTGATATTTGGTTCCATCAAACGAGACCTTAAATCACCGGGAAGGACTCACGAAACGTCCCATTTTTCCGTGGATCGAACGAGATCGCCTCACCCTAAGCGACATCAGCTGCTTCCTATTCCTCTGCCTCTATTCTTCCCAACAGTCACAGCGAACAGTAAACGCGTAGGGTTATCGACCCGTAGCCTCGGAGGTCGAATTCCTGGCTTTTCTTCCTCTTTCCACGGAGATCACGCTACCAACGGGTCCCTCCCGTGTCACGTTGTCTCTGCTTCCGGCAGAAACAAAAATGGCTGCCGCAGATGCTCAAAGCGTCGTGAAAACGTTCGGTTGTTTGGTTCGATCCGAGGGCGGAAAAACTTACGTAATCGTTTCGACAAGAACGTAGGTAAGCAAGAAACGAGGGTAACAAAAAGGAAAAGGGGTAACAAACGAGCAGCAAGCGACGTTGGAAAAGGCGACCAAAAAAGGGAAGAAGAGAAGCTGGCAGCGGGCCAAAGTCTAGAGGGCGCCATCGAAGCGACCTCCCAGAAGGAAAGAGAAGAAATATGGAACAGAAATTAATGTTCCCTGAATCTGGATTCCTGGTTGATGCGAATAAGCGGAAAGGGATAAAAACGGAAAGAAGAATTTTTCAGGCCAGTAGATAAGTATTTTCGTATATCAACGTTGTTGCTACTGAAAGTACGTAAAGTAACGAAAGTACGTTTCTTCTATTGTTTATTCATGAACATGTATCGCCCATTACTTGCGCGCTGCGAAAACGAAGCAATCAGGCGTTATGCAACTGCAGCAGAGCTTCGTTTATGGGAACGAAATTATAGTTGCAGTTAGTGTCAGATTAACTGGACGTCTGCAGATTAAATCCACTTATACCAGATAGAAACAACATAAAGTTTAAATCAAAATATTTTTTTATAAAGTAAGGTATTAAGTGGTGACACCTATTGATGTGACCCCACCCAAAAGATCTACATATCTAGTATTACATATCTAGAAATCTTCATAAGATGCAAAATCTTAGAGCATCGAATTGTCAATCGTCTGCAAACCTTAATTAACAATGTGGAATCTAAAAAATATAGATCAGTTCAAATGTTATTTCGACGAATCTCTGAACCATCTTCTTCTTAATATCTTGCACAGATATATTCAAAAAATAGGATTCTCGAAACGAAAAATCGAGGGCACAAGTTCGTTCAACGCAATTACAAGCATCGCTTAAAATACACGGACCACCGAAGTGGCTCGATCCACGTTAGTGTGAAGCCTTATGCAAGGATGATAATTTCTTCTCGCTCTGTTTATAACGTTCACCGAACATCGATCGATCGAGAACTGCGTGATGGACTAGAAACATCCACTTTTTCCCTTCGATTCAATTACCTTTGAACAACATTTTCTATTTTTCATCAAACGTGATCTCTTTCTTTGCCTCTTGTTTCGTATCGTGCCTATTCTTTCCCTGTGCTTCCATCGTGCAGAACTATGACTGAAAAAGAACGAAAAATGGGGGAGTATGAGTAGAGAAGCGCGATTGTACGCGCATCAAATAGCGTTGTTCGAACGCGGCAGACTCTGTTCAAGGGAAAGTTGTAAAAAGTGTAAAAGAGTAGACTGGTATCATTACGCGAGATTCGCTAACGCATTCAAAGAGGACGGCGCGAACGAGAATCGAACGAGTAAATTGAAATATAAGTTAGACTAATTAGAAGAAACAGTGTACGTGGTGGAAAAATAGGCGTTAAAGGCAGTTAGGACATTCGCGATTTGTTCGCGCAAACACGAGCGCGAAATGCGCGTCGGATTTCGAGAGGAAGAGTGCGAATCGTGACAAGTGAAAGTAAATGAGGTAGAGTGTAGAGTAAATGAGACTTCACACCGAGAGATGAATTCGAAAGTGTTTTCTTCAATCACTGTCGTCAGCGTAGTTGTCGTCTGCAACGAGTATACGTACGTTCGTTTGCTGCTGGTGACTGGATTTTGTTCAAATGGGGTTACGTAGTTAGTGTCTGCGAATGACGTTTGGTTATTGAAAGACTTTTTCCCTTTCGACATCATAATACGCTTAGAAAAAAATTAGAAGTAGCAAATATTAGATCTATCGAAAAATAATAAGACAATGCAATTTGCATCGCTGTCTACAATACACAGTACAATACAGTCTACAATACACTATCGCATTAAATACGCAATATTTGCCGTAAATATCATGTACGATTAAAATTAATTACACAACAAAACTAAATTTATATCCCGTTATATTTCTGCCACGCGTAACAAACGAGAAGATAAGAGGAACTTTGAAAATCACCTCGTGCGAGATATACAAGAAGAGTTTCAAAGACTAATAATTCTCTTCGTTTGTCTAATCGTCAAAGAACTTCGTGAATCGAATGATCGAAGATCGCTTCCACGATGCTCGCTCATCATCGATTATAATCTTAGCGTAACCTTATAATTACAGATCCTTATTAAAAATGTAGCTTTCATTTCCACTTCGTCCAATAATTCGAAAGTTTATTACTTCTCGTGACTATTAAAAAAATTCAAACTAAAAGAGCAGATTCTAGAAAAACTACAAGAGTTTAGCTACTTCCTTGTAACCGCAATTTCTTCAATTGTGTTGAAAATATCGAACGAGATGTAGGATATCTATAGGCGTGTTTCATCGTGTCAACGTTTAGCAAAATAGAGAATCGAATGACCGCCGATCGGTCTTATTAAATAGAGCCGATTTTAACGATGCCATCAAAACGAGCGCGACGAGAAAGTGCCGAGGTTGTCGCGGAGTAATTATATCGGGGGTTGTCCTCATAGTTGCTAGATCGATGCACCTATCTTTTTACGAGTAACAGTAATAGAGTCCGCTCCCTGACTGACGAAGCAGCGGAGCGAACAAGACGTCGTCAACTGGTTCAAACGTCGTTACTGCCTCTACTCATCAACTTTGGTCATCACCGAAGGCGTTCTTAACCTTTTCAACCACGAGTTTAAAGTTTTAAAGCTTTATTCACATCATATCTGACTCGTCGTTCGCGTAATACTTATTTAACGATGCATGTATCATTTTGTTCTATCATCCTTTGCAAATGGATTAAGTAATTTGTAATTTTATTCTATCTTTTCTTCTTTTATAAAGAAATTCGTTAAAACAATTTATCCGCAATAGAGAATTTCTACTTCCTATTACATCGGATAAGATGATCTGTCGACCCATGATAAAGGTAACTATCACCGATTTGGCGAACGTTGTACGTTCTTAATCTAAATTCCCAGCTTCGTTCACAGTCGACTTGATTAGAATCAACAGCGGAGTAAACTGTCCAGAGCAGTTCACGAATGGATCTAGGTGGACGTATTGCGCAATAATGCTCGTTTGCGCGATGCATTTTACTGCGATCAAACTGATATTTAAAGTTATGGAAAGTGTACAGAAAAATAGCGTTTGGCTTACTTTAGAATAGCATTTGTTACCCAGTTACAAATTTGTTTATGGGTTGTTTGAATAATCTTCCGATTTACGCGACTTAGTCGAATACGCACGATGTCGAAATATCTATCTTATTTTTAATTAATTAGTTGCAAGACTTGAATTTGAACATTAATTTTTAACTGGTCAACCGAATAATTAATTAACAAAGATTATTAAGATTATCAGAGTGGACAAAGTAATTAATTCATATTTTTCATAAAAATTAATAAATATACACATAGTTGCATTGTTGAAGATTTAGGTAATTGTTTGTAATACCTATCACTTTGATTTCTTTGCTACAAGTTCAATATTTTAATTGTTGATAGCTTTGATGTTAAAAAGCATATGACGCTTTACGTCTGGAAACCCCAAATTGCAATAATGTTCCTTCCTTAAATACCCTGTACGACTTCATATTGCGCATTGAACAATTGTTACTAGTTTGTTTCATACTGCGAAAAGGTCACTTCGATACAAATTCTAAAAGATTTATCTCGCGAATCCGTTCGTGCGAACAGCGGCAAAGGTACATACAGGATAAGACAAGCTATATGTCCGTAATGCTGATGTATGCCCGATACGTTGGCTGAAAGTCGCAGGTAAACGTCGAGATTGTGAAAGTTTCGCTCCGTTTCTTTGGCCAGTCGATAAGGGAAAACGGAGTTTTTATCATCGTTCGATATCAATGTAAAATTTCAGTTGAAGCGTAAACTGCAACGCGCATGTAAAATACAAATGTTATGTATCTCGCGATTATCTGACCATGCTGGCTTTAGACCACGTTTTAACAAATTTAAAAGTTTGCGCGTATTGTGAATAAATTATACACGAGTTGGGACTTGCACACACCGCTGACCTTGTTGCATTGGATATCGTTTGCCTACAAGATATCGGTCGAAGTATCATCGTCGTATGAAAATGGAAGATATACATATTGTGAGTTTCATAGTATGAAGTGAGTACAGTACAATGTTGGACAAAATTATAAATTTCGTACGTTTCTGACTTTTTCATTTGCTCATTTCTTAAAAGTGGTCGTCATCAAAATCAGCATTTGTCGTGAAAAAAAGAAATAATATCGGTTGATAATTCATAGAGATGAACCTAGTTCTGAGAACAAGATCTTCCTTTATTATATGTATAACGAGTGTATAAACGAAATGCTTTATATTAGTTGCTTTGTATCGTTGCTTTGTTCGACCAGCCTGATAAACCCTTTGATGCAGCCTTGTAAAGAGCAATTAAACTGCATTAACTCTCCCTGGCGAGATATTACTTCTTTGTAATCAATTTCACGACCACGAACCTTGAGCTATCTTCGTGTTACTTTTTATCACATATAATTCTTATACTTCTTTATCACATATACTTCTTTTTCCTAGTACCTAACACTTTACAAAATTAACAGCCGTCAAATTGTGGGATCAGCCCTCGGCGGTTTCACACTCATCTCCTGATCTAACTGATTCCGTCGACTAAAATCGCTCGTGCAATAGCATAAAATTCAATTTCCATCGTAGCAACCACAAAGAAATAAATTGCTTTCCTTTGCTGGCTGCATCTTTCGGATTCAAGCGTTCGAATGTGCCAATGCGCTGATAGCAAATGGTGAAAAATAAATTTAGACAGTCATTGTAAACAAGTGCATGATAAAACACTACAAAATAATTTGTTAAGCTACAAAACACAGCTGAAATTCTTCTTTCCCTTGACGACTCTTCTCTGTATCTCCTATCTACAGCGCCGCATTACTTTAACCATAAATAAAATTTTATATATTTTTATATATCACGTATAGCTTATACACTACCGCATCTTTAATTTTTAATTACATACTTACGAATCAAGCCAATATGATTGCTTCACTGAATTCTTCGATCGAACGAAAAGTTCGTTCGAACGGCTAAACCGCTTTTCGTTATCGCTGAACGATCGTTTCTTCGATATCGAATGCCAGATTTTACGAATGATTAAAACATGGATAAATAGTTATATTTCACGACATGTTTTCCAATTCTGTTGAGTTTAAAACACAAACTAATGCAAGTTGGTATAACGTAGTTGCAAAAACACAACAGTTGCAAAGAGAAAAAACGATTTGAAAATTTAGATTTGCGTGTCGTAATAATTTATTAAATTCTAGTTCCTCATTGTCAATATTCTTATAAAATTAATAATGAAACCTCAATGAAGCAGAAAAAGAGACCAATTCAATACATCAAGTTCTTCAAGAAACATTTGAATTTTTAAGACAATCGAGCCAACGTTTTTAAATTATTATTCAAGTATACAATTATTATTCATAAATATCACTAAGGATTCAAAACGTTTCACTTCCAAAGTTAAAATTCATTCAATTTCAAAGTCATATGTTACTGGACTATAGGATGAACGTTTCTCACAGATATCGAGAATCGTATTGTCTCGCTTGTTTTGAACTGTAGGCTTGATACAGAAATCGGTGGCGCTTCAGACCACTTAATCGAAGAAATGTCAAAGGTGAAGCCCGCACTTTACACTACACTGCAAAAGTGTACCACTCTGAAATACGTTCAAACTTACAATAGCGTTACAATATTCCAACCAGTCTCAAAGTAAGTACAGAGCATCAAAAACCATCGATACGTTTCGAAAGGAATATGAGAGAGAATATCTAATATATTTAATATTCGACTAAGGATGCGTTTGCATAATCTACTCGAACGAAGTTACTGGAAGACACTTTATACGCTTTAAATCTCGATTTTGTAGCTTTATATTTTCAAAATTCCTTCAAAGCAAATTTTCTAAAACATTCTATTCAAGCTAATACGAAATTCGAGCAAACGAAATTAAGAACACACCTAACTCTGTGAGATAGTACGTTGGCATAATCAGATTAAAAGGCATAATCGTGTAGTACTAACTAATCTCCCCTAGTAGGTGTTCACTTAATGCTAATGAACATCACGAGAGAATCAACTAGCGGATTTAATAACCGCCGGATCGAAGTGAGTGTTATAGTTAGAAACACGCGCAAAGAAGCCGAAAGAAACCTGAAAAGAAACACGTTCGATCGTGCAGCGATCGCGATGAAGACCTCGCTCGACTTTCCGCGAGGCCTTTACCATTTAATCTACACTCTGCATCAGACCACATTGTGTATCGCGTAATTCTTTTCAGAATTAAATTCTGATAGATAGTCGCATTAGTTTGCAATAAAACAGATAGCTGTATTTGTTAAGATGGCTATCACGTTTTCCGCGATACGATATCACGTGCGATATTACTTATGTTACATCACGTTTAACCGCTTATCAAGATTAGTTACTGATAATGATACACAAGAGCGCCTCGTAGTATCGTTAATAACATATTGTTTGTTATTAGTTAAATTGACGAGCTAACGAAAGTATAATAATAATTAACGCCCTTGACTCAATAACCTTCGATGAACAGTGTACACATTGCCACAAACAAGTATTTATACCCGACAAACTCGTTGTCGATGAATCCTTACTAACTCTAAACGTTTAAGAAACGACGACAAACGATCTTTGAAATATATGAAAAGTACTCGTACGTATCTAACAACATACTTACAAACGGAAGGTACGATCGATGTTACCATATGCTACCAATGCAACCCTCTCGGAGGACGATTAGCACCAAGCTCGTCCTCGTAACAGAACATTTTATCAATTAGGTCGATCCTGGCGTGCCCATACTTCGTCTTTAACGTATTTATCGCAAACAGTCTCTTGCTACCCAAGATCGACCTACGTCTAACTTAAATCGTCCAACACGTTTTCGTCTCTACACTCTAATCCTAATAAACGACGATCCAGCGATCGAGTGTCACGAAGGCGACACGAAGACGCTGTGTGACTTGCAACCAGCGGAGCGGTTCCAATCAGGAGTACTGGTTGACAAACTACGGCAGCAAGGGAAAGAGGAACGGAGAGGCAGCTACTTACCTTGACGAAATGCAGGTTCTCCTTGTCGAGAAGGAACTCCATGGATTTGTGTGGCCGTTGGTTGATGGTGGAGGCGGCGTCGTCGTCGCGGGGGCTCCTGTGCGAAGCGGCGACAGGCGACTGGGGTACGTGGAGGGCGTGCTCCGGTCTGGGTCGCGGGGCGGCCGAGGTGTGATTCAGATTGAGCAAACTCCTGGTCTTCTTGCCGGCGGTGTTCGCGGAGACGGAAACGGCGGCGGCGACGCTGGTTGTCGTCGTCAACGGCACGGCCTCGTCGAGGTCGGTCTCGAGCAGGCCGACCGGGCGCTCCTGGGCGGCCTGCATCGTGCGGGCTTTCGCCATCTCGATGGCCGCCGGATTTCCAAGGTCTGTGGCCGCGCGTCGGCGCGACGAACACGCCGCCGCCGCCGCCGACGCGCCCGTCGACGATCTCGAACCCAGCGCCCCGACACGGGGCGGCTGCGGAGGCAGGGGCGGCTTGCTGGACACTGGCGCCCTCCCGTTTGCGCTGCGAAAAGCAATATAGAATTAATCGCTTTCGTGGTTTTTTCTTTTCTCGAGGTCGGTTATATCGCGTTTTCTTCCTTTCGATTTTTCATATATTGCGGAAAAGGCGGCTGAAACGAAAGCTTCGTTCCGAATACAGAGAACTCTCTCTCTTAACCGGCTCCTATTGTCTCGTTTAGATTAGTCCGATTACTTGAATCGAAACGACTAAGATTCGAATGATTCGAGCAACGAGAACAAAAGTAGATACATGAAAGTGTATCCGAAGTCAAGTAAGTATGTAACAGGATCACGCTGTTTTATAGTTCGTACTTTCATACACTATCGTATAGCATTCCTTAAAATCATAGTTTGATTGAATCATTTAGCGTTCGCATGACGTAGCGTTACGGCCAATATATTAATAAATACGGTTTTCGATGCGTGAAATCACTGAAAAGAGAAACTTCTCTTCCAGAAAAGAATGTGAAAACGGTTAGTCTTGAATTTTATAGTTACTTAGCTTGGCAACTTCGTAGATTTAATTCTACAATTCCTTTTTTTTTTTTTTTTTACAACACCGAGCAATTTATTTTCTCTAAATTTGTCATTAAAATGTATTACTAATTTCATAAATTGAGAATATATAACTTATTGTATGAAATTATTATAGATGAAGTACTTTCAGATACATCGTATGACATGTTTTTAAATAGTAATTGAAGAAGATATACAGAGGATAAAGACGGATTTAATCAAACTTGTCCGAAGTCATCGAAAATATTTACTTTCCAGGGGAAGCTTAATATCAAAGACTTTTCAAAAGAAAGGAAAATATTTAAACGTACACAAATCCAACGTTCAACATTCGGTATAGTTTCAAACCACTTGAATGAATCGCAAGATTTTCTCAGAAATAATACAGCCTTCCCTCCGCAGCTAGGCGTGTTGCGGAATCGTCGATTTCCAGAGTCCGGAAAAGTCGATCGCAGACGCGTCAATGTATGCCGATTTCGTCGTAACTTCACAAAGAGAAACGTGCAGAAATGTCGGTGAAGCGAGTCGAAACGCCGGTAGCATCGTCCGTCGACGCTTTAGAAAATTGAACGCGGATAATTGGCCCGAAAGCGGGTTTCGTTGCGTCGAGCTGATATCACCGCGCGTATAACACTTTCCCGCCGCTTATACTCTGCGCTTGGCTTTGAACTTCACCGAGCTATGCACACACGCGTTCCTTTGGTTCTCTGGAAGAGTGCGCGGCGAATTCGTAGCAGCTTTCACGCTATTCGATCATCAATCACGCGGCTCCCGTTACGCGGCGAAGAAAACGCGGAAGCGAGCGCTACGCAGCACGGCCGCGGCGCCGCTGCTCGCTTCCAAGCCGCATGCTCGTTTCGCTCGACCATTCGACGATCATGGACCACTCTTCTAACGTTTCTATAGAAGTACGCACATTGTATGCCGACTCAAGTCTTGTTTTACTGGTTTCTCGGTGAAGCTATTTGATTGAAATTCTTGGGAGATTATACGTAAAGTCGTTTTTTGGCGGAAGATAATTAGCTTGTTCTAAACTTGGATGCTGTGAAGTAAGAGAAGTATCTGAGCTAAATTGATTGTTTCAGACGTCGTGTAAATAAAAGGCGTCGCGAGGAGATCAGTGAAACATTAGTTAACGAGATACGTAATAATTATTTTTAAACTCGTAGTGAGTATTCAAATATTTCGGTATTACATTCTAAACGTTTTGCCTTATATATTTCTTGATACATGTTGCTTAATTCTTCTTATATATTATATATTATATATATTATATACTAATAAATGTATTAATAAATATATACATATTCATAATATTCAAACGATACATTTTTTATGCTTTACGTCATTTCTAGTATAAAAGTTAGAGAAGCGTTCATTCTTGCTAACATGTACAATCCTTTGTTGGAAGCACGACCATTGTTTTTATCATATTATGAGTTAGTTACTTTCTTTAGAAAAAATTGCCGGTCACATTTTTACAGACGAAGATTCAAACGTTTAAGTGCGCACTTATGCATTCGAAAGAACGTCTGCGATTGGCCGACACGACGTAGAATGGAGTGGGTACTTAAAGTCAAACAGATCCAAATCGAACGATCGCCTCAATTGCTCTCAATCGTTTCTCTACACCTTGTTCTTTTTCTGTCTGCCCAGGAAAAATCAAATCGTCTTCTCGGTGCACGCATGGGCAATGAGCACGCAATGCGTCGACCTTAACGCTGCATTCTTGTTCTTTCTTTCAAACGAATAAGGATAGGTACAGATTAATTTTACCTCTGACTGTAGTGGAATATTTACATGTATTAAACGAAATAAGAATTCAGAATGCCTTCAGAAATACGTTAAAACACCCGAATATAAATGTAGTACTTATACTTAATTTTTAAAGTAAATCTCAGAAATCTTGCGACTTTATCTTAGTTCTATTTCTACGAAGCAAAGAAATACCAATTCAGTCTGCGATTTATCTTACTCCCTATCGTTCTCCACTCTGATTAAAATGGCATAGGTACGATAAAATAGTCTTCGATGAATGGAGCTTTTATACTCTGTGTTCAATCCAAAAGCAAAGAGTTAGGAAATAGATACTAACAAATATCACGCTTAAGTTTTAAAACAACTTATTTCATTCATTTTTATGAAACACTGAGAAACATTTCAGACGAAGCAAATGTACACACCCCCTGTTAGATAAAATGAATCTACTTTATCACTTTACAAGCATGTGTCATTTAAAACTGATAATTCTTAAATATAAATAATAGCGTCATCCTCCCTAAACTTTGACCTATCACTTATATTCCTATTTTTTAAATTCTTAAGACTTTAAGCCAAAACTAATTACAACCCAATGTAATATTCTGTCTTAAAATTCGTCGATCCGGTTTTAAGGAGAAAAATGAGAAATGGGAAAGAAAATAAGAGAAGACAGTAAGAACTCAGTTCGTGCAAGCACGTTGATGAATCAAAAGCGCGACCATAGGCTCGAAACGAAATAAAAGAAACTACAGTCGATCGTACCAGATGGAAAAACATCGAATTGCAATGCGAACAGGTACACAACTCGGTATCCCTGTGATGCAGTTTCATTCTTGCGGCACGTCGTGTTGTGAGATCATATTTATAATCGTGAACGAAGCAATGATGGAGTATCGTCGAACGCCTTCTCTAAAATTAGGAGATGGTCGAGAAATATTTTCGAAATCCTCGCGCCGTACCCGTTTCGAATTCTGAAAATATCGCGCTCGAGAACCGACGAGAAAACATCGTAAAACGCGTATTTTCGCCTAACGATATGGAAGTAAATTGTGCACTCGCTGTTTCCATCGAGTCTATAACAATTTAAAGAAAGATCGAAACTAAGACAGGAAACGCGAAATGTTTGTGCGACCATTTGGTATAAATTACTTTTAGCTGTGACCGATTGCAGAAAATATGTCTTAGATTGCCATTTGACGTTTCATAGTGAATATGGTAGAGTAGAAGTGAAAAAGTTTGCGCGTATGAAAATATATATTCTACGCGTGACGTTGTTCAAAGAGATGGTTTCCTTCACCCTGCTATATACATATGTATGTATTTCTGCTTCGTACGATGTCACGAACTCGAATCATGCGCTCACCAACGAGCCTATGGTTAAATATATACCCATATGCATGTAGGTGTACCGGCCTCACGAGTCTTATTAATCTTATTTCATTCCAGCACCAGTCCGGAAGTCGTTTGAGGTGCTGCGATGCCTAATCGTTTGCTTGCGGAATTCTCGTCAACCTTTTCTGCTTCTGTTCTTCATTCGTTACGTAAAAGAGCATTGATAATATTTCGATTACTTTTATTTCCTTTTCTTTTTAGCCGTTTGTTGTCAATATTCTATTAGATCGACGAGAAAAGCTAAACAAATATCGTGCTATACCGTTCTATTTATCAGGTTGTAATTTTCCTTAATGCATGTTTTACATTTGCGAGAGACGCAGAAAGATATAAGAAAAAAAGTCAACTTTCTTTAAACTTCGAACCCAAAACCTTCTTTTAATCATTTCTGATAAAATTTCATTTAACTAACTATATCAAACTCAAAATAGTTGGAATGGAATATATCGCTGAATTCAATTCATCGTAAGATTACGGAAGATAACGGTTACTTAAAGTTGTACAAACTGTAAGGTTTATAAGAAAATCACTCTCAATTATCCTATGCACTTCATTGAATAAACTGTACTTTCTTGAAAGCGTTATTGGATAATTTCCAACTTAAAAGAACTCATTATTAAAACGCAAATAGAATGACAACTAATGTTTTGTTATTTAATTATTTATTTATGTACACTACATATTACTACTAGATACGTAATAAAGGCGATGTGAAACAGAATTTCTCTGTTGTTACTGTTCGCTAGAGATATATGTATGTACGTATGTATACATATGTATATGTATATATGTATGCGTATATCGCGCCGTTCAGAATGTGAGAATTCGATTCATTCTATTCACAAGGTATCTCGAATCACGGGTAATGCAATTTTGATATTACACAACATTACACTGGTGGTATCAAGTTTACTTAATCGCTACAGAAAGAGACAGCGACACGTCACGATTACTCAAGAGCTCGATAAAGCGTAGCTTTGAAGTCACACCTTGAAATATACCATAGCTACGTTCGTAGAAACGCAATAGATCTCTCGAAAGAAGATTCAGCTATAGCTGAAACGTGGCCTATTTATCCAAATTTCGGCCACGTCGTTCCTAAGGCGTTTCCAGAGTATGAGAAACCCGCTAAAAACAAAGATGAATCTAACTCGATTCTTAAATGTCCATTTCTAATAATTCATCGGGAACAACACGTTCGATGTTACGCAAGTATATGCCGCTTGTTTGGTGCAGACCTTTGCCAAATAATTTGAGAATCATAGAATCTAGATGTTTACAAATGTTTACAGAACGTTACAAAAGAAAAATCTAAGTCTATAAAATCATATGTAGTATTTAACGAATGCAATAAATGTCTCTATTCAACATGCTTCTGAAACCAATTCTGAAACAGCTGCATGTTGTATTAATCTCTGTACGTATTATATTTTTCAATTAATGTGAAACGAAATTTAAATTTTTAAATCGAATCTCTGCTATTCAATGAACTGATCTCCTGACCTGAATGTTCTTTGGGATTATTTTTGTGGAAATACTTTATGATTTTAACGTACTCGTCATTGCTAAACAATGTTAAATTTATAAAGACGACATCACATAGAAAATGTATGTCGCGTAATACGTGAAGAGTACCTGAAAATATACGTAATGTCGATTCATTATCCATTATTCATTATCCATTAATCTCGCTTTTATATATATATTGAAACAAAATTTTTTTTTAAAGCAAAACAAGCTATTATTATAGCAAGAAAATATACTCAGCGCATATTTATTATAAACCTCACGTACATGCATAAAGTGATTCATTAACGTATACGTTAAAGTATAAAATTTTACATTTTCATTATCACATATACATTCGAAGAAAAAGAACGCACTAGTGAAAGAGTGACCTAACGGAATCAAAGTGGAGCTGGAAGCGCACAAAAGAGCTGATTCGATGAAATTTCATGCGATAAAACGAATGTTCGTAAAAACTAAACAAGAGGGATCGGTTACGCCTGCTGTTCCGAGAAGCTGGCCTCAATATGTGGATCGAGTAATGGAGGAGTTAAGGCAAAAACCAGCCAGATAGAGAATACCACGCGATCATTCGAGGGATTTCTTCCCTAAAATTTCTTTGGTCGAAGCAAACGATACTGAATGAAGGGAACAGGCCGCTTGTGCGATCATCGTACTACGAAGGAAATGAATCGTTAACGAACAAGGGTCGTGATGGAGATTAAAATTAATTGCCGGAGATATCAAATCGAACCCCGTGATGCTCCGTAAAGTATGTGTAATGCACAAATAGGATACGTGATTACAATGCCATTAGAACCAGGGTAAATTTGTTCAAAGTTTAATTACAAATCTGTTTTGATTGCTCTTAATCCTTAACTAATCAGATTTTGATAGAAACTTTGTACTTTCTATGATAACGACATTTTGTCCTCGTTTCTCCAAAAATCATTCGTAAATTTGTAAAATATTCAATGTTTGTTTTGTATTTTATACAATTCTTAACGTCAACTATCCTCGTCCTAGAAAGCGAAAGACTCGTTGTGACTTTATGACAACCTTATGTTCTACAATCATCAACTTAATATTCGCACGAATATTATGTCTTTATTCTAACGTCAGATGACAACAGACTGAATAAACACTGCCTGTTTTTAAACACAAATACGTTGTAATTTGATCGAGTCCAAATGATTCACAGTTTATCTCTTATTCTGTCGGTAAGCCTACGTATCTAAAATTTTTCATAATTGGCTTTGCAATTATCTCTTCTTAAACAACTTATGAGAAACAATATCTGATTTTTGTGATTTTTTTTTATTCATACTCTTGACAAGTGTGTATGGAACGCTCTGCTGAATTCCTTAACTCCTGGATTCTGTTAACATCCCGTATTCGGGTTCTATGAATTATCGAGACGCTCCGGTCCTCTTTAGCTGATTCTTCATCGAGGTTCCAGGAGGGAAATGCTTCGTTAGAAGAAGAGGGATACGATAAAGGTTAAACGACGGCGTTTGCTGTTACAGAATGCAATTAGATCGAATTACGTTGAAACGACACGGAATGAGGAACGAGGCGAGAGTGAAATCCGATTAAGAGAAACGAACTGGTTCATCCATGTGCTCGCGCGCATAGGGGAAAGAAACGAATCGAAGGGGCCGATGGTCGGAATGTACGCGCGAACGAGAGTGAAATGTTATTTATCGAACGAACGAGAAGCCTGATGGAGAAAGAAATTAGAGACGACGATGCATGGACAAGTCGACAGTTGATAAACGGTGAATAAATAGCAGATAGATTTAGCATCCCGTTGCGGGACGTCACCAAAAGCGAGGATCAACCGCCAGTGAAATCTAATTCGAATGGAGAAGATATAGAAAAGTGGGTGGCGCGTTACTCTGGCAGCTGTTCGCCGGCTCTGACTACTATTACGAAAACTTGATTAGTATCGCTGACCTCTTTTCCACCACTTGCTTATTAGAGAGACGTATCACGGAAATAAATTCCGTCCGTCTGTTTATGGGTATCGTAACACATCGTTGATAATCGAATAAAAACATTCAATAAATTTCAATAACTTTGACGCTATTAAGTAATTTAAAATAACCGTTAGCAATGCTATTGTATTAATATCTAAAAATATATTTCTTTGCTATTGCGAGAATTAGTAGTAGTAATCCAATCAGTTTTGCACAATACTGTACATCGATCAGCGGCAACAACACAGCAGGTAGAAACAGAAGGCGCGTATCGATATGTATGTATCAAATTCCTTTCATAATCCGCTAATTATATAAGACACATTACGTTATAAGCTTGCGAGCAACGTCTGCGCGATTTTGCAGCCGAGATTCGGTTACAGACCACGAATACGGTTCGCGGACGCAAAGTTTATTGTTGTTCGCGTGCGAATACCTCCGCAACATTCGTTCGTTGTCTTCTCGTACAATGTACCGGGAACATTAAATAAACGATGGTATTTAGAATCTGAAATGGTGCCGACATATTTTCCACCGGCGGAGAGATAAATGTTTACGTATAGAAGCCATAGAAGGCGGCACGAACCGTGATTCATGTTACCTCTATATTCCATATACCCGCGCGAAACCATGTAAACAATCGTTGAGGTCAAAGTCAACGCGATCGACGCGCAAAGCGATGCCCGGTGCAAATAGAAGAAAAACAGAACGAATATATTCACGGTTCGTTGACGAAATACGGCACGATTTTTGGAAAAGGTAGATCAAACACTCACCTTATAACGGAGGAACTTCGTTGAACGTCGGCGACAATTCTGTCATTGCCGGTGGTGTCTATTCTGCTCTCCGCAGCTGTGTTCTGGTCTTGTTTCTGCCTTTCCTCTTCGGTAGGATGCAACGGTATGATAATATAGTCCGGCTCCTTTTTAACCTTCTCCTCGGTCACCTTCGCGCGATTCACTTGGCCGATCGTATCACTTTTCTTCTGCACCTCGGATCGCGGCACTTTCGATCTACCACTGAACCGAAGCCTCGAGAATCGTTGGAGAAATCCACCGAGTCCACCTTTTTTCCGCTCTTCCTTCACCGTGGTCGCGGACGACGCGTCGACAACCATATTCCGCTGGAATCTCGCCGCCGATGGCTCGGTTTTGACGATGGGTGCCACGACAAACGGACGTGGTGTCGTTGTGGTCGTCGTGGCCGACATAGTCGCGTGGCCCTCGTGCCTGTCGTCTACGCTAACCGGCGCAGTTGTTGCCACCGCGTTCTCCTCGTGACGTTTGTCGCGAACACCGCGATGATTCGTATCAACTGCCACGGCCACCGCTGGATTCCCACTCCGTTCACCAAGTTCCAGGCCGTCGCTGTTGCTGCTACCGTTGGGTGGGGGGCAATGAACACCGTGGACAGTGTGTCCCCTCGCTGCTTCCGTTGCCTCCTTCTCCACCTTCTTTTGCTCTCTCTCGTTCTTCTCCACTTTGTACTGTAACTTCTCCTCTTCCACCTCTTTCTCCTTCGTAGCCTTCTTCACAGGAGCATCCTTTTCCGCGGCCTGCTTTTCCACTACGACTCTCCACAACAGTTCCCCATTGTTTCTACCGTTGCACGACGAAGTCGATGATAATCGAATCATCGAAGAACTTTCGTTTTTGCCGCCACTTTCGTCGATTTCGAGTTCGACCGCACGATCGTCTTCCACTGGCCGATAATCCACATAACGGCCCTCCTCTTGTTGCTGCAACCGCACGATTTTTTCCGGATAGAAATCACCGATGAACAACCTTTTCGAACAGCTCGTCTCGTTCGCTGTATCTTGATCCGTGTCCTTTGAAATCGCGTCCGCAGTCGCGGTTTTATAGGAAGCGTTTGAATCAACATTTTCACGTTCCGGGGTGAAAGGTTTCTGAGGTTTCTGGACGCTTGTTTCCTCGCGTTGTACGCCCCTCTCCAGGCTGGAAGTTCCTACGGGTTTGGTTTCCAAGCAGGGTAAATCTATTTCGTCGTCTACTAAAACACGGGCGTTAGAATCGCCTCCATAAACCGAAAATGGATCCGAGTTTTTTTTTATCTGGCCGAAAAGTGTTTCCTCTTGCTGTTTTTTGAGCCGCTGGCCCAGCTGATTAATCGGAATCCTGGTGAACGGAGCTATCGAGAACTGCGTGGAAATATTTTCCGCGGACTTTGAATATTTCCTGGTATCCAAATACGGCTCGCTGTAGCTCGGTAGATTCGATGTCGAGCTACTACTCATTTGTTGCACCAAATCGGAAACTCTGAGCAGCGAGGATCGTCCTGAAATCGATTCCTCCAACTCGTCGCACGCATCCATCCGCCTGAATCCACTTTTGGAAGACTGAAGAGCCTTGATGTAATCACACTGTTGGGCCAGCTCGTAACTAGCGTTGTTTGACACTCGTTTTCGTCCACTTTTCAGCGATTTTTCACCATCGTTACCAACCTCCTTACGATATTTATTCGATCGGAAATTTCTCTCGTCGATTTCGAATTGCTGAGCCAACTCGTAGCTCGCGTTGTTCTTTACCTTCCACGGTCGCTGTCTACCGGAAGGAGTCCTCTGAATACCATCGATACCAGATAACGTATTGGTGTTATTCGAGGTAACTTCCACGGCCTCGCGCTTCAACTGCTTGATCGCTGCATCCACCGAATCGATGTCGTTCTCCATAGCAATCGCCATGTCGAGTATACAGTTGCCTGGATCTTGCGTCTTCACCGTCGAAGGTACTTGTTTCATCTCTCGTGGCTTTGTACAGTGCTCTCCTACGCATTCCTCATCTTCCTTCGGCTCTTCTTCCGCTTTCTCGCGGTCCATCTCGCCATCTACCATTGCGTTCTGCGAGGCTTGCGTTCTGACCGAGCTCGATAACGAGTTCTTCGCTTGTCCACTCTCCTCGCCTCCGTTCTGTCGAATTTCCTCGTTGCTTTCCAGTCGCTTCTTACTTTGAACAACGGAGACTTCCGCCATTTCGTGATGCTCGTGCAAATTCACTGGAGAGTAACGTGTATCATCGTGCGTCGTGTGGACACCGCAGAGATTCAAATCGACGGGCACGCTGGCTACCCTTGTATAATTCTCGAACAAATTCGACGTGGATACGAAGAAGGTCGCTCTGGATGAGGATGCGTACGCGGCCAACGAATGTGGACCGTGTGCGGACTCGATGACGCTGCTAGGCAGACTGGGCGCGCTTTGAGATTTATCCGTGAATCTAAAATTAAAGCACTCCTCGTTGCTCCACCCTTGACGCTGGTGCTGCTCGTGCTGCTCGTAACTGTGGAGCTGCTGCTGCAGCTGATGATGGTGGTAATGATGATGATCGGCGACCATGTTGTTACGGCCGTGCGCCATATTGCCGGCTATATTTAATCTAGTCTGCAGCAGGCGAAACGAACTCGACACAGCCGTTTGGCCAGATTTCAGGTCCAACAGTGCGTCCCTTTTCGACTCGACACCGATCTCTCGTAGGTCGATCGTATTCCGATAATCCAGCGACGTCGCGTAGTTGCACGCGGAATCGCCGAACACCATCAGTCGATCCTTGAGCTCCGCCCCGGATCGATTGTCGTTTAGCATACGATCTTCTTCGTCAAGGTCCTCGTCGCCAACATCGTCTTCGTATTCTTCGTCCTCGTGCCAAAAGTCCCTGAATCGTGTGAAAAAATCCAACTACATCGAGTCTCTTCGACTTAAGTGTTTATGAAAGTTGTTCGATTCTATGGAGAAAAATGAAAAATGAAATATTCAAATTCTTTTTTAACTGACAGAACGGTAACTTACACAAGATTTCGATATCAACGTATCTTTCTTTTAGTTTAGTTTCCTAATTTAGTTTTTCTAGTGGAGTCGTGGTAAGCGTGACACAATGAGATAATCAGGATGAAACATCCACGAGTGTCATTTTGGATCTTTCTCGAATTAAAAGTAAAAGTCAAGGAAATCTATTAAGGGTCGTGATTGCGGAAACTTGGTCAATAAGCGAGGGTCATGTAGCAAGCTCTCGAAAGTCGTTGCCAAGGAAAACCTACGACCACGTCTCGACAATCGCGAAACGAATCCAAGTCGATCGAGGGCCTCGTAACAAAAAACATCCTTGTCAAATTTGTTGATTTCTTAGATAATAAAGCATTGGAATAGTCAGAAGATAGACCTACAGAATAATGGGATCGGTATTACGAAAATGATCTATATCCTGACTGTATGAAACTTTGAATTTCACTTAATTTCGTCCCAATAAATAGATTTTAGGTAAATGAAGCTTTATTATATTACTCCTTCTGAAATACAATCTAATCGTTATAACGAAACATGAATATTCTGCTGTTCGGAAAATCTCCTATACATATAAATAGTCATAATTTCCTGTTAATTCAAACAACAGAGGCTGTACCGTAGCATGAAGAAAACTCCGACCGCTTGCCAAATTAAATAAACTATGTTTACGTTACCTTGGACGGTGGTAGCCATTGCTACGTGTTCTCGACAGGTCCATGTTTCGTTTCAGGTACAAAGGTGTGAATCCGTTGGTGAGACCACCAGAACCAAACTCCTCTTCCTTTTGACAAGTGTCCAGACTTTCGAAGCTACGGTAAGGTCTAATTCTGGAAAAGTGATCTACGATGTTTCCAAAACCGTTTGGTAAAACCTTGTCATAGTCCTGCTCGAGGCTGTCTGGCGACGTGTTCTCAGGATGAGAGGCGTTTGATCGATTAGGATATTCCAGCGAATCGAAGCTGTAACTGGACGGCGACAGTGTGGCACAGGTCCTTTCTAAGGATTCGAATTGCAATAGAGAGCTAGACCTTGAGGAGGCGGACGACCTCGATGACCTCGGTGATGGTGGGTAATCGTCGAAGGTAGCCTGGTGTTCTCGATCGCTGTTACCATTGTGTTTTCGACGTCTCTTCTTCGGAACCACGGAATTGCATTCGCTTCCGCTGCCATCCAGCCTCTCGTCTTCCGAGAAATCAGCAACAAACACGAAACGGTCAACGATATAACGAGGGAAAAGGTGTAGTGTACGCGCGATGCGTGTATCTAATAATCGAATCGCTTCGATATCGAGAAAATAAAAGCGAGACAATGCTCTGATCTGACTCTACTTTTCGACATTCGAGCGACTATTTTTGGAAAGATCCAATTTGCATTCGTGTTTTGCAAAATGTTTCGATGACAGTGAAATGGAATTAATGAAGTTGTTTTTTTACCAAGAGTAGCTAGTAAAAAATAAAATTTACTACTGTCACTTGTTAAAAAGAAGAAACGAGCTTCAGAGACTAGATTTATAAAATCAGAACAAACAGAACTGTACTGTATTTAAAAAATTACTGCATTAAAAAATTGAATTTGTAAAAATGTTAATTTGTTAAACATACAGAACAGAGAAGTATATAGCAAACGCAACCTTGTAGATACACATTTCAAGCTGCTATTTGCGTTTTCGCTAGAGACAATATGCCCTGAGTTCTATCCTACATACAAAAGTCCGTGGCATAATTACGTTTAATTGCGTGTGCTTATTAACGATCGTAAAAACCGCAAAGACATGCGTAATTAAATCTGACGTCTTTTGAAGTCACATTATATCTATTTTAAGTTCTTTCTTTAATTCGCTACGTTGTTTCGTTCAAACTTCGTTCAAACTAGATAAGGTACTTAAATTTTAATCGCATCGATTCAACTAATTTAACTTCAAGTTTGTGTTCATACAACTCAAGTTATCTCACTTAAAGTCGTTTAAGCTTAACTAACCGGACCCCCCAATGTTTACATGAAACAGTTAAAAAGTTCACAGTGTAAACGATCTTCATCAAATTTTTTAATTCTTCGCATGATAGTTCGAGCTAAGTAAATTATAGGTTCATATTGATAAAAATGGCTTAAAGTTGCTTGAATTCAAATGACTCGACTAATCTGAACAAAGCTTAAGTCTTGATTTCCCTCTGCCGATAAAATCAAATTTCTCGATTAATCGAGCAATACGCTGTCGACGTTGTAGATAATTGATCTCCAGTGCAAAAGCCATGACGATGGTGATAAAAATGCAAATTCAGAGCATTAAGGGGACGATCGCCGGCGATAGTGTCGCGATCGAATGGATCACGTCGTGAAACGTGTCGTTTACCGATTAACGAGCCGTTATCGAAGCCTCGTGTCGTCGATCACGTGTCGGTAGACGGTCACGAAGTCGACAACCGGTGACCGTGTAAACGTTGCTTCCGGTTGAACGAACCACGACTTCCTGGCTGCGACACAGGACTGTCCGCCGATGCAGCATGTAAAAGCGACACGAACGCGACGATTGGCCGCCTCCTCTCGTCGAAGACCTACTTCCGTGACTTGACTTTATAAACCAGACCGCAAACCAGAGAATTCTCAGACTACCTTCTTATCGTATTTCTAATCGCCAATAATAACCGACAATAATCACCGATTATATGGAGAAAAATGATCTATTATCGTTTGTTAACCATATTTCATCGATTAAAATTTTTGTACCGAAATAACACCAACGGTACTAGTACAGTTAGTTTCATAAGATTTGACAAGTATGAATGTCAATTTTGATTTTTTCAATGCCTTTCGTAAAAAATCGATTGCTTTGAAAGTATTGCTTACAATTACTGACGCTTAAATATCGACCAAAATATCCCTGATACCCGACAAACTTCTCTACACAAGTGAATGCAGAATAGCCTAAGCAACGGAGATTGCAGTGATCCTCAAACTCAAGACAGATGCCTGATCGTTTATCTCGTAGAGATCATAAAGAAGAAATCTGTGACATTTGATGTCGTAAATGATCTTTATTTTATAAAAAATTATTGATTACGAAAATATGAAAATGCTAAGTCGAATTATGAACAGCTTATATAAAACTAGTTTAATAGCAAATATAAATAAAAGAAATATGTTGATTGTGATTCCAGCAGCGAATTATTAATAACGAATGTAGACGATATTTTAAAAAATTAGAAAATTTACTATTAATATAACGTAGTAAATTCATGCAAATGTTGATAAATTCTAATTTAGTTTGGAGTATTGTGTACGAATATTTCCAGGAATCTAAGAAGACAAACGCTACGAGTCGCTTTTGCACGTGTATTTCGGTATCTGATCGAATCTCATCTCGTCAGCGTCAGTCGGCTTGGAATTCTTTACAGGTCGTACTGTAGCAATTGAATTTACTCTACGACGCATTGTCCTATCGGTTTATTTTTGCATGATTGCATGCACGTGGAATTCAACGACTAGTTCATGGTAATCCTATATGAATCACATTGAAGGTGATCTAATATTAGATGGAGCGGAAGAGAATCATGCGTAGAATTGTAGACATCAACTGATCTTACTATCAAATAGAAAAAGAGCTCTATTTGTAATAATGGTATAATAAATACATTTATCATAATTTTTGTTCAAGCCTGAGACGCTGGCAAATTTGAGAAATGAGAAATTCACCAGTATTTATATTAAAAAATTCTGTGATATATGTATTGAAAATAAAAATTTTCTATTATAAAAAACAATAACAAAGTACATATACAATAAATATGTATATCAGTAGCATCAAAATATTAATGTTTTACTTTAAATCCACAATTACTTGCAACGATACTGCGTAAATACGTATACATATACAACATTAATTAGTAAGAACGATTAATAGTTTCACAACGAACATTTCTATGAACCTTTCAGCTTCTAATAATACACTTAACGGTGTTGGTGTGAGGACAATAGCGGAGACGTTATAAATGAACGTTGTAAATGGACGTTGTAAATGGACGTTGTAAATGAACGTTGTAATGTAGACCATTAATTGTTTGAAATGCAATTACCCAATTACATGTAAAGATACACGAATCAAAATCGAACGTTCATGTTTCTTTTATGCTGAGTGCGATTCATTGTAAAATAATTTGTAACAAGATTCGACCGATGATTCTCCATCGATTGGACATGGATGAAAAATCGTTTCAAATTTAACGAACGACCGCTGTTGCAAGAAATTACATGACGCCTGAGGAATGACAACCGGGCGTACCGATACGTTGCAACAGTCGTATAGCCGAAGGAATCCGCTAGGAGAATAATCTTAAATCGAGTTCGAAGAACGATAAAACGTGTTTAATAACAGGCAACATCTGAAGGGTAAGGGGTAATATAAGAAATGCCACAAAACAACCATATCGAGGAAATCATTTTTAAGTTGGCAACTACTGCAGAAAACATGTGGCAACGTATTAAAAGATCCTTGCGAGAATACTTTATGCCTGTATTAATACATACTAATTTTTATTAATTCAATTGTAGTATTTCTTTGTTCGATATCAAGAGTCTAAAACTTACAAATAAGTCTCTTATATCTTGTATCATTTCAATCACGCAGTTTATCTTTACATCTTTTTCTAACCTTTTTTCGCATTTTTGCTTTTAGATAGTCGGATTAATTATCTCATCTTATCTTAATTATCTCAATTGTTGTAATTAGCAGTAGTTGTTGTTGTATCAATAACGTTATACCATAATTAGGATTATATCATTAGATTCGTGCTAAATTGTATTCTATTGCTATATTATAGGTAAATTGGCGTGTAATTTCTAATTAGAGTATTAGCTCTTCAAGAAGTCAAGTCTTTCAACCATAAAAATTAGTAAGGGGCAACAAAAATATTAATTTGCATTAACAATGATGTTTTGAAATGCAACATTTCTCACAAAATATTTTAATCTAATTTAATTAAAATTAGAAATTGCAAAAATTAAATTTGCGGAAATTGTTAGCCGTATTTACCACCATATATTAGTGAATCAAAAAATTGTTATAAAACAGAGAATACTATCCAAAAGAAAGAAATGTTTACTTCTTCAAAAATATAACTTAATACTTTATACGATAATATTTAAAATATAACTTGTCCAAAACAAAAATGTAATACAGTAATCTTGTAACATATTAATTCGTTCTTTCTTATGTCGGAGCCATGTTTTCAGAGCACCGTGTTGAAAGAGATTTGAGTGTATTTACGTCAGCAGCATTATTTACAATTAAAATGATGCAACGTATGCATCGATAGTACTGAAGGTGTAATAATTAGAATATTGAAAATTTAACTAACTTAATAAGCAAATTTTTCCGTCAATACCAATTACTAATATTATTATTACTTCAATGATATAAAATTAATAATTCTCGAAATTTTGTTCTTTCTTCTGTCATCTATCATATGTACAAATTAAAGAATTAATTTCTGCAAGGAAGAAAAAGGATAAAAATAAATATTATACCTTTCTTATAACAGCAATAAACTGTATATGTAATATTTTCTGTAATCTAAACTGAAATCTATTTATACAATATTTGTTTCACAGGAAATATGAAACAAATGCATTTATGATAAATGTTCGCAATTAGATATACAGGAAAAAATGGGTCATGAGATATAACTGTCTTCGAATCAGTTACGAACGGTACGGTTTCATTCTCCAAGAATCAATGAATTGTAGGCTCAAACTGAAAAGAGAAAGTGAACTTCCGGAGAACAATGTTTACCAACTCGAGTACCGAGTAACGAGAGAATGAGATTTCACAAAATACATACTTATATATGCCGTATACTCCGAAACAAAAAACATACTTTCATTTATTTTTAATGGTATATGTTTTAAAACACTCAGCGATACAATGATACAACCTAAGATACAACCTAAAGAAAGAAAAATCAATGAAAAGACATTCCTTCGCCTATCGCCACTAAGTTCCATTTCTTCGTTAATTTTCCAAATCTATGCTTGCCTGTACTCTTTTTAAACCTCTTCTCTTCAGAGAAGAAAAATATACTCTTCCGATAACCGAACAATACTATTTATTCTGAGACTAATAAATCTTATTCTTAACAAGTTAAAGTTCAATTTCGACGCTCAAGTAAATGATCTGAACAACAATGTCTATCAATATATTCAATTCTACACAACTAAGTAACAATTGTTCGATGAACAATAAGTCAGTCAATTGCTATCATTCAATAAATCAAGTCAATAACTTCCGCTGTGGTCTAACTGTATAACATAACGAACAACAACGTGACGTACACGATAATTAGTTATTAAAAATAGCTGCATTCGGATTGCATAAATCATCGAACTTGACAATTAATTGTTGAATGCATTCCTTATAATATAACAAAATACACAACTAAAAGCAAAAATTATAAACAGAAGGAAAACAAAATGCTTCTATTAAAAAATGATGTAAAATGGATCGTTTTATTGGAATTCTACTGTAAAATTTCTTCATTAAGAGGTAACGAGACAAATGATATACAGTCGCCATGTTTAGACTAGTTGCCAAATTGATATTCGACGATGTAATCCAACAATTCTGGTATTTTTAGACTTATCGTTAGACAATACATGGCAAACACATCAGTCAGAGGAATATATTATATTTAACACATTGTGTTTTATTTCTTACCAGCCAATCTCTGCTTCGCCCGTATATGTATCACGCTTTCGGTTTCAGAGTCTGAGCCCACCCAATATGTAGTTCCACTTCGATCGGAATCGCTTTGTAGATCGTCGGATGTTTCCTCTAGAATAGTTTCTAGAAAGTCCACTTGCTGCACTAGCACTGTGTCTAGAAATCAAAGTAACGTATGTTTCAATAACAAAAATATGATTTTAATTAGCTTAGCAGAATAAAAGACAAACATGACAATAGAAATGAAAATACCTTCAATAAAGCTACTAAAGGCAAGAAGCAGTGAACTATATACAATGTACAATGTACACAAATATTCGTTGATAAACTATGAATTTTAAAATCGTAACTATGAGAATGTAAAATTCATTTTTAATGGAGATGTTACTATGGCAATTAGTATATTAATGAGGTCCAACAATTCTATTACAAATTTAAGGTCTCAAATGCTGCATAAAAAATGAAAAATTTGCTTTTTTACATTGAAAATCAAGTATCTTTAATTGTGATATAATTCATGTACCTTATCATTATTCTTATAACATACTTGAACATAAATTTATCGATTAATACAAATGCATCCTGTCTGTCTGTCTGTCTGTCTGATTCTCTCCCTTTCTCTCCCTCGTAATCTCTGAAATTTAAGTGACATGTATCCAATTTCTCACAGTTTCTAATGCATCCAGGTTAATCACTTTTTAATCAATACTAACGATCTGTATTTGAATAATACGTAGTTACATATTTTTATGAAATATTGTCATACAGTCTACGTATATTTGTCTATGTATATAGAATAGAACGTGTCTTATGATGGTTTCTATTAAACTTTTCCGCAAAGTCGTTTTCTACTTGTGAGATTTTTTATCGCAACTAACATTGTGAATTCGAATTATTATCAAAGAGCTAAAAATGGTAACCGTGAATGTTCTCAAACAATCAACTGCTTAGTTAGAAAATGACATGGACTTCATCAAATCAAAAAAATTCATTGTCGTACAAAAATTTTACGGGTACAGAGTCAAATGATTGCCTTTTTCTATAAAATCTTGTACCAACCATGTTCGTCCTCACATTTGCATATCTGCTGCATTTCGTTCTACGATGTCCAAATTACATGAAAGATAAGGCAACTTACTCTTTGTATATGTTCATTAGATTCTACAATATTTTTCAAGTTATGTCAAATAGATTGTACTTCTTCACAGATTATTCTTCTTTAGCTATGCTATACCAAATTTCAACATTTTTCATTTTGCACAGATTAAAGGTGAAATGAAATATACTCGATAATCGAAACAAACATGATATCCTATTTTAATTTATGTGTATCGTATGTAATTAGTGAGTTATAACTAAATTGTTTATGTATTTACGGGAAATTTAATCCTTAACTTGCTACTGTAGTGTCCTGGGCTATTATTTTATATTCTATAATATTTATATTATATTATATATTATAAGATAATTATATTATAAGAAATAATTTTTTGTTTCAGAGGAACACCATAGCATGGTGTATATTGTGTTTGCAATTTATTGATTGCATCGGAACAGGTGTATTCGTGTTCGGCAAGAAGCAACGCGAAATTTCGTCCTTGCACTTGTACCATAATATTTTGACAATGTGAATAATTTGGTTTATTATCAACTATTACATGCCTGGATCGCTTATAACATTCTCGTTATTCGATGATTTCATCTTTTGAATTCTTACAAATATTCTTAAACTCAGCGAAGCCGCTAATCGCTACCAAACAGATTATAAATAACAAACTAATGAAAGTCCTATTATTTTAGAAAATTAGGCAGATATTAAACTTTGTTATACATGCTTTGGTATAAGTAAAATTTAATTCTAAATACGAATATAAATAAATTTCTAAATTAAAAAGCAATATTTGGAATTGACATAGTTCAATTAATTTTATTCTTCTACGATATTTATATATAGATAAATGAAGTCATATTGTGAAATAACAGAATTTTTTACTATATCATGCAACTCTGTTTGTTTACCACTTTTTGTTTTTTAACCATTGTTTAGAAGTAGCTAACATATTAGTCAACTTTTCCTTATATCATAAACAAAATTAAATGACAAAAAACAAAAAGAACTGATAATTATGAAATAAAATGTACATAAACATTCGTGCATTGAAATACGAATAATATTTATGGATATATGCAATGATATGATTAAAATTATTTAGTTATAAGCAGTCAATATTATTTAAGCAATTAAAATGATTAATTGAACATTATATAAATACAAAATACGTAAATGCAACATATTTATACATATATTATGTTGAATGTTATATGTACTTAATAAATAGTACACACGCGCTATTAATTTATATAGATAATATTATGTACAATGTACATATAGGAGAGAGTCGTGCGGTACCGACCGGATTACAGTACTGACTAATATTAGTTCCAACTGTTTTTCACCTGACATTAATAATTACTTTCATTTGAATAAATAAATAAATATAACAATCCTATGTAACATAGTTTGGAAACAAATACCTAAGCCATTGATTTTTCTTTCATATGAAAATTGGAAATGATTATCGAAAATGAGTTCGGCTGGATTATGGAGTAAAAATGCGGCTGCCTTGGGGCATCCGCCCGTCTATCACAGAATGAAGTGTAATCGTAAATAAATAACGTAAATTGAACTAAAGATTTTTGCCAGTATCTCAGAAACTAAAGCTGAGTGACGGTAACACGTACAGGGAAAAGTTGTTCACAATATTGACTTTGAATTGAAATATTGACCGCTTTGTAAATAATTACCTGACATTTGAATAAAAGTGTGTATGGTAAATCTGAATGTCCTTTTTTTACATTATTGATCATTTAGATGGAAAACCTACAAATTAAATAATTGGTCGTTACCGGACAATAATTTTTCATTTCTCATAAATTATACTTTTTCTCTTGCAAATTATCAATCCTTATTATTGAATTTCACAAAATTAATTTTCCTCCTTTTATGAAGTTCCATTTGTACTACAAACTCATTTTTTAAATTTCGTACAACTTGTACCGACTCTAGCCCAAGATACACCAAAAAGATTTAGTACAGTCGATATTACACAATATTACTGCCCTATACTGTATGTGCTGTATGTATGTACTGTACATAGATTAATCCGATCAATTGTTAAATAACAAAGAAACGTTGTACATCGCAGATCTGATTTCAGGTAATGTTGCATTGAAGAATATTGTTTTCCTGTGATATTTTATAAATCATCCGTCCGATTTTTCCAAAGAAATGATTACGTAATCGGTAATTAATAAATAGCTTGAATCGCGGTGACGTATATATTCAATCATGCTTTAATTCAAGATTTTATGAATGCAATACTGTTTATTTGAGCTACATATATAAACCTGTTTTTCAACTTATGAAACATTTTCCTGATATAATAATTATCTCTTAAAGGAAGCATTCGAGATCTGAAGAACTACATAATATGTGAATTGTTAATAAAATTCTTGTTTTCCAGTCTTACGTATTGCAAAATAATCTTTTCCTAGACAAGAAAATTGCTTTCTTAAAATAATGTACATATATTCGCAATTGCGACGACTAATGAAAGATATTTTATAATTAAAATGCTTCCAAAGTCTACAATTCATATTTCCACGTAAAAAATTTTCTAGTCAAAAATTTGTGTCATTCGCATTAACATTTGAGACATCGTCTAAATCTAAATTCTATCATAAATTCATAAGTACAAAAAGCACACAAGATTTAGAATTACAAGATTCTACCACCATTTCTCTAACTTCTTAATTTCTATCACAAACAATAAAAAACATGGCAAATGTTATTTTTTTTCCTAAATTAAATGGCCGTGTAACAATAATATCATGTACCAATCTCAATTTGTGTGAATCAAACATTACACGGAAAAACAAATCTAACGCATGTCTCAATAATATTGAAAACATAATATTACATAATATTGAAAACATAATATAAAACATAATATTTTGAAAGAGAGGTTAACCTACGTGTTTCCTTTTCTTTTCTTTCCTCGCGTAAAACGAACAGATTAGACATAATGACCATTATGAGAACAAATCGTCCTACGGGAACGTGCAATTTGTCTTGCACAAGTGCAAAATGCAGAGGTACGTTGAGCTATACAACACGATGGAAAAGAGAACCACCTGTTGCAGACGCCTGTTGCCGCAGTTCGTTCCGCAGCTGGGCAACGGACGTGAATAATCCGTCGCTTTGCACAAAAATAATCGGTGATCTACCTCCTTTCGCGCGCATTACGTGTCACATCGCGTCGTTCTAATCGCACCGAATATAGAAAGAAACAACGAATGAATGAATATATGGCACTATTGTTGCACACCTTCGAGTAACCTGTGATTACGAATCAAAGAAATAACATGTGCTTTGTGTGGTAATCATTCTTAACGTGCATTCAATGTGGCAATTTTGTTTATATCGATCGTAGTTAATCGACTGGTATGAATCTGTTGATGCTTACAGAGCACCAAATAGACTGTTATATTTTGTAGAACGATGATTACCTCATAATTAATTAGACTTAGACGTATATTTTGAAGAACATAACGATGAAAGACAAAACAAAAATGGTTAACTTTTTCCTAAAGTAGGTGAACAATTTCCCGAATGTAATAAAGAAAGAAAATAGAAGATTTTCTTAGTAAACGTTTTAGTCTAGTGATTATCATGCTTTCAAATCTTTCAAGTGATTGATAATCTTACACAATAATTTATCTTACTCCTAAATTCTACAATTTTGCAGCGCTCTATATGCGTGTATATGTTTGTTATTATTATATATATGTGTTTAATAACACTTTATATATTTTGCAAAGAATCGAGTATTTTTCTTAAGTATGAAAACTGTACGATCGACACCTAGGTAGCTGGTATTTATAGTTTTTCATTGACTCTCACACGTTAGCCCACGGTTATAGAAAGTAGCCTACATTAACTGTAGTCATTAACAGGTGATTTGTATTCAAACTCGCGCTATTTTCTATCCAATGGAAATTGCGGTAATGATACAAATCTCCGTCGATATCTAGAGCGTAGACAAATAGAGGGCTTCTGGAACTCATAATAAATAACGAGGCTTCTTGTTTAATATGATATTTACGATAGATTACAACCAGATCAATGGTATCGACAAGAACGATCTGTTAACTAACAAGGTAAAGGTACCTGTATGTAAAAGATTCTTTTAAATCTACTAATGTTCGTGGCTCGCGTGTTTGAATGGATCAATCGTTTACGATAAAAGATACTATGTTTGGTTCGGAAAGTATTGGTCGTCACTATCACTTTTACTTTATCATAGAACGGAAGGAAAATATTCTCGTTTTGTGGCTCGGAATTTATGCGAACAAGCTAATGTTAAGTTCATGTAAAACAAAAACCGAGAAATCTACATGTAATTAACCATTCACTTTTTTCAAATGCGATCTCTGTAGAAGCAAAGAGAACAAAAATATCGAAAGCACAGTAAAATTTTCAATGCGGAATTTTTAATACCTTAATTTGATTTGTATCTGAGAAAATATTATATTATACATTTTCGTTGACGTAATACTAAACAGATGGTCACAGTTCAAATTCGTATATTGTTTGAAGTTTAAGCTGTGATAGAAAGTGAAATAGCAACAGTACGAACCATTAGTCCGTAGATCCTCATGCGTAGGTTGAAAATGGGAACGATGCTGTAATTGGAAACCATAGGCCGGAAGCCACGGATTCGGTCCGTTCACCAGATCCATATCCAATGCTTCGAACGTGGTCGGTGGCTCTTCGTCGTCCTCGGCCTCGACATCGAGCTTCGTGGACGACGTGAGCGTCGTGGCCGTGGTCATTGTGGTCGTCAACGTTGTCGCATTCAGCTCCTTCGTGCTCATCTCCAACCGGTGGAGACAGAGACGTGTCCAGCTGTGTTCGGTGACTGACAGTCATTAATCGCTTCGCCGAACTGTGAACGTTCTTTCCGCGTTTCCTGGCCGACCCTCATGCTCTGCCCTCGAACCCTTCCCGCTACGAAGTCATCGTTTTCTAGAACAGTGAATACGCACTTCCATTCATACGCTTACATATTTTGACGCTTCTATTAAATAAGAAACTTGGAGAAAAAATGGAAGGAACTTTTTCCAAAAAAAATGAAAACGATACGCAACGTTCGTATCGATGTGTCTATAAGACTTTGTTGTAAATTCCCAAAGTCTTCCCAAACATACCGAATTTTTCTACTAAAGTATAGTTTTATCTACGATTTTCTGAAATTAATGATTATATCATTTCTACTACTTTTCTTCCGAGTTTCTTAAATATCTCTTTGCTATATCTAACGAAGCCAAACACTTAATAAAAGCAAAGATTTAGTAACTGCCATAGAACGATATAAGGACATTACAGAACGACACAAGAAGAAAAGCAATATGTATGCACATATTCTATATTCATATTATACAACAGTTACATATAAATATCTACACGTATTATGCAACTTAACTAGTTCAAATTTGATATGAAAAATGTGCTTATACAAGAAAAACAAAGATTAAGAATATAGCGAAAAAAGGAAGTTCGTGAGAAATTACGTAACGGAAAAGATGCGTGATTTGTTAAGCCTGCGAAGCGGCGTTGCGTGCACAGAATCGAAATGATCACGAAGACTTTGTCAGTAGTTTATGAACCGTAGCGATTCGCGGAACTTTCAATGGCTCTTTCGAATTCTAAACGGCGATTGGGTAGCCGGTAATATTGTAGAAAATGAACAGTACGCTTTATAGGTGAAATTTAATGCCCGTTAGAGGAATCGTTAGGCGGGAGTAAGTAGTAGCTACGTGGCGCGTATAATTTCAGTGACGCAATTTTCTGCTTTGCAGCAAATAACGAAACGGTGCGGAATTATTTATTCTCGTTACTGTGGTTAATAGACCAACAGGTCCAAAGAAACGCGAGATACGAGTGGTACGACCGTTATTTCAAAAAATGGACAGATGATGTACATTTTCTGTGGCATTAATGGTATGTTTAACTTTTAGGTTTGAATTCCATTTCTACGCTTTTACTATTCATAACTGATTATTTTTGTATCGCCTACATAATTTAACTCTTTAATGATTAGTTAATTTATTATTTATATTCACAAGCCCATGTCAGTGTACAATTGTTATGTTTACTTATATAAACGACTTATTTATTCAAATCGTGAAATTACCTATTCAATGTAAATTTGAAAGTAACATGTAATGATTTTATTCATGTAAAATAGAGGATTGCATAATCTTTAGATATCTTAAATTGTTCATTAATGTTTTTTATCTAAAGCAATATGCAACAAACGCATTAAGACGCAAAATTACTTAACGCAATTAAACGCAAAAAAATAAAATTCTTTTCATAAATTAAACTAAATTACAAAACAAACGTTCTAACTGTTTACAACAAGCTGCAAGATCCCGTATACAATTTATTTTAAACAAATACGGAATTTCGATTCGATCGATTCTGCGCAGATCCCTTCAACGATGACCGTGAAACGATTTACTCTCACGCCTCTCACCGCCCACTGAAATCGAGGTTTCACGGTGTTTTAATTAAAAAACAATACTCGCGCGAAAGAAACGCGTGGGTGTAATGATCAACCTCGAAGAATCACGCACTGATATACGAACACCGTAAAGATCTACGAAGGAATCCGTTGGCCGCTCGTAAGTACACGTATGTACACGTACACACGATGCTGCACGAAAGAAACGACGACGGATCTACCTTGTTGCACGTGGTGTAACGTTAAATATTACCGCGGGCCGGGGATTTAAACGACGCGATGCAACGCGACGCGCCGGAATCTCCGCGCGCAGCAGAAGTTACGCATGCGTAATTGGATAAAGATCGAGAGAGGTTGTCGCCCCTCGGCGATTCTCGCTGGCTCTCTCTTCCTGAAACATCGCCAAAAGCACCAGGAAATTTTATTGCGGCTGGACGAGCTGAAAAACGATACGCGTGCTCGTAATTTCATAACGCCCGGACGCTGGAAAAGAAAATCCACTTCCCAAAGAAATCGAAATACCTTGTCACCTTCTGTAATTATCGCTGCGTTTTATTATATCGATCCATGATTGGAATAATCATTTTCCTCCGGTGCAACTCCTTCCGCATTTCGACAACGTATTCATTAAGATTAGTTTATATTGGTTTATACAGTCGGTTCATGTTCAGATACGAGGACAATATTTTTACGTTTTATACAAAATATGGTTATCGTGTGATAATATTTTTAGATTTATCTCTGAAAGATCTACATAATATAACCGATAAACAAAACACTATAATTGACACGAAAGACAGAAGGTTTACTTAGTACAATTATATGAAAATAAAAACACAATAGAACTGATATAAGAAAAGAAAACGTTATACCGTCCATAAAGGGAAAAAAGAAAAATATTAAACGACACTGTAAAGAAATAACGGATAACGAGAAAATGTCTATTCGATATTTTAAAAGATACTGCTTTACTTCGCTTAATGACCAAGTTACGTTGAATGCAATTGTATCAATTACCGCGAGACTCAGCGGAAAATGCACAAACCACAGGTGAAAATGCACGCACGATCCTTGAGCGAACGTTCAATGTTTTATGTCACGATTGAGGATGCCGGAGCGCATAATACCGTGCTTAAACGGTACTCGATCTAGAGTACTGACGCATGGGACGATACCCGATACAAACCACGGGATGGAAAAACATTTTCTAAATTGACGTTCTTTTTGCGTCATTCGACTTATATAATATGGTACGTGCTCTCTAGATCATGCGATCAGTTGCTATAATTCAACGCGGATCGCAGTTCTGTACAAACAAGTGTGTTCCTAGTAGCTCTTTATAGAATTTGTTACAATCAGCTGATGAGTATTTATATGGAAGATAGGGTCAAATGCGAGTGACTGAGTGGTTATTAAATTGTCCAAGATGGACAACAATTGCTACGTTTGAAGAAAGAATGCTCAAGATCCTTTATATTTACAAAAGGACTCTAAGAACTTAGACAGGGTATATATATGCAATCTGCTTCATGTTGTATAACGCATCGTTTCCTAATTATAAGGACTGTAAAAATAAATCTAGGAAAATAATAATGTGAAAAAATGACGCATTTCATAAATCTTTTTTTCATATTTGTAAGATTTTAATATAAATATTGGTCATGAATCGATTAACATATTCATGTTATAATCATAACTTCCTACTAGTAGTCTACAATATATAATATTAATGGTCAGCAATTCATTTTTCTCTACGACAAAAGAAAACTGTTGTTTTTATTTTTTTGTAATAATTTTATTAATAGAGTAGAGCCAGATATCTTCTCTCTTATATTTTGAATAATTTTTTGAAATATATAAAGAAGAACAATAAATTATGCACAATTTTCATTTTACGACAGTAATTCTCAATTATTATCTTACGCACCAGTTTCTCCACATCTCATTTTATGAAACAAAACTATAATTAAATTGAAAATATCTACTTTACATCCGTAAAATATTGCCATATACATGAATGATAAATTACTTTACCCACTACTTTCAACGCGATAAATTTGCTACTCTTGCAACTACTTTTCAATTCTGAACTATGATTCCGTAACGCCGCAACACATTAATGCTTCACTATCTTTCAAAGCAAAAAAAAGAAATCAATATCTATCAGAGCCTATTGCTTCAAAAGTAATGATTTCATGGTTTATTCAAACAATTTTCTGTAACGTTACTAAGAACATTAGTGGTAAATTAATTACTGCATCTAATTTTAGATAATGATTATCGGTCGATTCCCTATCGTAGTCATAGTATGATGATATAATGATATCAATCATTCACGACATAATAATTGTTACACTACACAAATTTTACAGATATAATTACTACTACAAAACGACTGATCATGCATATTTGACGTACATATGAAATTTACTTAAAACATAGCCAACTAACGTCTTAACTTAAACAAATGTTTTAATTCGACTGTCTCAGATTGTGCAGCATTCTCGTGACATTTGTCAGTTGTCCTTGACGGACAACCTCAAAGAAAAAGGATATGAACTGTTTCATTCCACTTGCCACGTCACGTGGAATTCTTTATTTAATAGTTCCGACCAAACATATACTTATTTACTACACGTTATCGCTTAATTTACTACAATGTATGGAAGCGAAAGCATTAAAAGCTGCAGTCAAACGCGCAGCGACAAAAGAACCAAGGGCTAAGAATGATGTATTCGATAAAATCTTTTCGCTAAGTACTTCCGTTAATTGGTTTCGAATCGATTCCTCAATTTTTGAGGAAATATATCGGAACATTTACTTTATGATAGATTATTTGTTTCTTTGATAAGACAACAGAGGGTAAATCAAGCGTTCAATAACCTGGATTTACAATATATGATTTTGCATCAAGTATCGCAACCTTTAACACGTTTCTGTAGCCACTTTCACTTTACATAACATGTTTTATGCTGCAGATGTGTTTAGTAATCCAACAATATTCGCATGATTAACATCTAACAAGAAAAAATTAATCCTTCTGTCCATTGTAGCAATAGAGATGTTTGATTTACGTCATAAATAGATTAGTTATATTACTATACCAAGAGCTGGTTAATTCTATAAAGTAAATGTAACGCAACTTTGCCATACTCTATTGATCCTTAAATTTGAGAAATTATGCAGCTAGCGCTGCTGAGAACGTACGTACGTCACATATTTAAATTAACTAATTTATTTTCGAATCTTATCAATGAAATTGTAACTATAACTATAAATAAAACGTATTTCACGAATCATAACTAGCATATTTTCGAATTGTCGCTACGAGAACACAGATATATCGAAAAAGAAGAAAGAAGTATAATGAACGATAATACGCTGGTTTCTCCTCTATATCGACATCCGACAAAATAAAACGAGTTGCCTCTGTACACACTTGAACCGTGACAGCTGTCAAAAGTGGCGAAGCGTCCACGACGCAACGCAGGCGCGAGAGCGATCATTGAATGGAGGAAGACAGAGAGAAAGAGAATGAAGGTAAAAGAAGATAGAAAGGAAAGAGCAAAGAGAGGTGGACGATCGCGTAAACACGCAAGTCTTACGTTGTTACAAGTGAGACGGAAGTAACGAGTTAAGGATAAGGAAAGAGAGAAAGGTTAGAACCGCATAGTGAATTCCGAGTGCGACGGCGCGGTGGTGGATACCTGTCAGCGCACATTCCACGATCCCACAGCGTGCTTTCGCCTCGTCGTTTACTACCACTGGACTTTTGCCTTCCTAACGGCAAGAGTACGTAGTCACATACACCGCCAGTGTAATCCAGAATGGGATTTAAACGCACACACTCCAACTTGTTCATGAAAAAAACGTATCACTTGTCACAATAGCCGGTGGATCGCGTGTTGCTCGCGGCGCGAACATGGCGCACAATTCGTATGGCGTTCACCACTAAAAAGCACAAGCGATAGAACAACAGGGATTCTCTACGGTGTGAGAGGATCTTGAAGGAACGACGCGAACAATGGAACGTGACTTAAGGCTTAAGGACACTGGAGAGCGCGAGAGCCAACTTTACACCGCGGGGTAAATACTAGAACAAAACTCGCTGCTTTCGCCCGCGGAGCGCGGCCGTGCTGGCCAATCCCCACCCGCGCAACGCCGCCACGTGGTACACAGCTTAACCAATCACAAACTGGTTACGCGGGGCCCCCCGGACGTGTTTGTAAAGCCGGCTTGCTACCGATCAGTTTCTTCTCGTCTTCTCTTGTACCGATTTAACATTTGGACAACATAAAGGAACACGAAAAGTCGCTTTCTTTCTGCCAATATACTCGAACCGATCCTTTTTCTTCCTCTCGCGTAACAATGCTTCACCGCTACATGACCAAGAAAATCGGTACGCATGATTCGGAAGAAGAGATTGCAACAGGACTAAATGGAAAATCGACTAAAATATCTTTTCGCTGAGGAATAAACACACTAAAGAAACTCACTGGTATTATATACAACATGTACGGTGAATAACTTTCCGGCTTCTATTACCATAATGCCGGTATGTAACATTAAAATGACTGGATAAAACGAGAGAACAGTATGTGCATTTATAAAATTTTTTAGTGATAGGACAATTTGTGTTATCCATTTATCTTAAATTGGTACAAAAATACGCTCCAAAATATTACACTTTCGTTGACGTGTCATGTTATTTTGCTTCGAAAAAGGGCCACCTACTTGTCAAAATGTCTCGTTGTTATCACGAAACATATCGTTGTTAACTATGCATACACGACTAGCATTTATTACATAGATCTGCATACACAACTCAATAGACCTGCGACCGACTGAATAGATAACTACAAACATTGCCTTGAATCGTGATCAATAAAATCGACTTAAGCGATATGTTTTGTGATTTGTTTTATGAGGACAATCAGATATCTAAATAACACAGTTAGTCATATCTGTTATACCATTACGTTTCCTATCAAAATAAGACGATCAACATGTATATGAATCAAACTCAGCGGTAAAATGAAATTATTATATACTTTATATTATATATTATGATAACATATGTTGTGATAACACGCGTTATCCAGTGATAAGACATCTTCAGCGTAGAACTAAAAAATTATTTAATAAATCGTCGAAAGAAAATAATTCATATTTTTTTGTAGCGCCTTATCGTCTATATAATTAGCAAACAACTAATATTAGAACATTTTGTTTTTCATATTTTGAGTCAATCTTTTGATCGTATCCACGATAGAGCCAAAGATTCTTTTATTATTTGCAATATAGATATAAACTCTATCAGCTGATCAATCGGTGTAATACATTATATCTGAATACTTACTATCTATATAAAATCATTATAGCAAACAATTACCTTCTTCATCCAGATTATCAGCAACTAAATGAAATACTGTCAGACACACATATGCAATGAAGTAGGACGATAAAAATATGTTGCAAGGCTTGCATAATTCAATATCCGATATAAATATTGTGACCAAATACAACTGCACGATGTTCATCACAAACGATCTGTCATGTTTTACGCAAGACATAGACCATCTTATGACGGAAGACGCAATGCTTCGTTCCACCGAATTTCTAACGGGTAACCTCTTTCGAAAGGAAAGTTCGATCGGTACATCGATCCAGTCATCGAAACGAACGACAGGCGGCTCTGAATTCAACTCGAGAGATCGCAGGATCCATCTCGTGGCCATATGTGTGATGAGAGGAGCAGGTATGTAACGGGCCAGGGGCCACTTATCTGTTGTCCGGTGGAATTTAGTTTCTTTTTTTGAGGCAGGTCACTGACACCGAACAGCAATGGATTGACGCGGCGAGGTCAAGTCCTACGTGCGCTGTCGACAATACTTCACGTTTAAAGGTATCACCAAACATTCCTTGCGGGATATCGCGTTACTTACGCCAGTACGGAACCATAATCAATCGTCCGAACCCAGTCTCTGACTATACAACGAAAGATGTAAGTCCTAAATCGTTGCGGAAGGTGCAAATGGTGTATCATAGCTTATGGTGGTAAACAACATAGCTGTAATACGTCTATTTTGGAAGGAAAGAAAAGTGTTTCGAACGTTGTTCTTCTTTAATTTATGCCGAAACGTATAGTTTGTGGTCTGTCATATTTGAATTAATAATTGCGTAGAATTGACAACTGATCAAAGCCTACGTTCGATGCGCGCGCATCATTACCTACTTAGGAAGTGCTTGGAAAAATATACTTACAAAACTAGTTTTTCTAGTTAACATTAATTTTTCAATTTATGAATAACAGGTTTATATTACACGTTGCTGTCATTCATTAAATCAGCTCTCATATGATATCGTAGTTGCTCATGTCTGAAGTGTCACATACATATTCAGATATTTCCTACACTCATCTTTTGATCAGTATAATATTTTTATTATACTCATCAGATGTGTTCTTTTATTTACATAATTTAGTTTTTCTATCTCGCTTTTTCTATTTGATTCAAGAGCAAAAATTTCCAAATCCTATTTCTATTATTTCTAATTATTCAAAATAATAATTCTAAGGATTTTTAAAATCGAAGATGCTGATGATTTTATAAAGTGATTTCTTATGAATTATGTATGATATATATTTAGTGAAAAATTCATAATAATACGTAAGATACATATTCCATAAAATTATCAAAGAATGATGATATGATATACAATGAAATAACGCTGAATAGTAAATAGATAATTACACTCATCTACAAACATTAACCAGGTTAGTATTGTAAAATGGAGTACGAGTTACGTACGTATACATAATACACAATGTAGTGATTTTTACAGCAACTGCTTCTCAGAGTCTTACAGAGTCAGAGTGGGAAATGTACAAATGAATTCCTAGCATGAGAACGAAAATAACGGCACTTACTATTAAGATAGAGGTTAGCAATTAATTATCGAAGCACCTTGAAGAAGGCTTATTTAATCTTTTTTCTCTTCTTCAATATTACGGAATAATTTCGATATGTATGATAAATATTTTTATATCGTAAGATATGCGAGCCCGGTATGTTGCGTTTCTACTTCTATTTTAATGATATTTTTCCGACTTCATACTAAAATGTAGAAACATTATTAAATAACTAATTAAATCTTAGATACAGTAGAAAGTAAATTAATGGCTTCATTTTATCCCGATTAGATAGACATCAAATGTTACCTGAATATCAAATACTACATACAAGAATTGATTAATAGAATAATAGCAAACACCATAAAATAATAGAATAATACCTAAATAGTAGAATAATACTATCATTCATACAGATTTTGTTAAAGCAAAAATAAAACAGTTTACAACAACTTGCTCGATTAGGTAATATTTTATCCATGTAACTATAATTCGTAGAAAATATGTATTTTCTCGCAAGTTTGTAAACTATTTATGCAAATTTTCAAATACCTATATTACTACTAGATACTATACTATTATATTGTTACTTAATACTAGATTTTAGTAACTTCTACTTTTCAAACTTGACCATTGTGAAAAGGCTCGTCAAAAAAACAGAATAACATCTCGAAATTTCGCTTTTCAAGTGATGTGGTATTATTCTGTAATTCTATTGCTAACTGATTGAGTTCTTTTTCCTAAAAGTAACACTCTTAGTATCATTAACTTTGCCAGCACTTTCTGATGAAATGATGAGCTTCTCCGAACAAATTTTTTCTTCAAAGCAATGTCCGACTCCGAAGAACCAATATGATCTTTTCTTTGATTATTAATCTATTTGAAAATTGTGTCACATCCAAATGATTATTATCCCGAACAATTGTTACTTTGCATTACAAATCGATTTATCTATAATAGACATTTAGAAATGGTGAAATATTCTTATTACATATGTTGTATGTATATGCTTCATTTGCTCGGCAAACGGTTGACGACCGCATGAATTGTTCTAATTAAGTTGATCAGATCCAATTAAAGACTCTTTATGTCCCTTCGCAGCTAATTCCTCCCTTCTTCGATTAAAAGGAGACAGATGTACTTGTATCAATTAATTATTTTTTCAGTTATGAATGACTTTTTGATAAGAGAATCTAGAAATACTTACACTTACACAAATGTTTCATTGTTGAGTTCCCTAAATTTTATCAAAAAATTTTTCGTTAAATTATCAATAACATACAATAAATGGTAAAGGCAACGATTATATAAAAATCTGAGGTAACAGTAAACGTTTTCGCTAAATATGTACGACAGGCTGACTAAAATCTCCCACATATATTTCAACGCGAAACAAATACAATCCTTTCATTTATCACTTCCTGAAATCTGATTTCAGTTTTACCTTGGTTCTAAATTTCTGCAAAATTAATACTAAGTTTCAGCGTGTGTACACAAGTTATAAATACCTCAAATAACATTCTTGATTGAACATTTCGCTGAAGCTGAAAGATTTCATACTCGAAATTTAAATACGGATGAGAAACCATTATACAGAAATTAATTGTGCTTTCACTGTGCTGTACACAATCTGTTCTTCTCTTATTACTGTATTAGCTACCCGTGCGTGACTTTACCCGCATAGTATTTATTTTAATGACAATTTATGTTTATTATTCTCTGTTTGAACACCCTTTAAGAGTTGAATTTCGAAAAACGATCGGAAACGCATTTGTTTATTTGTAATGAGGAGTTTGTTTGCCGATTTTTACATTTCCAATTTTAATAACTCATTGGATAAGGAGTTAACATTTTATCCTGTTTTTACTCCTTTAAGGTCCATATTTCCAAAATCCTTTTTTACTTTACATCTACGTCACAGAAGAAGTACATATACCGTTCAAATTTCACGTTTCTGAACAAAAATAAATAATCTGGAGGCAAGAATTAAACTACGTATGAAAATAAGTTAAAAATATAGAGTAAAATTTGTTCACAAGATGTGTTTTCGACAAAAATAAACTTGAAAATGTATCATGCGCGTGTATCAAACCAGTTTTTAACTAAACATATTCAACATTTATGGGCTTGAAAAGCCCAAAAATAGCCGAAGCCATAAACGAAAATATTTTATTTTACATTCTTGTCTTATTTTCTCATGTATATTAATCTCTTGCATATTTTTGATTTATTTTTTGATGTAAGACCACCTTGTAGCCAATTGTATTAAACTACCGGTTACGTACCACCCTGTATAGATTGCGGATTTTTATGCAACCTCATATTTTTATGGATACAAATACAAATACAAATGAAACAAATGGACAAAACAAATGGAACTGAAAACGAGATTTGTTCCGTCCACTAAATATTACAGAGAGCACATTATTGCAGATATTTTTGCACATTATGTATCTACATTTTATACATTTTTACACTTTTAAATTTCCCCTAAATGCATAAACACTTGCAGTTTATTTATCAGATATAGTAAAAATGTATCGAATACTAATTATAATGAAAAAACTTAAATACCTAAAGATTTACGACAGACATGAAAGATTGGGAGAAAACTCATTGTGAGATAGTTAAGGATTCACTTTCTCGGGTAATTTAAATTCATAGTGAAAGTAGCTATCAAAACGCAGCACTAAATACATGTAGGAACTTTGCAGCGAATAAATATTGTAATTAACTAGTTCTTTGATTTGCTCGAAGAGATACAATACAAGAAAGTCATATACTTACGTACGCTATCTGAAATTAGAAGAAAATCGAATCATTTGATCTCATCATTACTCATCAGTAAAATAATAACTCACAAATCTGCTAAAGGAATCAGATCTACGGTAGGAGTACAAATGTATATACACTAAATACATATACATAAGGATTATAAATACATCACTCTTTGAAATTTTGTACTTATAGTTTTATTAAATTCATTTAATTATATATATTCCTTGTCGCAGAACGACTTCTACTTTGGATTAATTACTTCTCTCCGAAATAAGAATAGTCATCTTCTATCTTTATTCTGCTGGCCCGCTAACATTCAAAAAACCAGAATAAAATGGGCAATGCTATCAATTCCAAGGCGAGTCCAATTCTTAAACCGGATGATGTATTTTCCCTGGATTCTAGAAAAAAATAATAAATTATTATAAACAAGGAAAAAATACTTAATATTATTGATTTCATGCATTTTTGATCGAAACATACAACAAATATATATGCTTATAAAAATTTGTAATTATTTGAATAATGGTAAATTGATAAAAGATATTTTTTATAGTAGGAAATTATTAAAAACGAGAATATTTCTTTTATAAAAGAGATACTGACATGATCTTTTATAATTGTACAAAAACGTTGGCGGCATTATATTAAAGACATTGATAATATGAAAACAATTTTTCTTATATCGTTTTCAGAACTAAGAAAATAGAAAATTCATAAAGACTATTATATAAATAAATTTATAAACACATTTATAACCTTTTTTTTTCTAAACTCCGTGGTTTCAAAAAGCCATACTATAAAAGTATGCTGGAATTGCTGAAAATTCAAATCACAAACATTATCGTAATACAAAGGGTTAAATCCTGACTAATTATCTTATATATATATATATATATAGAGAAAATTTTTCTTCTGGTATGGCTTAATCTAACAACATCTTCTCTAGAAGTTAAAAGACACATAACAACAAAGGTAAGAATTTCTGAATATTATTCTTCTCCGACCGATTTTTTCTCACCATAATCATAATATTGCAGTGGTTCCGTGGATTCATCCTCACAGTCCTCCGTAACGGATCTGATCTTCATAGAACCCTTCCTCTCGGGTTCGTTGACCTCTTGCTTACCCTCGAACGCAATCGCCGCAGAATCAAACCTTGCCTCTCGAATATGCTTTCTAGGTCTCCGGCGACCCTTCGCGGAGCCTTTGAGCCCAATCTACAAAAACCCAGGAAAAGATTTATGCCCAAGTACTAACCGTAATCGTAATAACGCGCTGCCTCCGACTCGTTCACCATCTCGTCTCTGTTCTCCTCGTCCTCCTCGTCTTCGTCATTCTCGTCGTCCTTTTCATCGTCGACACCACTCTTGTTATCGATCCCTTCTTCGTCATCGTCGTCGTTGTCGCTGTCATTGTCATCGTCGTCTTCGTCTTGGTTGGCATAGTCGGCATCATCGCCTAATCGACTTCTCAGAACGGAACGATTTCCACGGTTGCGTTTAAAGTTTTTATTTGCCAGTCTATTTTCGCGTAACACGTACTCATCCTCATGATCAACAGCATAGGCATATAAGAGATTACGCTGTATCGCACGCGCTGATTCCGAGGGACACAATGTGTCTAGAAAATGAAATACCGAGATATACCGGTAATTTATGGTAGATCGTTGTAAAACAAACAAAATTAGTAAAATGAAAATAAAATTGTGATACATGAATCTTAATAAATATTAAAAATTAATCTATATAAAGATAAATGTCCTTAAATAAATTTATAGAAAATAGAGATGTTATATTGCAAGAACATAATATATGGATGTACATCATATTAAAGCTATTGAAGGCATAAAATTTATTATTTGTTAGTAAATATTAACCATTTATTAGTTTATAATCGGTAATTTTCAATTTTAGTATTATTGGTACTACATATACTATAATATTAGTACCTTCGAATCTTTCACGAGCATCATTCTCATAAGATTCGTCGAAGTTGATGTTATTGCCAGGATCGAGTTCTCCTTCGAAAGTGAATGTTCCAGTGTTGCTTAAGATACACCCTTCGGTAGAAATGCAAGGTTCTGTGAACCTGGCCGCTCTCATAATTCCATTGACGATGTTTACCTCGCAGTAACATTTAACGAAGCTATCTGGACAGCTAGAAAAGTTCACACCTTTCATCATGATCGAGAAATTCAAGAGAACTTCCTCAAAAAGGCGTTGGCTCACCAAAACGATCCTGGACCGATGCAGTCTATGGCTGGTTTTCCTCTAAGAAATATAACGATATACACCATCGTGTATTGGCAGAAATGATAAACTTCAATTTACAAAAATTTAGAGTACTTTCTATATGAATATGAGTATCTACTACACGTTGTGTGATATGTTATCAGATTTAATGGGAGAGATTAATACGTTATTTAAACTTATTTGTAATTGTCATTTATTATACATGTGTTAACTTCAATTTTTATTTACGTTGTCTGATCTTGACATGATGCAATGGCTACCATAAATCCTTTACCACAAGTATTATTACATTTTGGAGAGGACCATCCCGTCCATAAGGAGTTAATTTCCGATGGAATGGAAGTTGAAGGCCCAATTTCTTCGCAGAACTTAAAGTTTCAAATTTAGGAAACTATAATTAAATTATAGCCAATAGAAAAAAAGAAAAAGATATTGTATTCTTAACCTTTTTTTTTTTAAGTATTTCAAACATTCAATTATTACTGTAATTTACTATTATTAGTGTAATAGTTTTTACATTACTTAAAATAAAATAACAGTACTGGTTGTCTCTGATGACAGTTCGAGGCACATTGAGGGGTGTGTATTCCTTCGATTGTGGTCGCGGTGCATTGTGCAATGCCACAAACCCCACGTGGTGAACACAAACTTTCTGGTAGAGGATTCAAAAAACACGTTGCAAATCCTAAACATTACTCTTATAATAAATATTTAAATCTTGGACAATTTTTATTTTATGTATTGCGTTATACATTTTCTCACAAAATTTTTGTTTGCAATTTTTTCATTAGTAAAAGAATATTGTAACCTGTGGTCTTATACAATTCTTGGCCGGCTAGAGAAATGGAACAGTTACAGCTTGAAATATTTTCGACGAGCAAAGTGATATCGCATAATCGCCTGTGAACTCTTGCACTTGTGTTTGAATATGGAGTAGCTTCGTTAAAAGAGCAGTCCGCTTTCCTCTGTCTTGTCAGTTCGGGTGAGCACAAATCCCAAGTGTGAAGAGTCAAACAAGGGCAAATCCCGAGGAAAAATTCACCGACCCCAGAACTATCGAGAACTTTTGATTCGGAAGGTATGCTACGTAATTCGACGAACAACTAAATATTAAATAGAACTGTATTGCATGAAAGTTTAAGCTTTGTTAAAATATTTTCTTCAAAGTTCGAAACTATTGCACAATTATAAAAATAGTTCCTTTTCTTTGTTTCTATTATGCAAAAGTACATTTTGTATTGAAATTGTTTACAAGAAAGAAAGTATTTTGTATGAAATATTTTTTGCTTACAGCACAAAATCCTTCTCCGATTTCTACGAAAGCACATTGTTGCAGATGCAATTGCCGTACCCAACGTGTTATATCGTAATTCGGCGATTCGTTTAAATCTTTGCCTATTAATAAAAATGGATCCCAACTATTGCTGTCCACATTGAGACCATCAACGATACGACGAGCTTTCCCACGAGAAAGAATTAATACTGTTGATAAGAACGTAAGTATAAACATAGCCTAAACGTTAACATCATAGATCGATAATGATAAAAGTTGCGGGACAAACAAATATGTAATTACTTGAAGTTGTTTCGTTTTCAATAATTTATTGGCACTATGTATGCTATACATTGTTCTCTAAAAATATGAAAGACATAGAAATTTTATGAGAAATTTATTTTATAATCTTTTATATAAAAATATTTTTCTTTTCATAATAATTTTAATAAACATAAATTATACATTCAATTTATTTGATAAAAAATACGCTATATCTATACCACTCTAAAAGATACATTTTTAAATTGCTATTTGTTACCTAAAATAAGTTCTCATAACAATGATTTGGCCCTGAGCCAATATTCTTACAAAGTTTTTAATCACAAAAATATGTTTGCAATGCGAAATATGCCACATTAAATCACGTATTGTATTCAGATACATGAAACATCATGTGCAGTTTTTATTTTTGTTTTAATGATGTGTAAACATTAAATCTTAGATCATATTTATCATGTTGCAAAATATTGTATCATTTAAATATTTAGTTTGTAATACATTTATCACAAAACCTTATTCTGGATGTTTCTCTAGATATGTTTTCGTTACAATGTCTGGACGAAGTTGCGAAAGTTGTACAAATTCTGTACTTTTGCAACCTATAACGGGACATCTATAAATGCAATGCATAGTTAAAACTATTTATGTGTGACAAAAATGAATTTTATTAGTAGAATATTTACCTTGTCTTCTTATTAATTTTCAATAACTGCATAATACTTTCTTGATCATAAGTATGACCACATATAGTATTCTTCACAGGATCCACAATTCTCTTCTTAGAGATTGGGTCAATTACATTAACATAGCCCCCTTTTAACTGTATTTCTGCATCTGTATCATTTTCTTTTTGTGCTACTCCATCTGTAATTCAACATGTTGTCATTGATATAAAGTATTTATTATATATACAAATTTAAATGTACCTAGCAGTGCTTCTACATGTTTATTAAATTCTATAAGTTTATCATCTTTCGATGTATTATTATCAGTCTCAGAGAGAATTAGTCTATATTCCTAAAATGTAAAAAATATATTATTTTCTTAATATCATTAAATATGTTTTATAATTATTTATATTTTGTAATTACATTCAAGCGGTTTCCATTATTACTCTGCTCCGTATGATAGTCATCATTATCATCATCATTATTTAAATTTAATAATTGATTCTTCCTTTCCTTGAATAACCTTAACTTTTTATCTTGAACACTATTGTTGTTTACTATACATTTTAGTTCTTTTAACTTCTCGTCCATTTCATTACCTTCTGTAAATATAAAAATATAACCAAATTAAATATGGTTATAGAGTATTAAATTTACCTTCTTTAAGTATAAAATGATGAAAAGACTAAATTCTTTTATATCATATATTATTACAATAATTTGATCAATCAAGAATAATGACAAGATATTCCAAATCTTTTGTAACCATTACAATTTATAACTACTTAATATTTTTTTAATGTTTGAGGTAATGGGCGATTATAAATATGTGTTATGAATTGGATTACTTAACCTTATACACTTACCATAATAAACAATAATATTAGCAGCAGTTTTTGTGTAAGCATCATATAATTCTTCAATTATTTGTTGAGATTGCGTCATTCTTAATAATATTTCTCCAATATCTTTCTAATTGTATTTCTTATATTTCAGAAAATTTTTATATTATATTTTATATTATACTTATATTATACAAATATTTTCACGGTGAGTATTATTTATTCTTGCACATAACTATGATTACAGATAAAATCATATCATAAATTGAAATCACAAAAATCTAGACCTTCAAACTACCGAGTTTGTTTACAATTCTATCTTAATATCTTTAAGTAAATATAAAAAATATAGTTAGGTAAATTTATCACGAGATATAGCTTTTAGCAGCTTTAAATGCCTTTCACTTCAAATGCTGTATGTTCTTCGTATCTCGTTTGTGTTTCAAACACGGTTTCAAATAAAATTTTAAATTACCTTGATTTATTTTGAAAGAAATTATCAATTATTTGCTTACATAGTTTACCGAATGTACATATTATACATGTGCAATAGTAAAAACTTACACTATATATAGTGTATAGTATATATATAGTATATAGTTTGTGATTTATGATTTATATCTTTATCTTGATTTATATTTGTATCAGATTTAAAGATGAGGATTATAACTTTCTTGTATAAAATATTAAATATCTAAAACACAACATTTTTAATCTTTGGACCGTAAATTTTTTTACCCTCAAACTATAAACGTGTGTTTTTTTATGTTCGATGCAATTTTCAGTAATACTTGTATACCAGATAACACTTGTTTAAAAAATCCCCAAAAATTGGTATAACATCTTTAAATGTTCTAAATTAAGGTTATCATAGAATTTTTGCCAAATAATTTTTTTTAGATGAAAGAAAAAAGGTTTTCTATTTATTACCTTGCGATAAATTCTTAATCCTGGCAAAATTACCCGAACATACAATTCCCACCTATGCAGTTTAAGGGTTAAGGTTGTATTAAATTATCATTTCTTCAGTAGCATATTAATGGACTAATTTTATTTGATAATAATATTGTACGTTCATACAACTGATTAAAATATATTACCATAATACTAGTTAATGTAATAACTAAATTACCAATAACACATAGTAAAATTACTATACAAATCTAGGAATTTTATTTTTTAATAAACAAGTTGCATAAGCATACTATTTTGATAAAGAAGTGACCGTGATCATAGTTATCTTTTTATCATTGCAAGTACATATTTTGTAACTTTCCAATTATACGTAATTCTACTCGGTAAAATTGGTAATGTAAGCCATTATACGTTAGTGTATGCCATTTGGTAAGAATTTAATATAATTATATCAGATTATGTTTATGTTTAGATTAATAATATTTTAATTTATAATAATAATAATTTATAATAATTTATAATAAAAGTAATGTTTAAAAATGTATAACACTTCTTTTATGCTGTTTGATGCACGTCCGTGGTACCCTCGTGTATTAACATTATACGAACTATCTTTAACAGTAATTTATTGTAACTACTACCTGTTAGATTTTTTTATCATATGTAACTAATAAAATGAAAAAAATTGTGCTTAAAATATGTAGATATAAAATCATAATTTTCAAGTATAGTATTCTCAATTCTTTCATACGCCATTTTATATTTTTTATTAATTAATTTTTTAATATAAAATTTTAGGGTAATAAAGCAACAAATTTATCACAAGGTATAGCATTATTTTATCATTCATTGTATGTGACTATTTTTAGATGTTTACTAAAATTTCTTTGTCTACAACTGCTAAAGTGTTACTTTCTCTACCCACATTAAGAAATATACGAAGTTATTCTGTTATGATGAGTAAATTTGATCTCCCTGATCGCTTTAAAGGCAATGATAAATCAATATGGTAAATAACATTTCAATAATGAGATGTATTGAAAATTGTAATACATATAAACATATATATAAGTACTTATAAATACATATTTTTAATTAATTTGATTTTAGGGTGGAATATATTCAGTTGGCTTCAAAATATAAGCCCATAAATTTAGGACAAGGATTTCCAGATTTTTATGCTCCAGAAAATTTAACTAAAGCTTTGGCTGCTGTGACTACAAGTGACAATCCTCTAATAAATCAATATACCAGAGGATTTGTAAGTATTTCCAATTTTAAAAAGAAACACACAACAAATATATTCCAGAGCTATTAAATGTTGGTCATTAGTTATTTCATCATGTCCATGATGTTGTTATTGAATTTTTTCACTTTTAATTGCAATGATTTTAAACATTTTATGTACATTTATGTATCTTATTTATAGATTGGAAATTTTCAATATACTCTATCATTTTAGGGTCACCCACGTTTAGTAAATGCTATTGCAAAATTGTATTCGAAGCTCTTAAACCGTACTTTAGATCCAAATAAGGAAGTTCTTGTAACTTCTGGTGCTTATGAAGCATTATATGCTACGTTACAAGGTCACACAAACTCTGGTGATGAGTGGATAATTATTGAACCTTTCTTTGATTGTTATGTACCTATGGTTAGATCTGCTGGAGGAATTCCAAAGTTTATTGCCTTAAAACCAGTAAGTAAACTATCAAAGTATGTATACTATTGATATAAATGCAAGCTGTTTATACGTATTTATATCATGTATTTTGTATTCCAAAGAAAAGCACAAAGGGATCTCTTTCTTCTGCAGATTGGATATTTGATAGACAAGAATTAGAGAATCTTTTTAATGAAAAAACGAAAGGAATAATCATTAACACTCCACATAATCCTGTGGGAAAGGTTTTCACTCTAGATGAATTACAGTTTATCGCTAATTTGGCTAAAAAGTGGAACACCCTTGTTGTGTCAGATGAAGTGTATGAATGGCTTGTTTATGAGCCATATAAACATGTTAGAATTGGTAATAGTATTTGATAGTACTAATGTAATTTCTATTAATTATTTTATTTAAACGATGAATGTATTTTAGCAACATTACCTGATATGTACGAACGTACGATTACCATTGGATCTGCTGGTAAAACATTCAGTGTTACTGGGTGGAAAATAGGATGGGCATATGGTCCGGAAAATTTACTATATAACTTACAAATTGTTCATCAAAATAATGTATATACGTGTAACACACCAACTCAAGTATGTATAGAATTATTAAATAAATATTTATTGTAATGTACCTTATTAGAATTATTTAAAATTATATTTTTTTAACTCCGTAGGAGGCTGTGGCTATTGGATTCGAACAAGAATTAGAAAGATTTGGTCAACCTGACTGTTATTTTGTGAGTTTAGCTAAGGAGTTGCTACCAAAACGAAATTATATGGCTAAATTTCTTAGCGATGTAGGAATGATTCCAACAATTCCCGAAGGAGGATACTTTATGGTAGCTAATTGGTCAGCTTTAAAAGATAAAGTACGATTAGAAGAAGAAACAGATGAGAATAAAGATTATCGTTTCACAAAATGGATGACGAAAAATGTTGGAATTCAAGGAATTCCCCCATCTGTATTTTATAGTCCTGAACATAAACACTTAGGGGAAGATAACGTAAGATATTGCTATATAAAGGTAAGAACAAATTTGGCATAGATAATATCGAGCCTCTATTTTCTTCGTATTTATAATTGATTTCTTTTTTATCATAGAAAGATGAAAATTTGAAAAAAGCAGCCGATATTTTAATGAAATGGAAAGATCAGCAATAGTAACAACTATATTTATCTGTAGTTAATAATTTTGAGATAAAAAATCCATAGAAAATTGTCCAATTACTTAAATATCAGGCATTATCTTTAAAAGTTATTTTAAATTATATTCAATTTTACTATAATATGCAGTGGGTAATTTTTCACATTTATATATAGTCTGTACAAACACATTGTTATTTTTCTTGTATTAAATTTTTATTATGCATAAGACTGTTTTCTTATATTTTATATTTTATGCAGAGAAATCACCACGGAGCCATCTTTTCGCATCTTTAGTGTCAGCTCCGAAAGTTTTGCCGAATCTAAATGGAATATTTAATATTTAAATAAAATTTTTTAGGTATACATACATATACATGTGTATAATGTATAAAGATCAATTTTTTATATTTTCCATATTTTTCGGAATATTTGCGATGAGAAATTAAAATAAGAACCATAAAATAGAAATAATAGCATAATAAAGTAGAAATGATTACCTGAATGTTTCTCCAGGAACGTGTCCAAGATAATTTGGAAGCATACCAACATGTTTGTGGTAAATAATAGTGGGTTGAATTAATAGAGGTGGATCAGGTCGTGAAATTGTTACTGGTGCCCATTCTGTACTTTGTCGTTTTCTATAATCAGACGTAAAATCGCAAAGGGCGCTGTTAGTAGCCGGAACATTTGTTTTTCCAAAATGCGCATATCCGTATGGTATGTGACCCCCGTATCCTACAAAAATACAATTAAATGTTTGAAATTTTATATTATAAGGAAAACTAATTAATATTTATCTTTCTAACTTTAACACTCACTTCTTGCATTTTCTCGAATAAAAGAATATCGCATTCGTTTTTCACTATCCGTAAGATCCATCTGTACTTTATTGTTAATATTATTTTACAAACGATATCGCGTATTTGTTATATATCTGTTTGTTAATTCATTTTATTAACAGGTCAAATTTATGGACGTCATTAAAGGTTAAAGATTTCGTGAAACAGTTGAATCATACGGAACGATGCTTATGTAAGTTTTATACTACATATAGAATCATTCGAAGACAAGTTCAAGCTAATAATAACGTGACAAGATGGACTCACGACTGATAAAGTATTTTTGCGGATTTGCATTGTCCATAAAGTAAGGGGATGGAGAATGATCGCTGGGTGTTTCGTGTTGTTCGTCCAAAAATAAATTCCTCGTTACACCCACGCAATCAGGTCGAACTGTTAGCATAGGCAGTTTAAACTCACTTTTTATGAGCTATATAAGAAATTTAGATATGATTTCATTATTCCTTCCCTTATTCCCTTATTTCCTTATTTCCTTATCTTAACTAAAAAAGAGATCGTATAGGTACTTTACCAAACGATCTTCTAAATTTCTTGGTTCTCCCTGTCCAGCTTGTATATTTATAATTCGTTTAAGTTCATTAAGAGCCGCTCTATTTCTTAATTGTTGTCGTTCAAATTCGGCAAGTCCTTCTGTAGCCAACACCGTGTATCTTTGTCCATTTCTGGCTTTTAGTTTTGGAGTAAATCCTAAAATAAAACATTTACGTTGCCATTAAACTGGTACATTTACCCTTCTCATTAATGTTTATTTTCATTTCATATATGTACCTTCGTAACTTGGTGTTATAGGATGAATAAATATAGGGTCGGTCCTTTTGTATCTAGCATTTACTACGTCTATGTCATTTTTCGGTGGCCTCTGGACCTATAGTTGATTATAAATAATTATAAATAATATTATTATTTTAATAGATTATATTATATATATTATTTTAATTAATTTAAACTTATAAACAGCATTGATTAAAGTAATAGGGACAAGGACTATAAAATATTGTATAATACCTCGTAATCGTCGGGGATACGGTTCGATAAAATGAGAGTCTCCGCATGATTCACTGTAGGATCAAGAAGCACTTTGTGCGTAAGACTTCCATACGTTTCACCACATCTGTAGCGATATTGAGGACAGTATCCGGCATATCTAAAACGGACCTTTATGAATGTAGAAGAGGTATCAATGAATATAAAAGTTAAAGGGTAATAATATTTTAAATATTTCTTACTGTACTGTATTATTTAGGAAACGTATATGTTACACTTTCGAACATAATGTATTTACATTTTATATTTAATACATAAACGCTGTACTATTTACCCTGGAATAAGATGTGGTTCCGCTGTGGATAATAATTCTGTTCCAGCAGACATTTTTCTGTTATATATTTCCTAATGATACGTTAATTTAATTAAATACATTATCCAGACTAAGTGGAATTTAAATTATTTCCATGTACAGGAATCTTTTCTTTTATACATTAATTTATTGGCATGGTTACCGAAAGGTTATACACTGCATTTCCGCAAAGTAATGTCTGAATTTTGCTTTAGAACACCTTATTTTCCGAAACTTGAAACAAATGAATTTTAATCGTTCGTTTTTCATTATATTGAGACGCACCAACTGCCTCACTTATTAGCAACTGTGTTTGGTGCAATGGAATTTTGTGACTGTGCACGTGAGATGAGATACCTGCTTAGGAACCGTCAAATTACTCGCACGATGTATAATTTAAACAACACTTTACGTTTTCGCTTTTACCACGAATACGTTGGCATCGTCAACTTTTTCTATTTCCTGACATTTTTTTTGTACAGTTTTATTTTACGCGGCGTATAAACTGTTGAATAAAGAATTACTTACTGAGTATTAGCACGATTCAGTGCTACGATATAAGTATAACACGTATGTACATATGTTACATGTATGTACGTGTACTCCACATCAATATGGAAACGCTATTTAATTAATTTATTTTAAATAACTATCACGTTGCAATCTTATCAGCTTATCTTTGATTAAAGTAGCAAGGCGAAATTCCACCGTTCGCTACTTCATATCTGAGTTCCAATATTAGAATATACGAGTCATAAGGTATTTGTATCATGTTTTCTTGCGATGTTTATATATATTACACACACAATAGATGAAAATGGACGCTACACTTACTGTACGTTGTGTGTTTTATAATCATATGTAATTATATAATTACAAATAGGAAAAATTAAAGCGGAATTATACAATTACCTATAAAGTCGGAGAAAACCTACAATATATTAAAACACTCGATCAACCTTTCCTCAGTTTCCTTTATATTATTTCCTTCATATACATTTTCATATTCCCTCGTTATATCATATATTATATGCTATATTATATGCTATATTATATGCTATATTATAGCATTTAAAAGCGAAGTTTAATGCAAATTCGTTTTATGAACGATAATAGTGTACCTTCGAATCCATTGAATCAGCACGGCTCAATAAGAATCGTTATATATATTAATAATTCGCGATGAAATGAATTTATTATCAATATTTTAAGTTTATTATTAAAAAAAATATTACTAATTTTTCTTATTTTATTAATCAAAACAGTAATAGATAGGAAACGCCCCACAAAAGAAAAAGCTGTGCAAAAAAGAAGTTGATTTAATTAAATTAAATTGACACGTATATCGAGCGCAGTTTTAAATCCATAAATCTAGTTCGTTGAAATTATATTAGCTCGCGCGTGTTTAATTTCCACACGTATCTCCATCATGTTTCAGTCCAACGTTTAACTGGGCAATTAGTATTATTTCATATGCAATTACTAATTACATCAATATACATGATACAATTATTCTAAATTATGTAATGAATAATATGAGTTGATTGGCTGCGATCATGATTATACGATGTAGTTAGAAAATTTATTAAATGATTTTATGGTAAATTGTTATCTCGTAGCTTTCTGGATAAAGTATCATGTTTAAAAATTTTAATGGCTATTAAATATTTATATATATTTGTAATTACAATAGTATGGTAATATATTTATGGAAAATTTAAATATGCAAAAATGTATGCAAGAATGAACGTAATAAATAAAAATGGAAAAAATATACTCGTTACAATATTTAGAAGGAAAAACAAATCTCTACCTAGGTTCCATTCCTGTAATTTAGTACATAAAAAATATGAATTTTTATAAACATTCGCAATCTGGTAATCCTGGTTTTATTTCGTTGTCAATAAAAGCCAATAGTCGCCAGAAATATTTACGTGTTTTCAACAATTATGAAAATAAAAGATTTGATATCGACAAGTCATTTTAATGGGTTTGGTGCTTCTAGCGTGAATCAACGTCTCCTGGAGCTTACAATACTGAGAAAAACAAAAGTGTAAGCCTGGTGATTTAGCCATTTCCTCGTTAATTGCCATTACACTTGCACGCAGGATTAATTACCGTGAAGATTGGGGCAGTTTGACTTTACTGTGACTTTTCACGGAATAACGAATTAAGGGGCCCACTAATTGGTCGTCAAAAGGGCCATCTAACAGCCAAGGGGGGAGGAACGAATTTACGCGAGGGTAGGGAGAAGGACACGTTGCGTATACACAGACGAGTGAGGTGTACGATAAACGTTTCGCTTTCCAGTTTTCACGGGGCTACCGCGGCAAAAGAACATACAATAGCGAAGCAACGATTTACTGAAAAGTTATTCTTTATAGCAAATAAACAGTAGCTGTCTTACTGTCTAACGATGGAACGATGTTACTTCGAATCATACGTCGCGTTTCGAGTACATCGATGTACAAATATTTGGTTGTGTATATGAACAATTTGTGTTTATAAATAACTTACTCAAGATGATATTTATCTATTTTGATAAATGTTTTAGTGAGAAAGCTTTAATTTTTAGTGATCACAAGTAATTGTATTGTGCTGACGCATAATAGAGAAATTACCATAATAGAAACGTTTGATTTTTTTCGAATATAGAATGACAATGTCCATGTGAAAATACACTGGAAATAATAAAAATGAATCCGACAGTTTTCTGTAAGAAAGTACGTAGTTAAGTTTTGTGTTGCGCAAGAGAAATATGTGGTTTCACCAGCAAATGAATTCTATATTCTACGTGGACGCTGACATCAAGCCTGCATATTTGGCTAAAGATGACAGGGTATGTTACCTAACGATTTTTATTCACTTCTTCAAATAATGTATCTACGTACATATATTCTACGTGAAATTACTTACAATGCGAAAAATGAATTCTTTTCGTGTTATACTAACAATAGATTCTTAAGAATTTATCGTTAATGGTCTTGTTCTCTTTCTCTTTTGAAAATACATATATTTATTTACAAATATCTAATTTTTACAAATTTTGACGCTGTCAATGCATAGGAAAAATTACAAATTGAGATATTAAAGTACAGTTTGTCAAACGAGACGTATGTTTGTATTAATATTCTAGATATCGTAATACTTTCGCCTTTTACGCGTTTTTAAATATCGGCTATTGTTTGATCGTTGAATAGTAGACTTGTAGATAGTTCACGCGTTTCTATAATTAAATCTCGGTTTCCTATGAAAGAAAGTATGGTGGGAAATACCACGCGATACGTCTAATGTCGTAATATCACAAACTGTAACAAAAAGTGAAACCGATAAGGAGTAATGGTTAACGGTGCGCTGTTATATTGTATTAAATTATGTGTTTAGTCGAATTCTTCAACAGTGAAATAAAAGGGCAACCTAGGAACCGTAAAATTACTTGCACGATGTGTAATTTAAATAACACTTTAAGTTTTCGCTTTTATCACGAGTACATTGGCATCGTCAACTTCTTTTATTTGCTGACATTTTTTTTGTACAGTTTAATTTTACACGGTGAATTAGCTGTTGAATAAGGAGAATTGCTTACTGAGTATTAGCACGATGTATATACGTATATTCAGGACTAATATGAAAACCTTATTTAAACAATTTTTTTTAAACAACTATCATATTGCGATCTTATCAGTTTATCTTTGATTAAAGTAGCAAGGTAAAATTCCATCGTTCGCTGCTTCATATCTGAGTTCCAATATGAGAATATACGAGTCATAGGGTATTTGTATCATGTTTTCTTACGATGTTTATATATATTACACGCATAATAGATGAAAATGGACGCCACACTTACTGTACGTCGTGTGTTTTATAATCATGTGTAATTATATAATTATAAACCGGAGAAATTAAAGCGGAATTATACAATTACCTATAAAGTCGGAGAAAGCCCACAATATATTGAAACACTCGATCAATCTTTCCTCAGTTTCCTTTATATTATTTCCTTCATATACATTTTCATATTCCCTCGTTAACTATATCGTAGTATTTAGAAATGAAATTTATTGCAAATTTCTTCTATGAATGATAATAGCTGGAATGATGAGGGTAGCTTCACAATCGACCAGAACTTGACCTATAAATAAGATGCTACAATCGTTTGTATATCACTTATTAAATTGAAAAATTACACGTTCGATAAAATGACAATTAAGGGTATATCTAGGGGGATAGTGGCCAGGTGTGACTCGAAGTAAATCAAACACGTTGCATCCGGTTCGTGTATTCCGGTCTATACACGCGCCGTGCGGCAAAGGAATAATAATTTTCTTCTCTTCCCCTGACATTTTGCTTTCTGTCCCTGCGGCTGGCACGACCAGACCGGAAGCTTTATTATCGCGCAGCTCGTTGCAAGTCGTGGGTGGACGTATAGCTTAACCATAGGCGAAGACATGCGCGGTACAAATTCCGTCTCTGAGATTCATTCCAGCGACCGCGGCGCGGATGAAAGTCATCGAGCGCTCGAAACTCATTTTCACTTCGCATAATGAGATATGTTTGATATTGGAGAACTTGAGACATAAATTTCGCTACTTCATACAGTCGTTCTTTGGTTATGCACGATGACTTATGAAAATATTTTAACATTTATTATTGAAAATTTCTGTGAATATATTATGTGCATTGTACAACAATTTTTAGATGTGTATCCAACGTGTGAAATAGAGATCTAACTATACGTTCGTCGTTCTTCTAAAATACGCGTCAGATATCCACGCAACGAAATTCGCTCTTTTATGTCACGCTTTAGCGAACATTTACACGCACTTGCGTCGCGTGTCTTCATCAATCGTCTAAGAGATTCGCAAACGTTGGGGAATCTTTTGCATGATTGGCCGAGTCGCAGCTTTAAACATAGAGTAGCTTACTCATTCATCAGCGAACTAGAGAATTTATGATCGTTCGTCTACGCGTCCAATTACTTCTTAAATTCTGTCGAAGCGAACCTATTAAGCGAATGTCTGTCGTTCAACAGCCACTTCCGTGCGAACGTCTATGGCGCACTATCGTTCTTTTCGGTAAACAAATTATTCCTCTGCGGCGTAATGCGCGCTTCAAAGAGGCTACCGTGTGGCGCCTGTAGGCATATAATTCAATCGAATTGAGTCTAAAAAAGGTGAATCGGAAAGATATTTAAAACAAATTAGTTTTCCTCTGGTTCTTCGTCAATAAAATATCGATTACACGAAAGATATATGATTCTCTTAAATATTTCGTTTTATATTTTAAAAAGTATTTGTCATACGTGAGAAAGTTTCAGCAAAGAGTTGTATAATAAAATTATCTGTAAAATGAGACCTGCTACGTTACGATAAACCCAATTGCAAAAGTATGGAGAAGTCTATTTTTCTTTAACTTTTTATAGTTCTAATCAAAATTATCATACAATACCGAGGTTATATGATAAATAAATTCTAGTTATACCAAGTCTCGAATCGATCCGTCTGTTGGATTTCGCATGATCAATTTGTTAACTTACACAACAAAGAATTTTAAGTTTGCAATAAAAGCGTATGAGCTTATCTCAGCTTATCCTTCGAGTTCGTACATTACGTGAGAGACCGATATTTTGAAATGCGAGAGTAAAAAAATTTTTTCATTCAAACGCGTGACTAAAATGTAACGATAATCATTTTTGCTTAGCCGTAGAATGTATTAATAACTTTCACATTTTACATCCTAGCGCAGTGAAACTTGTTTCTACCAATTTCTGGAATCATTCCACGTAATTTATGAAAAAAAGCGTTTCTCTAGGAGTAATTGGCTCTAAAATAGGTCCTTTTTTCGAAAAATAGCCAACGCTAAATTATTAAATATTAAGAAGCGCGACAGGCGTTGTTTTGCGGTTTATTACTTGCATCATATATAGATATTTTCCTTATTTATTAAACTCCTATAAAGGATAGGAAAACGTTTGCAAAGTTGTTGCGAGACAAAAGCTGTTTTGTGAAAACACTTTTTGAAATAAAGGGAGGGCGGATATTACGTTATCGCGAAATCTTGCCTTTAATATAATAATCGCGTGGATTTGGCTTTGCTAATTGTATCCAGAATAGGCGTGTAAAATCATTAACAGTGATTTATTACAGATCGCAGGGTCATGCTTATCTGTACAATCGTATGGAACGACGTTGATCGATCATGGATTCCTCCCGTGCTTTTCGACGCCTTGTTTGTACACGTTTATCTTATTTTCGATGGATAGACAAATAATGATAATCCTGGACGATTCCATTACACGACAGATCAGCCGCTCGATGCCCCTCGTTGTTGATTTGTTACTGATTCTGGCTAAGACCTTCTTAAACAGGATTTCCTGTTAGGAATGGGAATCTATTTGGGAGTATCGCCCATCGAGGTTGAAAGTAATTTGGCGGTACATATTAGGTTGATCGAAAAGTTTCGTCTTTCTCTTTTTATTGAACATTTGAAATCTTAATGGAAGTTTATTTTTGTTTATACCCATGTATAGCGTAATAAACTGTAAATTAGCCAGTAACGCGAGTAAGCAATAGTTAGCGAAGCGACTTTAACGAAACATTAGTTTAATTCATGATTTTACGCAAAAGAAAGAATTATTCGTGATATTTTGATAAATCTGCACAAAATTGGTTTCATCACAACATCATGACTGTATTCTTTTCTATAGCATCTTGCATTCATTGCGATCAAGTTTTGGGCCAATAAAATTGCCTTTCGCAATTTGGCTGTGATTTTACAGCATTACGAACCTTACTCTTACTATTAATAGCAATCGCAAGAATCTTCCGATCCCGATTACTTTCAAGGTTCAATTATTTTTATATCCTTATCACTGTGCTTTTCTACGTACCCCATGCTTGCACGTACAACGTCTTCATCCGGCAACAAGTTGCATCATTTCTTCGTTGCATAAACAAACGGTGCATATAATCGACTGCAATGGCCAGCAGGCTAAAGTATCGCTAAGTACCGATCAACCTCATTAACGTCATCGAGCGAGGTGGACAGTGATCGATTGCGCGACGTAGGTACTACTCGTGTGCTGTTCGGCAGTCGCGCATACATAATCGTGTACCAGGCAACGGCGCATGCGCTTTCGATCGATCGATAAATTATGCAGCCTATTGCTCGTGCACGTAAATCATACGCGCACATTCAACTACCCTTTGCTTTGTCGTTGTTTCTTCTGCTTCTTCTTCTTCTTCCTTTTCTTTTCTCGTCTTATGCTTCTTCCTTCTTGCTTTTCGTTCGTCCTTTTTTCTTCCTGTTATTACCGTCTCCGATGTTTCCGCCTTTTCGTCTTTGTGTCATCCAATCTGAGACAAATCCATGTGCGGGGAACGTATTCGTACGAACGTCGTGACTCGCATTGTATTTGCTGCGTTTTCATTGTTCCGATCGCACGATCCAGGAATATCGACAGTGTCTAATGCCGATGACCAATCAGTCGATCGTGTCTGTCGCACACTATTATGAACAGAATCTGTGAGATTGTAGGTAAATTGTTCATGAATACTGAAACGATTTTATTCTCACCGTGGTCGCTAATAACCTTGGAGCATTTATGTGGTTTTAAACTCGTGATTTAAAAAAAAGAAAAGAACTGATCAATCCGAATGAAATAAATCAAAAGATATTATTTTTGTAATTCACGCGTGTCCAGGTACTTTTCAACGGCAATATATGCTTCAATTAGAAAATCGACAGCCAACATAGGAAAAGCAGCGTTTCTCACTATATTATGCGCAATCAGGCACTGACTCATCGAACGAACGATGAGCATATGCACATCCGCGAACAAAGAACGCGTACGAACCCTTCCACGAGGATGATCTTCCGCGCGCGTTCTGTATTCTATCCGCCGCGGAGCGGCGCCGCGGCCGCATTCATTGAAATGCTATTGAAGTCGCGTTTCGATAATTGTAGGGAGATACAAAGGATTACAGTGAAAGCTCTTCTCTGATGCGTTCGCTATACTAGGGATTCGATTGTCTCTCGGGTATGTATTTAACAGTATTTATGGAATAGGGAGACTTTAAATACAAAATATATTGTACAAAATACATATGTATTTGTTTTCCTTAATTTTGTAACTCCAACAGGATTTTAAACATAAGTAACAGAATCTTATGAAGTTTCTCCAATAGTAAACGAATTGCGTGAAAAATGAAGCATTTTTAGCGATTAATAGACATCGATTGATCCTTATCCATTAAAAAATTTAAGCTTAAATGAAGAGGAACGTTTCATTCTAAACGAATAATAATTTCATCGATTGGTTAAATTAGAAAAAAGAAATTAAATGTAGAAATATACATGACATAATGAAACGCTTCAAACAACTTATCAATATCAATTGGATAAAGTGACCTACAAATATCCCACAAAAGTAGTCCTCGTGAAATAGATTTCTCACGGATACAGCGTTGTTATCCCTTTCAACTGAAATCAATAAAAAAAGTATTTCACTGAAATACATTTAGCTGGTCACCAAGGACAATCGTGTGGCTTGTGGTTTTATCGAGTTCTTTCGAAAACCACAGTTTCTTGTGGCCATATTTCTCAGGAAGTGACGTAGGCTTCCTTATAACCTCCCATAATTTCCTATATGTTGAATAAAGAAGTACTCAATGTATAGCTGAAATAATTACACTCACATTAATTGTGTACGTAAAAAATGTTGCAGACTGTAGTAATATTGTAGTATCGGAAAAGGATGGGATTAGGATAATTTAGGTTTGTAAAATTCTCCTAATACTATTTATTAAGATAAATAAAAATAACAAGGATTAATTGGACAGAGAACGATAAATGTTCAACTTGAACTAAAACACAAAAGTCTTATTTCGCTCAAATCACTCTCTATAACTCTCGTCTTCGGCATCCGCACTCGCACGCTCCCGATTCTCAACTCATACTGCACGCCTTTTGCATTCGTTCTCGCCTGCGTCTTAACTAACATTGTCTTTAGCGTCTCTTTTGTTTTTTCCCCGCCCTATAGCGCACGTGTCCCGAAAACGCTCGTGGCCAGGGTCACGTAGGCCTTTTCGACGAAACTGTTCAGTTGAAAAGATCGACGATACATTGTTGTACCCAACGACACCGCGGTTCTCGCAACATTGTATACGGTTCGGCCGATATCTTAGGCCTTTTGTCCACGATACTACAATATTAATGTTATATTTTTATTATTATTGGGATCCGCCATTGGAAGTACCAAAGTATCGTAAACTATTTTAATTATTGCATAATTATGCTCACGATCACGATCACATGAAATTTTTATCTTAACACTAAACCTACCGGAGCGGTCAAATTGACTGTTCTCGCGACTTCTACACAAATTTAACCATATTTAATCTTTATCATATCGCTTCATAATTTCTGACTTTTTCTAAAACACGCATGCAATATATTTTCCTGTATTTAATTTTAGTTTGCTCTTTTATTTTCTGAGAAACATTTATATTCTGCCTACCGTGAGTGGTCATTTTGACCGTCCGACAAAATATGTTAGTTATTCTTAAAATAAATGCAATCAGTACAAAGAAAAGGCTACCACAAGATCAAATGACAAAGAAAATTAGTATAATAAATAATAACAGCTGTTACACCCGTAATCTTGTCATAAAACAATCCATCCCTCGATCAAGATAGCCACCAACTGTCAAGACATATCAACTCAGGCCCATTATAATCCTAAGGTCACCTAATCCTAATCCTAATCGCCATAAAATTTAGCACTTTTTATAGTTCACTGTTACAAACATTTTAAAAGTCGAGAAGTTTCTTACAGTTATTGCTCATTGCTATAAAACACGGGAAAAGCTTTGCCAATTCCACCCTCGAGTAACCGTTGGTGGAGAATGATCATCTCCAATGGTCAAAGATCATATTTTTACTTGCTATTGTCTTTTCGCAAGTAATTCCAATATTGAAATACTCCAACGCTTCCAATCGAAAACGCTAAGATCCCCAATAAATGCACCCTGGTATGTTACCAACGAAACAATCCACCACGACCTCAAGATACCTACAGTCAAAGATGAAATATACAGGTCCAGAAGCAGATATAACGCAAGAGTCAACAACCACCACAACCCATTAGTCACCCAACTACTTGACACGACGGACCAGATCCGCAGACTAAAAAGAAAATCCGCTTTAGATTAAATCCTTAGATCCTACTAGAACCAACAATATAAAACTATTATAAACCATGTCATTGTATCACGCCAAATGAAGTTACTGAAAATTCTCAACGAGAATTGATTGTAAATATTCTAATAAATAAAAAAAAAATTGTCTTTTCGACTAGAATACATCTCGGTTTCTAAGTCGATTAGTCGATATCTAAATTTGTTATCTCTAAAACTCAGACAGAAAGCATCTCAGAGCGTTTTGTGTAGTTGTTATAAAAGGAAAAATAAAGCATATCAAATTTGACAATAATTTTATATTCCGTACATGGTATTATTTTGTGATAAATATTTACTCTAATAATATCAGGATTTAAAAAAAAAAAATTATAAAAAAGATAACGGATATAGAAGAAGACTGTTCAGTGTGCGATGAACGAGAATGTTTAGCAACTGAAAACGGCATGGAAACACATGAAAAGCTATTTACAACCGAATTAGAGTTGAATATTATAAATAAGCGTTTGCGTGAGGGCAAAAAGGAAAGAAATTATCGTTGACGGCAGAGAGTGAAACTGGGCCCAATGGAACAGTTTGGAAAGAAATAGATGCAAGTCTCAAACCAGGTAATACATCAGTTCATAATATTTTTAGGTCATTTTATCTTATCATTGATCACCGTATAAGGTATTATATAATAAAATGTACCGAAGAAGAAGCATTTAGAGTTTGGGAATTACGAGGGAGCTGGATACAACAAAACTAAATGCATTTATTGCTCTATTATATGCCCGCGGTGCATATCAGGCAAAAAATTTAGATGTCTAATATTTGTGGAATAAAATTTGGAGACCTGCATTTGTTTTAAAAACAATAAGAAGGAATGACTTTGCTGAAATTATGAGGTGTATACGATTTGATAAGATGAGCGAAAGAAGCCGACGTTTACGAACCAATAAATTTGCAATGGTATCTACAGTATGGGGCCAATTTACAGAAAATTCACAAAATTGTTATAAACCTAGTGCATACATTACTTTTACATAAAGAATCGCGGGAAAAAAACCATGCAATAAAATTATCAACAAATACTACAAAAAACTTGTCAAGGTTAAGTAAAAAATTGTAAAGGTTACAAAATTACGAAAATTTGTTTAAGATGCGGGAAATATTTATGCGGCAAATGTACATTTGATAATAAGATAACTCGTAAAAAACGCAGCAAAGATGAATAAGATATATCTCTATATAAATAAAAGTGTGATTCTATTTAAGTCTATAATTGAAATTAAACAAAAGTAAATTTGGACAAAATTTTATGAAAGTTCATCATTTTATATACATTTAGTTATAAATTAACCATTATCTAAGTTAAATCATTACTTCTTTAATCACCGGTCATTTTGACCGCACACGGTAGGAATAGGTATACACAAAGTGTCGGTAACTGTAGTGTTAAAGAATCACTATGTCCGTAGAGAAAACCTTCGTATCATTTGTCTGGCAAAAACATATAATTCCATAGTTCAGCGTGCCACGGTAAGAGCTCAAAAGCACAGGTTGATGTTATTCAGCCAAGCTTAATAGTTATGGTGGCCAATAGAACTAGTTTGAGCCTATTGACTTGATACGTTGCATTGGTTTGATTTGTTCTATCTAGGTAGGTGACGATCTTCCATAAAGCACCCTGACGACGACGCGACGCGGAGCTACTGGGTCAAGAAATCATACTACGTGTTCTACCAGTACAGGCCATGTGAAGGCTGATACAGACTGCATACTAGTCGTTCAGTCACGGAACGGCATCGAAACTGTTCCGTTCAGGAAAATATTATTGTATATTGTATACTATAATATCCGTTATAACAAGTAGGTTAGAGGTAGAGTACTAATTATAACATTTAAGGAGTGAATCAAATTTTCATTTAGATTCCATTTCAAAACAACTATCCATGAAACGCATAATCAAATCATTAGATATTGCAAATAACAGATAATCGGCAAAACGTGGGAATAAATCTTGGTCGTTAATTGGTTAGAAAAATCTTGATTATTGCTTCATTTATCATTAAACATTTTTTCAAAGGCCTATTAATTACAATACTAACAAGTAGTTCTTGACTAACACAAATTCAACGCATCGACATCCTTTAAATTCTCCTCATTTTTCTCTGAATTATACGCCTGCGTTTATTCAAGTACTGTTTTAGCCGATCTAACCAATCCAATTAAGTTAAAGCATGCGCATTGATGCTGCAATTTCGCGCGTCGAAAACGATGTAAAGTGCATTCTGATAGGCGGAGACACAGATTCTTCCTGGAATGCGGTCAGGTTAGAACCAAATGTGGGAGAGCCATGCCAGAGAAGAGATCGCGTGAGCAAGAAAGAGATCAAAGAACCGGGAACATCGACATTTGCAACCGAGCTATTGTCCGACTGCGATTGAATTAAACTGTTTCAACTACTGAAAAACCGATAGATTGAGGTGATATGTGAAATACATTTCAGCAAAAGACAAATATAATACATCTATAGACTCATTGTTAGGATCACATTGTGTTTGATACTCGTCCATCTATAGGCATATATTAATAAATTATGAAGCAGTTGAAAGAAATTAAGGTTTCGTGTCTTTTATTAATTTAAACATATTTGTTAGAAGTTTATTAGAAGCTTAGAAGCTTAAGCTTTTGGGTAGATGAAAGCTTATATTATCTGTTAAAGTTGATGATCTACTTACACTATTGACATAAAGGTTGGAATTAACACGATTCTCAAGGAATAGGCTGTGAAAAAAATAAACCTAGGTAAAAAGTACATAGTTTACGATTCATTTTATAAGATATATAGTTAAAATAGTGAAGTAAAATACACTGAGTTTAACTTTATCGTTTCCTGAGTTCGTTGCTAATAGTGGCGTTGCTAGCAATAAATCCGTGAAAGAAGGGAGACGGTAGCTAAAAATCTTCAGGTTTATAAGTAGTTGAATATTTATAGTATAGTTCACGTACAGAAGAGAAGAAAACATCTCTACACAATAAATTCTATATTTACATAATTCTGAAATTGTTTATGAACAAAGGATCACTAATTTTATTAATTACTTATTTCATTAATTGCTTTAGAATTAATAATTGCTAGGAAACATAATCTTATATAATAGATACTAAAAGAAATTCTAACATATACTACATATATATGTAACGAATAGCTACCAGAGCACCCTTAGAAAGTTGGATGCTCTGTGGTAACTAATGTTAACCAAACAATATTAAAATAATGAAAAGCAAAATACAGTGTTTAGAGTTTCTGGTTTTTCATAAACAATTATATCGGCTGCTTGCTCATCATCAATTCACTAAAAATATCAGTTTTAAATAATCAACGACGATATAAAAATTTTTCTTTAGCGTCTCGAACGAAATCATCGTTGGACACAGATTGCATTGATTTTTCAACATTATTGCTAGCTATAGGTGGACTCACGCGCGGCTACCTCTCAAAGGGTGCAATCATCCGTCGATTGATGTTAAAAAGTTACTTGACCTTCTGGAAAATACGTGATTACGTAATGGCCTGAAGGTTGTCTGACTTGGTAGTTTTAATCTTGCGCTTTTAGTGTTCTCTTTGATGAAATAAACGAAACCCCGAACGATTGTACACGCGTGAAGTTTAATAGCATAAATGATACGTATGTACATACTTCTGTTAGCCGTGGAGCAGCGTTCTACTGGTTTCTAATAAACGAGCAATATTAACATTTATACCGCCGTGATGTTTCCTTCTACACCGTAAGCGTGACTCATAACTGGCTATCTCGAAGGTTTTATAATGGTGCCACTATTATAATCTGTACACCCTCTGGGGAACAGAGCACATGATAGCGCGCATCACGTATATCATTAAAGTACAAGATCACAGACACCGTGGAAAATAATTCGCGTTTGATTCACTATTACTTTACAGCGTGTGAAAAAAGGATCACGAAAGGGTCATACGATGTTTCACTAAAGTAAGTAAAACGTATCCTGTCAATTTTGCTACTAAAAGTAATATTTTCATATTGATAGGTTGTAAATGGACCAATTTGGCGGACTAATAAATTATAGTTATAGTAACATAATGAAATGATAAACATGATAAAAAACATGATAAAGTACTTAAGTTTAATGAGATAACAAAGTGTTATCGATGAAAAGTACGCGAGAAGGTGAAATAGAACAGAAAATGGAATGAAATAGAAATATTAATTTACTACCATATTTAACATGGGTCAAGTCTACTTGAAACGGTGTTTTGATGCTGAGAGGTTCAAGAATAATAACTGCAAAGAAAGAAACAAAAGCGCATGTTTTAATAGCTTTAACAAAATGACTTATAACAACGAGTCTCAACCAGTGGTACCCCTACTACTATCATCCAAACGTTTATTCTCAATTTTAAGGTGAAAATTTTATCAGCTAAAAGTTTATTTTCGGTTAAATCTTCGATTTTTGGGATTACTAATTTTGTATCACCTTTTACATATCTTGTGTACATGTGCGCACACGTGGTTAAATACATGGAAGGAGTATCTTCAGCATTGGTCTAACGGCGACAGCCTGTAGTTTACGTATTCAACAAATTCAATGGACAGTAAATCGCGCGTTGATACTTATTGCCGCATTTATTGTGATTACCAGGTTTCGCAAGTTTTGGCACGTTTTCGCTTACAAAATATATTCTATTCGTACACGACTATTTACAGTGCGTTAAGCCTCGCTTCAAGTCATCATGGAACTGTTTTGCTTTCCTTTAGAACATTGTTTCTATACTACGCGATTTTAGGTTGTTCGATCTGAGTTCTTCATCTGTGTAACGTGTTACATATGCGTTCACAATGTCACGTACGGTATATAAGAGAAAACATAAAGAGCTACTACAATCGCACGAATCAAATAAAAGTTAATGATAAAAACTAATTATCAAAACTAATTATACAAAATAAATATCAATATTGAAATTATTAAATATTAAAGTCTTAATTCCATTGAAGCAAAAATAACTATTGTTCCACTAGATCTTCCATTTTAAATAAATTAATCACTATATCCTTTCATACTTATTAGAAATTAGCTTTCAGAGATCATTTTAGATGATATACATAGATTTATAAACGTAAAACTGTTAATTTATAAGGGCGGAAATTTCCACTTAGCCTGGTTGAAATCTAAAGTTTCCTACAAATATTTGTTTTTTCATAGAAGACCGCCAAGGGTTGCTCACTTGACGATTTGAGCTGAGTTGGTACTCAAAGGGAGGGGGTGGTGGCAGTCTAGTGGGAGATTCGCGACTGTGCCACCGGCTCAGTATCGTTCGACCATTGGTCAGGTGTGTTTCGTAGATCGTACAGCAATCTAAGTATTCGTCTAGTGAACACGTTGGAAAAATATCAAATTTCAAGCTGCTGTGACCGAAATTAACGAAACTTACGTCTAGTCAAGAATACGGTAACGGAAACGCGTAATCTTAGAGTGACTGCAGCGTTGCAAAACATTATTTTCCAACCGGTGTCTACGTGATGTTTACGATTTCCCGGCACTGTAATTATTCGATCTAAAGGTGACCAGTGAAACATCGTAGCCGCATGATCGTGTCGACGATATTCTCGAGCGTGACGGGTTTCCATCGGCGACAGTCGAACGACGCCGGGCGAAATGCCGAGCTGACGGTGAGTGAAGTGCACACTTTTTCGAATTCCACGCCGAAGTTGATTGCAACCGTATCGAATCGCGCGGCCCACGATCAACTTCACTTCGTTAACTCATTGACAAATAGCCCTTGGTTTCCTATGCATCGCGACTAATTACGTTATCTTTGTATTTTCGTTTTCTTCAGCTTCAAAAGATTTCAATTATTATAAACGTAACATTGTATGTAAGATTTGACATATGTAGAGAAAATCGGTATAAAGTAATTGTTCAAAGTGTGGCGCATATACGAATTTCTAATCATAAAGTAGAACTGTTATTTGATCGATATTACATGTTTTCAATGGTTACGAAATGTAGAGCATTCTAGAATTATAATATTTATAATATTATTTTATAATATTATTATATTATAACATTATTAAAAGCGTTAATCTAAGAATATTGTACATGGCACAGATGTAGGATATAAAGTTAGCAATGCGCGATAACAGAAATATGTTATTAGTGATGCATAAGATATTATGGATTTTATCGGAGAAACGGAAATGTTATTTTATTTTAGTAGTTAAATTAGAATGACTTTATGAAATACGGATAACTTTTCGAAGGGTAAACAGTGCGTGTCACGTGTCCATTTTCGTTATTAAGCACACGAGTAAAGTTGAAGTTCAAGGAGTAAATGGAACGCGATCGAAACCGGTTAACGAGCTATCGAGACGCGTTCGAGACATGGGAACAAGCGATTCCGTCAGATGCGATACACCTATTATTTTTACTCACGTTTTAAAATATTAATAATAAATAATAAATAAATTTTAATTTACCAGTTGATTTACTTAGGAGCGAATGAAAATATTTAAAAAATGTAAGTAAAAAAATTAAGGTCTTTCTTTCTAAAATCTTTTTCGTAATTTTAATTTGAAATTTGATTATAAAGTTAATGATTCAATTTAGTTGTACATTACTGGATATGAACATGCATCTATACGAATATAAACTACATTCGCATAATAAGAGCGTTATACATATTACGCAAAATATCTGCAGTTTATAAAACAAACTGATCTTGGTTGGATTTATGCGTAATTATTCGGTACACACAAGGCTCGTACATCAATGATACGCATTTCGAGCCGTCGCGTGCTCATTGTCGTCGGCGATGACAATAGAGAACAAAGTAAACGGACTCGTTCACCAGGACCGTTATTCATTGTTATGCGCCGTGACGTGGACCACGACTGCGTTTAGCTTCGTTAAGAACAATTAAAAGTAACCGACGAACCGGGTATTGCTTAATTGCCGCCCGCAAATGTTCCCTTCAAGACCGACCCAAATCATGCAGAATAAATTTTAATAACATTTAACAGATTATATAAAAGTGTACATTACTTTGTCCAAAATTTTGGTTTGTATTTTGGTTTGTATTTTAACGTTTCAAATTGTGCGTGTATACGTGTGTGTGAGAGCTGGGGAAATAGGTGCGTCCTCTTCTTAAAGATATTTAATTATCAGTTACATATTAATACCACATTTCTTGCTTTTGTAATTATATTCTTATTAACCCGAGTTCCTTTTTTCTGACATATCCAGTTTTCATAATTAGACCTACGCATTTCCATCATAACCATTATGATGTCACATGAATAGCTACAGTGTTGGATCCATACTAAAATATACATATATGTATTACTATACTGTAATCAAACTTTATAGAACACTTCCGTTCCATAGAATGTTAGAATGTTGTGTCGCAAAAGAGAAGCTAAAATAGGGTTGTGTTACTATTGCATAGTATTGATTATAGCAATAATTTGTTGGCATTAGTAAATGAATGGATTAGAAATAACGATTTCATTAGGATGGATAAACCGTTTGATTACGTAAAGCCATTTCCATGCTCTGAATTTATTATGAATTGAATGCGATAATTAACACACTCGTTAGCGTCCCTTTCTCTTCTTTGTAAATCGTGGCAACGTTGTATACGAGTAAGTATTCGGTCTTTACCTATCTTTTCGGTTTTTCTGTTTTCGTGAAAGTAACCAGTTCATGGAAGATACAATGCCGTGCAAACTGACCGTTAGCCGGATTTTCGAAAAATTGATAGAATTCTCACGAGGTAGCCGGGAGCTCTTCCTTTATTCTTGTAAGTTACTTACTTCTTTACCGTTTCTTTTTTGCAACGATTCAGGCGTTTCGGTAACGAGGACGTGTTATGCAAATTGGTGGACATTGTGAATGACGCGAGAGAACACGATCATTCAAACATTTCTGTTGACAAGAATTAAAAGAAAAAACGAAACAAGAAAAACGATCTTGGTTAATTTGTTATGCTCCACTAAAATGGAAGCAAACAGGGTTTAAAATTTCGTTAAACATGTTTGAATTTTTTCGTATACAATTAGCTACATATGCGTAAAATAGCAAACGCAGATAAGATTTCTTTAATTTAACACTTTATATATCTAACTACAAATTATACACGAAACAAGGATCAATCCTTAAGCACAGAAATCCATGCCTTCCTTAATCATCTAACAACACGATCAAATGCCTGTAACTATCGCAGTGTATACGATATCCTAGCCATAGCGATTCAGCGACTCGTTAATAACTAGTCGAAGAAATCGGTGATGGTAACGATTAACGAGTCACGTTTCCTCAACGGCGTATGCTTTCATCTCTAAATGGCGTTCTCGATAAATCAGCACCTTAAAACCGTCCGTTCTTCACCAACATTATCGACAACGGATCCGCTATCTCTCGTGGACTCGTGGCGCGCACATTACTCGTGAAATCCTTCGGCGTATCTGTTAGTCAATATTTTCGATAGAATCAAAAACGATCGAAAAGAAAAAGAAACATCGAAGAAAGAAATTCATCGTGAAATTATGATTAGATGGGCGAACAGAGTCACGTTTCTAAGGCAAAGCGTTTCCACCCGTATTACGATATTATCGAGATCGCGATTGGTCTGTGGATAGTTGCGTTCTGAAGTATGTACATCGTATCGTTTTAAACATGTATATATTTACATACGTACTACTGTTCAAAAATTTTATGAGTTCTTTACCCTCTAAGGTTTATCAGGTTTTAACTTGGTTTTCTCTAAATGTCCTAATACTTACCAACAGGAATGCACGTATAGGAAATTCAACATTTTTCTTTTTCTACCCACGTTCTTCGGATGACTGCCTTTTATCGTTTAATAAATAATTTTCCGCACGTTTTACATAACAGTGTGGTTTTAAATACATCGTAACCCGGATACCCAATATCGAAAATTCTTGAGAATCGTGACTCGCGATTAACCGGTCACGATTCTTAATCTTTTAGCCGCGTTAACTTCTTTAGCTACTACATAAGCTGCTATAATGCATGTACACGTCCTCGGGGAGGGAAACACTCGTGCAAAGAAGTTTGCAAGCCTCGATTACGCGTTCGACGGGCAATCGCATGGTGAAGCAACAAAAAGGTGAAGTTTACTCGTAACATTGTTTGCTCGTGCTGCGTATGCGGCAAAGTAACGCAAAGTTATTTAAGGGAACGACGAGCGAGTTGGAAAGGATTGTAACAATAAAAGTCTGTTAGATCTTTGGAGTTTTTTCATGGTATATGAATATTCTCTCTTCTTTACTTTCTTTTTTTTTAAGAAGGAGAATAGAACAAAATATAAACTACAACTATGCGATAAATATTTAAAATTCCCTTAAGAAAGGATTAGTTGGATTAGTAATTGCCATAAAATCGCAACGATACGTTGAATGTTGTTAATCCAAATTGAATAGCCTTAAAGAAGTTGATTTATGATCTATTGGAGTTAATATTTGTACAAGTATGCGGATTTCGATGTATCGTGATAATTAATTATAGGATTATACTCGACACTCGATTATAGTCGATTATCTTCGACTACACTTAAGAAGTAAATGATTAAACAAAAAGAATAGTTTATATTTAGCGAATAATAATCAAGTAGTCGCTTAAAATGGTATTTCTAATTTCGGATTATTGGAGATTATGATTATAATCTATATTATTGCCGTATATTATTATTAGGTATTAGGGATTAAAAAAGTAATACGTAGTAAGAGACAAGGGGATTAACGCTAAGTTTACTATGGTCTAAATTTTAGTCTTTGAAGATTTTGCTAAAAAGTGAGGCTATTAATTTGCGAGATATTTTTAATAATGTTTAAAAACAGGCTAACTTCTCTTCCTATCTTACGTTATTTTTTAATGTTTCGATCTCATTACATTTAATATACACATATACCAGAGAATGAGGAAATTATCGATTACGTTACCGTCGCCATCGTTAATAAGATTCGATTCAAATAATAATGCTTTTAAACTCTTCCTAACTTTTATTGCAAAATAATTACTTTTCTTTGCCAATGTTTAATTCTTAAAAGGATACGCTTCTATAACGACTGGAATATCAATCATTTCGATTCATAAAGAAACCTATAGAACGATCTTTAATTGGAATTTTAAACAAGAAATACACAATTCAATGTAAAGATCTTCATACTATCATCATATACTTTTTCCGACTATTTTATCATCCCTATCTTTTTGGATTGTGAATGTTACATGAATGAACCATACCATCCATGGTCGTGCGTCAATGTGTATAGTGTCACGCAAAGCTTTAAAAGACCAAAGAGTTTCTTAATTCAATCATTGAGGAAGCATCATCGAGGGAGTTTACCGTCCACCAGAGTCCACTTAAGCATGATGCCTATAAACATAAGGGAGGTAGCCTAGTTATCGAGCTAAAAGCATCCTCTAAGTGACTACTTATTTAGCTCGTGGTAGTTTTTTCCCTACTCCCAAGTTAGCCCCGCGCTCCTTCACCCTCTTATGGTGGGCATAAGAAGTGGAGGCCACGTCCCGTTGGCAGACACACACGAGCAAGGCCAACTCGCCTACGTTCACGGTTATGCCTTATTTATGAGCGCACCGATGCCTCTGTCCGCTTCCGAGTGCAGACAAAGGCAAGAAATATGCCTCACGTGGAAAGTGGAATTCCAATCGCCTTTCGTGGCGGACACGCGTCGCTATCGAGGAATTGTACAACTGGAAGTGTTTTCGTAATAAAACATATGCCTATAATTTCATAACAAAGTGTTTATAGTCGAAGCTCTTATTACAACCTTTTCTTATTAAGCAAAACGTTGAATCGAAACGTGTTAATATTTTGATAAAGAAAATACGTTATAACGAAGAGTTCATCAATTAAATTATATACAAATTAGTATCAAACTTTGTACTTTGAAACATCCTGAAATATTAAAAATCCATCTAAAGAATACTATGAATTAACTACATCTACTCTACTAGGAACTGTAGAATTTCTTTGAAGAAGATTTCTTCTTATTGGTATATGCGATAGTACAAGATTTGGAAATAGTAATATGTATATATTTAATAATATTATATTAATAATCATATCAAGATATTACAATGTAATACCTGCTCTCCCTGAAGATTGCAATATTGACTATTCCTTCTCTTTAAAAAAGCCTTAATGTAAAACAAAATTTTAAAGTAACAACTTTTGTTATTTCATTTCCAGTTTATCTACTTGTAAGTATAAATATTAAAAATCTAAGGACAATCATTTATACGTACTATCATGAATATCCTTCCGCAACGAAAGTTTCCAAATTACAGCTGTAACAGGAAATTACAACAATAAATTATGTGCAAGAACAAGAACAATGTTACAACATTGCATGATTCGAGACCAAGGTACCATGAAGCGAAAGGAACTTTCTTGGCTCGTTTGGAAATAAAATAAAATAAAGTAATAAAAAATAAATTAAAATAAAATAAAATAGAAAGAAGAAGATAAAGAAAGAAAGAGAAGAATAAGCATCTTTGTTAAAGAGGAATAATTTGCGACGTTGAAGTCTGCTCCGTTTTCTCCTTACAAGCCCGCAAATTAACCTAAAGTTGTATTTACTAACACACCGTAGTGGCCAAATAATATCTGCAACGGGTTTTGCATTGATAACCGTTGTAAAAATCATTGTTAAACAACAGACGAAATTGTTGAGTCGTTATTGTATACTTAACAGGGTAACATGTTAACAATAGGTTTTTTGCAAAAGTGTAAAGAGTGAACGCTCCTCGCTTCCTAGTCGCCTGGTAACATTAATTTATTGGCTCGCTTTTAAAGCATAGCGTGCGCCCTCGCAACTTACAGCGATGCAAAAATCTTTTTGCAATGAGTACACAATGGCGGCGAAAGTATCGAGTTCAGGGACACGTCACCGGTGTTCTCCTCTCCCTCTTTTCTTTTTTACCTTGAAGATCGTTATGCTTCTTGAAAGGCTTTACATTCCGGACCGCGGATTGAAAGCTAATGAATATAAACAAACGATTGCAAAATGCATTACGATCCGAAGCACGATCCTTTTTTCTGGATTTAAACATTTAATTTTTTCTTAACCTTTCTTTTCCTGTATTTTATTCGACAAAATAGATCCTTTTGCGTTTTTCTTTCTTTGCTTATTTAATTGTGTTGAAAATCATAGCTTAAACAAGCAAGTAATATTTTCCCTCCTAAGTTCTTTAATTTCACTATTTTGCATTCTTATCTTACATTCAAAAAATGAACTTTTTACTTGAATACTCTTTCTTGAAATTTATTTTGGGATTTTCATACTATTCTTTTTTCTTTTGTATTATATATATATGGAAGTAACTATCAATCTTTAATCTTTCAAAATCAACAGAGTTCTTTTTAATCAACAGAATGCATATCACGTAATATACTAAGTTCACCTTGTTTCATCATATAAGCTACTACAGTTTCTTGGATTTTTTATTGCGTGTGCTTTCAAATTGAGTGAAACTTCAAGAATAAAACTCAAATTGCGAAGCAAACGTAGAAATAGAAAATCTTTGCATTTTCTATCTCCAGATATACATAAATAACAAGTAATACCTTAAAATAAGAAAAATATTATATGATAACAATGAATAAGTAATGAATTCATTCAACTCGCATTGAACTGAATGACTCGGTTCCCCGAATCAATGACCAGCTCCCGCACACGTGGCGGTCCTCCGTGTGGAACGACGCGTAACTCGCGGCGCCTACACGTAGGACGCACCGTTGCACGTGCGCCACCTCCCCGTGTACCTACACGTGTGTCGCCGCGGGGTCACGTGGACCGCGAAACGACGCAAAGCGACTCGTGACTAGACACACGCGGTCCGCGTACTTCTCGAGTTGATGTTCTCCTGGTGCACAAGCGATCAAGACGTTTGCGCAAATCGCGTGCCGCGATGCGACGCGATGCTTGTTACGCGTACGTAAGTACTTACGTGCTAGGAGCGCTCGTGTTCCTCCGTCGCCACCTGTCTTCTACGATCGTCATTGACGACCTATACCGTATACATGCCGTGACGCGCCATTGAGGTTACGCTGAATCTAGCTGCTTGCGAAACGAATTTCGATGGATGTGTCGTTGAACGATATCTTTCGAATGGGATGGATTTATGCAACAAAACGTAATTACCGGCCGATGAAAGGAATACGCCGTATCATCCGTATTTTAACCTCTTGTGTCGACATTAATTTCGCTAAATAGTTTAATACTAATGGGAGAATAATTTAAAAGATTGCCCAATTGCAATAGGCATCAATACGTAACATTCTTTATTTATTCTGTAATATAACCAAATCGATGGTTCTATTTTGTGTGTTAATTCATAATAGGTAGTAAACCTAACAAATATATGTATTCATAGTAAGCTTAGAGTTTATAAAATTCTTTAGATAAATATGGATCTTATGTATCGTTTCTTTTCGTTTCGTTTTGTAAAAAAAAGAAAATGCACTTGTACCATTTTTCCACTAAGGCCCACAACCAGCATGCAGGAAAGCCTGATATCGTAAAATGTACCTCGGTGCATAAAAATCAGAAATCATTGACTCGTCGAAGATGACGCAAAGAACTGTAAAGGGATATTTATCTAAGTTCATCGAAGCTTAAAGTTTCTGGATGACTAGCGATTTCGATGACCTGCTGGTAGCTGCACCTTAAATTTCCGGTGAAACGAGAAACATTCCGTGATTAACCGGTTGAACGACTCAAAAATTAAAAATGAAAGTTCATCATTTTCAATTTTCTGTATTTAAGCTTCTTTTTATGAAGGAATTTCACGATCAGTTACCATCTTTTATTTTATTTGAAACATGAAACGAATATTTTCTTTAGAAAGAGTTGTAGGACGAATCGATAAATAACTCTATGGAAAACGAGATTCGTTGAAATTTGCGAGATCGTGCAATCTTTTATTACAGAAAGCGATGGTCATTTGCCAGCGGAAGCTTCTTCGCTGGTATATTCAGTGCTTGAAAATTTATTATTCCGTCCCCGATTTTAAACATTCAGTATAAGTTATACGAGCTCAATGGACCGCGCAATCCGTTACGTTTGAATTCTTGTATACCTGAAGTTCTCGACACGGTAAAAATTTTATAAACGAAGAACGTAGATGACGAATAAAAGAAAATATGCCGCGTTATCGAAGTCGAGACCCACGTTCCATTAATTTATTATTACATCTATGAAATTCTGATTTCGTTCGAAATAGGAAACAACTGTAACATGCAATTTACGACCGATGAAAATAATGGTTCTGAAATGATAAAATTTCGAAATTTTATGTGGGAAAATCTGGACTGTTATTCGACAGTGTTTTATATATTTTTAGTTTATTTATAATAGGTACATACCTTTTTGATATCGATATTGATTTTTTATTTTTGACGAAAGAAGACATGCTCACATTCCACGATACCGCAGCTATGAGCTACTGAATCAGCTTCTTTTCATATTATCTGTATATTACGATAATTATTACGTATCTTCGGTTACTAGTTACATATATCGAAGTTTGTTATGCTATTACGTTTAAAGTAAAGAACAAGATTCAGATAGTGTGTATAATTATTTTAAAAGAAAATGTTTCAACTACCGAGAATGAAGCAACGAAAACAAAGATTATTGATACATATATTATAATAAACGCCATGTATGACGTTACTGTCGATGGAAAATTAATAATGATCGATAGCGAAGATTTAAATATAAACGTTAAACGAACAAGCCTACACGAATAAAAAATAAAAGATAATCGATAGTTTTGCTTACCAACTTTGAAATAAGACTTTATGTTTTGATAATAGAATCTTTATACATATACATGTACGTAAGTATCTTTGACACAATATACATTCATAAATTTACGCGCAAAAATTTAAATATAGAAGAAGAAATATGTCAACGTTGTATAAAAGTATTTATACAAGTCGTAGGTTCCATTAAAAATTAATGTCCGATTAAAACCACGCGCGAATATTATTCCTCGTGATTAACCGCTTACTGACACAGTGGTGGTTGGCACATATGTTTTTCCAAAGTCACCAGCCTCGATCCATACGTCATCGGCCATCCAATAATTATACACCGTGAACAATTTGAATAATTTTTCTGCCACCGTGAGTTTGGTGGGTTGCTTTGTCGACGGATGATCTTTACGAATATATTCTTGACATAATTGCATCGCTAACAGTGGGTGGCATATATGGAGAATGCCCTCGCTTTCTAATATGGACGCGGGTTTTACTTTTCTTTTCGTCAGCACGCGAGTACGTTCGCTCGTCCTGCTAATTCGTGCACGTAATTACAATTACCATTTAAACGGCACCTACACATCTTCTTAGCTTGCTAAATTAACGAGCTCAAAAGGTGCGCAGGTAATCGGTCTTTTTATCTTGTTTCGAGATGCTGTAGAACGATACGAACTATACACAATCCTGACTTTTCGTTATTCTCTCTTTCTCCATGTATTAACCCTCTACACTCGAGAGGCGACCTCAGTCACCACGGTGTTCCGTGCTGCAACTCAGTGGCGGCCGAGAGGCGACAATCTCTGTTCATGCTAAATTTCGACATCTCCAATTGATGAGAGTGCAATATTGGTTTGTAGATTAGACTTTAAAATGAAAATAAAATATTTAATCTCATATCCCTCCGAAACTATGGTTCTGACAATATCTCCAACGTTAGTTGGCATTCGACGATCATGGCAAAAATATATTATAGTTTAGAAACCCTAAAAAGTGATTTTTGGAAGTGAAATTAGCTGAAATGAAGATGAACTTGATTTTGAACTGTTGAAAAACGAGGTCAATTATATTCAAGAATGCATCTTGGTGAATGCTTTATAAATTAGCACACAAAAAAATACAGAAATTAATATTACGAAATCATATTTTCAAAGATGTAAATATAGATAAATTATTAGAATATAATGTTTTTGTAAGTTAATCTGTATATAAAATCAGTTTACGCTAGCTGTAAGACACGCGTCACGTATACGCTAAATCATCCGGAGTAGCTGCTACGCCCAACCGAAAAAGCCCTCGAGAGCAAAGGGTTAAAAATTAACGCAAATGTGCTCAAAGAAACGAAAATGATACTGCAAAGGAGGTTAATTTCAAAACATCTTTGCGGTCACGACTTTCTTCTATTCTACGTCTTCGTATGACGGTAATAATAGCATAATCGCATAGAAATTTTCGCAATTTCACATCATCCAGTCCATGTTCCCAGAGTATACAGAAGCGGCACTCGGGGTGACAAACCACTATGCCCGCCATTAATTTGATGTGACTGGCATTGGTATATCTGCGGCGCATGGTGCGCGCGCGAGCGACGTGCTGGTCAACTCAAAGAGAGCAGGAAGGGTACATCGAAAGAACGTCAACTGCACGTCGACGTCTGGCGCAGACGTAATGCCACGCGTGTATCCGGAGAACAGAATGCACGTGGCATGTGCGCAAAGTACCACGATTTTCGCGACATGCGCTATATGCCACGAGCAAAAGAAATACATACATAAGCCTTTCCCTCTCTCCTTCTCTACGTGTGTAGATTTGTTCACTGCTTGAACACGAAGCGCAAACCGCGGTGACCTGTTGAAAACCGCGGGAAACGCTTATCGTTTGTTACGCATCGTGAGTGGAATGTGGCAATGGAATGGTAGAACAGCGAATGATACGTATACTATATCTATAATGTTGTATTATTATATCATTATATGTATTAGGTTGCTACACAAATTTGTGCTCCGCAAGAGTACATGTGCAAATGTATATCTTCTAGAAAATCAATTTCTAAAAGCAATTTGTACATAATATACGTGTACAATATAACTATACTATAAATATTACAAATTTAAATTATTCATAATATAATAAACGCTATATTTCAGGAAAGATTACACTGTTACGAATGTTATCGGTTTCTTCCTATAATCTCTTTTCTATGATTTGAAACGCGAACGCTTCTTTACAAACTTATCTAATAAAAAGGAAGAAATGTTCGATCTACGTTTGGTCAAATGATAATATAATGGGATGGGGTTCGATCGAAAGTTAATTATATTAAAAAGTCAAGCTGTAAAGCGAAGTAATTTTAAATTCTTTATAAAAGTGAGCCTGCCTGGTAGTAATATTGTTTCTCTTTTGCTACCTTCTTCCCTTCACGTGCCGATATTTATTAATAATTGCCGGTATAGTATAATTATCCTGTTTTTACGACGACGTTGGAAGGAAGAACGGTCGATAGACGGAAGTGACCGGAACTTTCAACGTTTCTTCGAACGACCAATTAAACGCGATACAAAAATAAAATACAATTAATCGACATTTTTACTACCGGCATCGTTATAATAACCATGTGAAATTCAATGTTGCTTTATTTTTAGCAAATAGCCAGAGTTTATGAGTTGATTCATATCAATGCATTAAATATATCGACATCCTTACAAAAAGTAATACTTTTCTAAAACGGAAATTTTACCAAAATTTAAAAATTTCAAACACTTTTTGTGAAAATGAAAACATGATATTTTTGAAAAAATATGCACAGTAATTGTACATATTAAAGAAAGTAAAACATCTACTCATAAAGCAATAAATCTTCTGTCGAATCAAAATATACAAAACTAAATATTGAATTACTCTGAAAATGACCTTAGATCATATTGAATTACCCTGGAAACCATCTTGAAGAATCCGTATATTCAATGACAATGAATTTTTTTAGAATCGTGTACAATTTTTTACCTTCGTTCCATAATTCAACTCTAGTTCCACTTATAGAAAACATCCATTCGTATAACAGCATTTTTTTTATCAAATACCAGATAACCCTCGTAACAGCCAATAGCAAAACTTAAAACCAACGCACAACCTTAAAAATTTGTCTTTCCTCGTGCGAAGAACGATAAAATTTGTTGAAACAGCAACGCGTATCGAACAAATTATTTAATATCTCCCATAGCCGACATTTGAAAGCAAAATGGTGTGCAAGAAATACATATCAATAATGGAGAGTTACTACTCTCTATAATCTATATTATCTACTTTGCGCTTTTCCACTCTTCAACTATGTATATATAACATTTACTTATTTTGTATCACTATATGGCACCGTAATAAATTCCGCTGCGTCGAACTCACCGTCTTTCGAACAGGAAAAACCCTGATAATGAGCCTTAACATAAGAGGTAAAACATTTCAATCAGTAAAAAGGCCAAAATATCCAAAAAAAGAAAAAGAAGGAATTGCAGTTGAGCTCTATCGTCTGTGTTCGAGGTCAGTGCACAGTGCACAGCCATACTACACATAACTATATACTGTATTGTACTATGGAAGAAGTTGTGGAAAATTAGATTTACTGTTAGACATTAACCTAGCCTAACAGCCGATTAGAGCGTAGCATTAAATGGAATAATGATGAGATGAATAAAAGCGTTGAATTTCTTTAACGTTGTATTGGATTAAAATAATGTTATTTAATTATCAGAAAAAAAGATGTGAGTATAATGTTAATACCTTCGTAAGTATTTGTGCTCGCCTCGCATAAATGCATTATATAAAATTACTTATGATTATTCTTGCAGCGTGCATTTTTACTTCTCATCAAATAACAAACATATTACATATATCGTTCAATGACATACAGCAATTATCAGTTGACTGGACTGCGGCCAGGTAAATATACGATAGAAATGTTCCCCTCCGTGGTCCAAATAGACGGTCATTTTCTTTTATTTGCCTCCGCTGGTTTATCTATGTAGCTTAAATCAAGAAGCTGCTATGCTTCGTACCAATTACGAAGTTATGTTTTGTAAAAGTCGCAAGACTTTTAAAAAGCTTCTACCGTTAAAAAATTTCTTAAATTTGAAGAAGATATTGAAGTATCGTTATTATATATACCTACATAATATACATGATTTATCATTTCGACCCTATGTTAAAGTTTTTCTTGAAACATTGAAGATCTTTCTATTTGCTAAAACGAGATTGGAGCGTATAAATTGGAGAACCATATTCAAGGTAACACTGTATCTATGTATGCAAGAAACAACTTTTCTCAGTACCTTTATCCAAAAAATTTTTAAATGACATAAAGCGGCAAGAACATTACATTGGAGGAAAATGGACTATTGCATGCTTCTAAGTTCTTATAGAATTTTATTCCGTAAATTTCCGTAAAGGATATTCCAAACTACTCCGTATAAAACCATGCCTTCGCAATAAATATACCATGCAGTCTACATGTACGAGACGATAGCACAAATAAAACGAAATATGTAAAGGGTGAAACAGTAGCAGCGTGCCATAAAAGGTTGTCACGAATGTAAAACAAACGGGACGGTAAGAAGTATCGCGAAACGGACACAAATTTCTGTTGAGAGTTGGTCACAGAAACCCACGGGGTCACGTATAAATCAAAGTCGGAGCCATTAAATTCTAGAGTTACGATAACACATGAACTTTTTCCACGCCTAGCTGCGCAACCTATCTCCATTGTTACGAACAAGCAAGACAATGGGCAGATATTACGAAGCACAAGCGGGAAGCACAGAAGTGGCGGAAGAAAAAGAGGAGGGAACTAGAGAACTCGAGTTCCTCGGCATCTCACCGCGATGGCCCGCGGCTGTCCATTAGATCGAACGTGCACGATAGCCTAGCTACGATTGTCGCGCCCTATCAACCTTCTATAAAAATGATAAATCGCTATGGAGAGAAAATATGAAATGTTTAAAGCTTTGAAGACGTGAGATCTTCTATGGATGTGTGTTAGTTTTTATTAATTTAAAAAATAAGGTTTATTAAAGAAACACAACATAAGCTGGCTATTTAATTTTGGTTTTGTACTTTTGCTTATCGAGTCACTAAGAACCGAAGGGATATGAATGCGAAGAATAAATGAAAAGAGCAACAGGACTAAACGCAGAATAGTAGTACAGGTTATACAATATAGGTTTAACGTTTATGGTCGATTAAAAGTGGCAAACTGTGTTTAAGGATTTGCAAAATAGAGCGTCAGGAAGGCCGATAAGAAATAATGGAATCTCTCGCTCGCGCCGAGGTTGGACGTAAACATACGCGTCGAATCTGTAATAGAGTCGGCGAAGCGGCCATAGGGCTGGCTGAACACCTTTTTATGTGTTTCCCCAGTACCTATGCGGTGTGTTTTCGCGCTTCTTATAGTATTCGCGTAATACGGCATATATAAATTTTTCTCAGTGAAACATTATTAGGATTCTACAGTATTATTCTATGAATTTTCCATTCTGTTATTTAATGAAATACGCACAGTATAATCCGATAAAACAACCAACGATTTTCTTGCTGATATTTTCAATGTTCGATCAAGCCACTGCTGTTGACAAAGAGAGTGCAGCTCCCTTTAGATTAGTCAAGTTACCTGAATATCGAAGCAAGATACCCATTAAAATTAGATACGGTGTATAGACAAGTGGTAATTGATTATGGACAGAATAAATACAGTTATTTGACAATTACAGCTGTTTGTTCGCTGCGCAACAAAATATAACGAAATGTAGGAGATGATCTGAAATTTATGGCCGATAATGTATATGATATACCGTGCTATTTCTGAGCAACCATGCGCATACCATCTGCTGGATATATAGGATATATGTTGATAGAAATTTTACGATTTCCGTGGTATAATAATGCTTTATAATAGCAAGATAAAGGTATAAATATCTTACAGGGGCGGAAGATCTGGCTAATTTTTGCGTATATAATTTTTTTGAACATGTACTTCTTATAACAGATGAAAGAGTTAACACGTAATAAATAGCAGCATCGTATGGAAAATTGGATCGAAAAGCACGAAATATCACAAAATTTTAGCATTTTAATTTTAATTTCAAATACACAAATAGCAAATGTAAATTCTTTTTACGAAGACAGCAGAAGAGTTTAATAAATTCTTTTAGGAATTTTTACGCGATACTCAATTCTATTACCCAAAAACTTGAAATGTGTGCGATAACGAAACAGCAAGTTAAGATAACTTTTATAGAGATGCAAGGAAGGATATGTGAAGAGAATTTTTTGTGTAGACACTTTTGTACTTCCGATGAATAGGAGTAAGAAAATTGCTTTTATATTTAGAACCATCGTTTCAAATTCTGACAAATTAAATTTTTCAATTCACGTGTCTTTTGCTTTATATGACGAATACAATTCAGTGAATAGAAAGTGACCTTAATTGTAAAATCCTAACAATCTTTCCTTTTTTTTTACTAAATTGTTTCTACTGAACAAAAGGAATGCGTCAATATACAGCATTATATAAGCCAATAAAGGATTATACGAGCGAACAACAGAAGATGGTGATCTTACGCTTAAAAAAATTGTATTTCAAATAAAAATAAAAAATAACAATTTGGCAAAATGCATTATTTTGAAATAAATTTCTATTCTAGTCAATTCTTATAAATAAAGCGATGAGTGGATGTTTCAAAGCTGGTCTAAGTATAATTGATTTCGCAGATCATGTTCCTTGACTCGTGAAAGTTTAGCATAACATGAAACATCGGGATTGTACTTTTCATTTATCAAATATTCTGTTGTATATCTACGTGGATCGTTCAACCAGCGATTAAAGGCAACATGAGATTTTCGCAATGATAAATTAAAAGATTCTGTTTCACACATTGAAACGTACCAAGGAAAATAACTTCTTTATCAAAGTAACAATATTTGTGCTTCGCAAGTAGCGCATTCCGATTATTACTATCGCATCTTACAAAGTACGATAAATGCAGGAAATTTGTTAAAACTTACGATAGGATTAAGCGAATTGTTTGAAAAGTGTTCTAAATACGCGAACAGGAACAAACAAAGTGAAATGTTATGTCAATTTTTATCGAAGAAGAAAATGAGGAAAATCTAATATAATAGAGATTATTGAAATATGATTCCATTCCATAGAAGAAAAACATAGTAACTCACATTTTTTTATTTTTATAGAGAAGTAATTTAAACATGTCAAGAAAAATATTAACGAATACAATATATTTTTTTATTTTTTAACGTTTTAAAATTTAAAAGTTGTTTCACATCATAAAGTTACATACGTAAATATAATTTTACTAAAGTGACGTAATGTTTATCTGATGAAATTACATACTTATTCTTACGTTACAGCAAAGTACATATATTTATTCCTATGTATATATACTAAATTTGTACATAATTTATTAGTATTTATTCAGAACGTTGTCTTACAGTGTCACTGACTTAAAAGAGTTCACGTTCACGTTCACGTTGAACATGTTCGAGGCTAGAGCACAGATCCAAACTGACTTTCGCTCCATATTCGTTCTGTTACGAAAACCAAGCCCCTCCTACATTTTTGTAGCGCATCGTATGCTCCATTACGTACATTCCGCTCTGGTTGTCACTTATTCTCCTCTTTACTTCCATGCGCATTCAACGAAATTGATCTAACTTTAATTTATCATGATATAACTTTTTACATTTGCATTTTTCAAGACAATTTACATTGCTGAATTTTATTTTCTAATACTGTGGGTATGAAAGGGAATTTCAAAGGTTTATTTAACATTTTTTGTCGGTTCTTTTTTCACCTAAATTTAACGATTTCATTATGTTTGGTGAAATTTAATTATAACACTATCATAAACAACTTTGTTAATGAAAGTGCTACTAATCATTTTTCAATCAGTCACTGATTTTCTAAATTTTTTCTCAGTGATACTGGCCTTAAGGACAAAGAATGGGATAGACAAGTTAAACAATAAACAAATCAGCTGCAGAAACGAAGCTGGTGTGAAATTTAGGTCGATATTAAATTAATATTCTTTTAACGATCGTTCCGCTCCAATTTTCATTCGCATTCCGTTGATTACGTTGAAATATTAGTAAGAATTATAGACGTTCTTTCTAGTTGTTGCTTTTTCAATAGAAATTCGCTCTGAAGTGGATAATTGTCGTTGCATATTAAGACGTCAGCTTTGAACGATACGTGTCGTATGATGTACATCACAGATACATATATTATTATTTTTGTCATTAAATTTCACTTTTACTTGCTTATTTAAGAATTATAAGAGATAATTAAGGGAACTGAAATTTAGAAATCGTTATTTGCATGGTTTCCATTAACGGGACCAAGTTCAACACGTATTTATGATTTCAAGTTAATTAGAATACCTAAGTTTCACCTGACAAGGTTGAGAAATATTACTTATACGAAATAATGATTCCATTCGTTGCGCTTATGAAATATTCGGTCTATACATGTGTATTATTTTCGAATTTGTAATTAAGATGCTGTTTTATTTCTAGAGAATTAAATAAAATATCACATTTTTTACAAATTTGTACAGGATTTTAGAAAGGAAGTTGGCTGTGCCAATACTTTCGTTCATTACTATATGATTCGACATAAGAATAGGTATTTCATACGTTTCTATCATTATCTATCGTTTGTATTCTATAATAAGAAACTTGTGAGATACAATTTAGGTTGGCCAGAACCATACATACCTATTAGGCAACTGCTCCCCTGTTCCCCTTGTTTCCTGACGAAAAGTACAGTGTCAAGTAGCGGTACGTATGGAATGTATGTTTAACCCAGATCGTTCACGGTACAACATTGTGCTAGACGTTCTCGATAAAATCACGAGCATCGGTAATGGTAGATGCTGGCATGCTGCCGAATGACTGCTCCTTTTTAAAAGTAATCAGCCATTTGGTTCGTACAAGGATGTGAAACCTCGCTCGTCCTCGTTTATATCCTACGTCTCCTCTTTGGGAGTATCGAGCGAAACTGTTGGCACGCGGCGACGATTTTACCAACGAGGAAACCGAGCCCGAGAAAGCGTAACAAAACGAGATAATTATTAATCGTGTGGACAGAATATAACCAGGAAAAGTTATCGACTTTAATAACGTCACAAAAATCGACTGGAGAAAAAAAGAAATTGACAAGTATTTAGTTCAAGAGACGCGTGCCCGTTTCACGTACAACACGCTCGTGTATTACAATTTTACGTGATAAATTATCCGAGAATTTCTGAGCCTACGCTGGTTAAACGAGAGAGTGAGAATAAAACAAGCTGACCACGCGTGTTGTAACAAACGATTCCTTTTACTTACTGTGAACTTACCGTGTATCCAGAATCCAATTAAGTGAATTCCGGTCATTTAAATTCATTTATTAAGGCTTGAGCTCCATATTGTATCGAACGAATGAAAGTAGAAGAATATAGAAAATGTTGCAGGTAGCCGTGTCTACGCTGTAACGAAACCCGTTTCTTAAATATCGAACACGAGATCGGCATCCTTAAAGTTAACGAGAAAGCACGATAATATTCTCCGCATAGTCGATCCTTATCTACAAAAATATATATTCCATTTTCCAGTAGAACCTCCATTATCCGAACGTTTACTATACAAATGTTTACTGTACCAATGTTCTAAAACTAAATTAAATATACAATCACTTCAAATAGAATAATTTCAATTTATCATATTTTCTAAACAATTCGTACGATAATTAGTTGGGAGGAAAAAATTCGTACGCTATATTGAATGAAAGAGAAACATTTCGTATAGATTATCCAGATTTCCGATGTATTAGCTTTGCGCGGATAATTCCTAAGACAAATTCTAGCAAGCCAAGTAAAATGTAAAATACTTAATTGATCGAAAATTGTTGGAAAAAAGTGCAATATGACGGCTATACTAGACTGCTATAACAGAAACAAATTGTTATTTTTTAATCTCATATTTTATTCATTGCCGATGTTTATGGATTTGAAATCGACTTTCTTCATTGAAAGTCAACATTTGTAAAGAAAATTTTGATTTGTTCGATTTAAAGTATTTTCTCTTTTTGGCTGCTATGTATTCGTGTCTGAAGAATCCAATTAATTAAATGCTTTATAAAAGGATCAATGTTGTAGAGCGGAGTTTGAATTTATGATAATATAGGAATACAATAATTCTGATTTTTGGGTGATTACTGGTTTATCGGATTACAGATTATTTCTTACAATTAATTGGAGTTCGAATTAAAAATCTTACATTTAGAAGGAGTATTTGCCTTTGCAAGTATTGCAGAAATTTTTCAACTGTTCTCTGGTTTGTTAAAGATATGTTTATTCCATTGCAACCGCAGTTGGATAAGAGCAGACCTCGAGCTCCATGACACAGCATAAGTCGTCGCACGAATGCGGCACCGTAAATTTCAAATATCGTGTAAACCGATCGAACAATGTGACGTCTGACTCTGACGCAAATTGTTATCTCTCCAAGGTATCGATTCTCCACTTTATTCCTTTCCCGTTGTTAGCCATATGTCGCACGACGCGTTGCATGGTATTGTTTCGAGTAGCGACAAAGGGTTCGGAAACTACAGGCCGGTAGCTCTTACTCGACGAGTTGAAATGAAGAACCGAGGGTAATTACGCACTCTCTTTGAAATAACCGAACAAGATTCCTGTTACTTGAGAAATGGACGTGTTATACAGGGTGTGTCATTTGGCTCGTTCACGCTACATATACAGAATGTCCCAAATTTTTCCTGTCAAATAGTGACAATATATTTTATGAATAAAAATAGTAAAAAAAGATCTTATAAATGTAAGTAACTATAAATATAGTCTCATACACTGTCACTCAGAAATATTAGGACATTTGGCTGATTTACAGTAACACTATATACGTGAATTTTACCGAAGTAAAAATAAATTAATGACAAATTAATAATTTAAAAAACACTTAATTATATCAATTTCTTCGCGTTTTCTTCAAACTAAAGAAATCCGTTTACGATAGAAAATCATGATTAGCTTAAAAATGGCTGGAAAAGAAAAAGAATGTAGAAAAGAGTAAAACTGGGTACCAAATAGTTGCCAGCGTCACGAACTATATCGTCGTGTTTTGCGAAAAGTTGACGCAGCCAGCTTGACAAGGCGTATCGCTTAAAAGGTCGTGGACGTACGGAAAGGCCCGCACAAAAGATATCCCTTTGTTGTACACCTGTCTTTGCTCGGTTGTGTTCGCGTATGCAAATGTAACACGAGCATACGTGCCCGCATGGCACGGCCACGCTCGAGTGTTTGCGCGTAACGTCATACTCGTGAAGCATTTTCACGTGGATACGTAAGACTTTAATAACAATAGCGATTATAATCGGAGATTATTATTTTGTGAGTTAAATCTAGACCAGTAAATAAGATAAGATTTTGTTGCGCGAGGACAGAATATAATACATTTCTCGTTTCTAAACGTAAAAAGTTTCTGGTTTTTATACGTTTTTATTATAACGTATTTATACGTTCATAATGCAGCTATCATATATACCCGGATTTTTTTTAAACACGTGCAATATTCATTCGCATCTTATTCAAACGGGTAACATTTCGGAAAAAGTCAGACACGTATATCATCGTGATAAGAACGTTAAGTGATAACAATTAATCTACGTAACACCGTGATTCGACGCGTGGTGACGTAACGTGTAGCAATAAGTAGTGGCTTTCCCCTAAAACCGGAAACTGAACGATTAGTTGGTTTACACAGGTTATGAACACTAAATGATATTCTATTAGAATGATGAGTAACATGTTTGTCAGGTTTATCGTTGTTCTGGATCTTGAATTTCCGAAATTAAATGTCTGAGTAGTTACGGTATAGTAAGTTATATAGTAGTTATATATATTATATACTATATAATAGAACGTTATTATAGAATGATGGTTATTCGAAATGTAATAAAATTTGTAAAATTCTATTTTCATTTCAAATTTGGAAAATTGAAATGTAGACTAAATTGTGAATGAGAATAGTCTAAAAATTAATAAATGGCATGAAAATTCTTGAAATATAAATGTTATACTCTCAATCTTTCGTTAATTTATGCATTAATATATATTATTGTTATTATATCTATTACTTTGTATGCACACTATAATTTCTATATTAAATTAACATGTTTTCTTACAAATTTGATTAATATCGCTTTAATACCGTTATTTCAATTTTATACTAATACGTGTATCGAATAAAATAAATTGTTCGGTAAATAAATAATTTAAGAGACTGCTTGCGTAATGGAACATCAATATAGTAAAATATTTGAACAATTATATAGTATCTAAAGTGATTTATTAACATTACTATAGTATTTATTAACATTAAAAGCTAGCACTATAGATTAAAATCAATTAAAAGATGATAAACTATCCGAATTTTAAATATCAGAATAGGAATATAAAACTAAAAGCAAATAACTCTTTTTCCTACCTTAATGCTATATCGCTGTTCCAATTATCAAGCTACTAATAATAAATGGATAATGTACAACGATTTACGGATAAAAGTGTACATATGATATTTACATGTTATGCCCCATAATTCGATTTTGTTGCGCGTGTATCTTTACAACGATCAGCTCATCGTTATCGTTGCCGTTATCATTGTCCTATAGGTTACACCCAGATAACGAGCAGTCTTTAAGAGAGCGGTTAGTTCTACGTTTCTTCTCGCGGAACGCGGTCTTTGTTCAATCGCGTCGCGTTGGTGCGCGGTAAACGCGTGCTCGCGATGGTAATTTCATCGTTGTTGTATCGTTGAACCACTCGAACTCACCGTGTTCTCGCCAAATTTACTATTATGCGATAAATCTCGCGTTATTGAAGTAATTTTTACCGTAGAAACTATTCTTCACGGTGGTTATTTAGTGTTTAGCGAATTAGTGAACAGTACTGAATAAAAAGAAAAAAAAGAGAAAGGAAAGACAAGGTGACGAGACGGAAGGACACACGATGCAACGACTCCAAGGAAGATTGATTTACATAACCGATGGGATATCTTCCTCGAAACGCGAGTTCAAGCCTGTTGAAGTCAATTAATTCTGGCCAATTAACGCCATATAACGTCAATTACAGATTCGTCGAGTCACGACGATGTACTCCCAAGAAATCGTAGTACCGTTACTCTCAAAGTTGCTTTTACAACAACGTGGTCGCATTTCTGTTTCGCCATCTCTCGTCTGTCCCATCATTTGTCAGCTTTTATATTTCTATAAAAGTTATTTTCTTTCTTTCGTTTTTCTTTCTCTGTTTCTTTTATTTAATCCTTTTTTTTTTTAACAAGACATTTGTGATGCGTGGTCAACAATCCGAACGTTCAACCTTATTCCTAAACTATATATGTATCGAGCTTAGTTACGTGTGTTTGCTGACGAACAAACGTATACCATGATGCGTGCTAATAGCGTAACCAGCTGTTACGGATACATGTGTCGAATGCAAAGACGGAAAAAATATTTTCGTAGCCAAACAAGATACGCGTTCTACGTCAAAGAGAACTGTCAATTAAATAACGCGATAAAAACGGAGAAAAATAATCGAATATTGCATTCGTTTTGCATTTTACAATTGCATTTTAAAGAAAGACTATGTTTCATCGCGGTTTGAAGCTACAACTTTGGTACCGAGATAACTGAATCGGAAGAATATATTTGTTTCATTCCCGAGGAATGCTAAATTTCTATTGAAATATGTACATATAACGGATACGTGGGATAAAGAAAGCAGAAAGAGAAATAAAGTAGAGAAATAAAAATAAAATAAAGTAAAAATAAAAACTCAGTGAATAATATGTATATGTCAGAATTCTGATTGTAGAGCAATCCAACGGCTACAAAAATCGCGAAAAGCTTCTATCATTTGAAACACGTTTTCTTGTTCTTCTTACTTCATCAACCAACAACCACGCTGTAAACCACCGATAATTCAAGCTAACACAAACAATCCGTATAAATAAACATGATCACAATAACCAGAAATCCGTGAGAGATATTTCCTCAACAAGGAAGAATGCAACCCGGAGAATTCGATGAATCAACTTAGAAGTATCTCTCTTAAAAATATCCGTTCGTTTCCAACGAGACAGAGGTATGCCATTCAAAGAGACCACTGTTCTTTAAACGAAAATACGGCCAATGATAGACGATCTGATCGACGCAAAAAAGCACAAAGTGATGTACAAGGTAATGAAAAAGTCCTGTAGACTTAGCTCGAAGTTGCTAAAAAGGACAAATAATATATAAAAAAGGAACGAGGTGGGCAGTAGGAGAGAATCATCGGAAGAATGTCGTGCAGGAAAAAGATCGACTCGAAACTCTGGCTGGAGTATACCCAAACGGTAAGAATCGATTGTATTCGTGCATCGTGATAACGGTTATCCGTATCCCCCAGACCTAACCGAGGGCTAGCGAACCGGGTTTCTAAGGTAACCGAGTTAATAAATCGATGAGACGTTATCGTGCAGGATTGAGTTCGCTGCTTCCAAAGCGAATATTCCCGTTGATTGTGCTTTTTTTGTTTGTTTCTTTCTTTCGTATTCTTTTCTTTCTCCGTTCGTTGTAATAGAGTCGTGATCGTGAACGAGACAATCGTTTAACACTTTATGCTATTCAATACTTTTATTCATTCAACCCTTAAGAGTATAATTTTTCCAACGGTAATAAAGCGTTCTGACTTTCACACTTTTAAGTATCGGAGAAAAGTAATAGTGACGGGAGATCACTTCCTTCATTTCCATATTGTTTAATAGCAATAAGAATATATATCATATATACATATATGTATAATAAGCACTGTGTGTCTGTGAGATTGAAAAATATACACTGGTTTGTTACCATATAGCAACTTTATACATTTAAAGGTTAAAGCGAGCAGCGAAACTCTCCTATTACGTCGAGAAAATTACATCTCATCATGAGATTCTCATGTTTCTTCCGCTAAGCAAAGTTTCGCGAAAAAAAGAGAATCTTGAAGAACATTCTCGTTTAATATTGAAATATTTCCATTAAGATGAGCATATTGTTTATTCGGGAGTTGATTCAATTGTATGAAATACATATGTTATTCAAGTATTTCTTATTGATGTCAAATGTTAGATAAAACATTTCCGTCAGGATCGAATTGTCATTTCATAAACTACGAGTTTTTCTTTAATTAACTCTAAATGCTTGTGATTAAAATATGCTCGATATAATTTCACGAGACATAACAAAAATAAATCGCATAAATGAAAAACATTTAATGGCAGTGTTATTACTATATTGGTTTTGCGAATAAAAGTCGCCCTACTTTTTTCGGTACTTAATATCAAACTTATATAACGAAGTTTATAAACATTTCTTGAACTGATCTGATTCCTTTATCACTTTTTTTTATCCTCTATGAAATTAACAATGATACTTTATAGAAAGTCTCCAAACTATAAAATGTTGATAAAGATGACAATTTCTTGAGATAACAGTTTCAGTCCAATCGTGTGTTTACATATTTGCACGCGTTTTACTATCTAACACATTTCAAGTACACAAAAGAACAAAATCACTCTACATACATAAAAAAAATGATTAACATCTCAACAGGATAATATGCTAAAATATATTCACGAATGTAATAATATACTTTTCATCTCATTCATAAACCATAGTAAATAGTTCTTAACTTCATGAAGAATTTTAATAGTATATTATAATAATAATATATAAATGATATATGAAGAATTCTAATAATACAGTAAAACCATTAACTTTCGCCATTTCTTTACGTAGCTGTATTTCTCTAACACAAAACGATACTTACTTAAATATGCATTTGACCGTTTACATCAACAAGAGGAACAAGAAGGAAATTAATAGCATACTAACATAATAAAAATAACGTAGTAGCGATATACCAAAGCTTCCCTTTGCAATATTCTTCGCATAAATTCCGGAATTAGTAGCCGTAAACGGACTACATTCGTATCGAGATCCGTATTATTAGTTATTCTCGATGATTACACGTTGCTAAATCACGAGGTGTCAAAAAACGTCAAATCCCCTGCAAACGGTCGGTAGATGGTTGTCGCCAATTTCCGCTCGGCAATTAAGATGTACGCGAATTGAAGGTATCACGCAGAGGTAACTTCTACAAAAAGTCTGTGCGAAGGTCTCGACGAAGTCGTTAAGGAGGCAATTGCACAACCACGGGCCAGGCGCCAACCGGTAGAATCTCGTTTTCTAGGACAATCGGCGTTCCTAGGTAGTGGAGAACGATCTTATTCAGGGCAAGATCAAGAACGACCGTTCGTGTCGATAACATTCCAACACCACTGATATTTGGTGTCGTTCTGGGAACTCGAGAAACTTTACTATAAATGGTACTCATTCTGTACGTATAAGGCTTGGTTAAAATTGATAGACTAACTTGATACTTTTTTTATGTACGAAAGGATTAAGATTCAGAGGTGGCATGCTTCTTTTATTCTTTTTTATTGATCATTGGAAGATCGTAGGCAATGTGGTTAGTCAGAAATGGAACAATGGATTTTCTATCTCCCTAGTGGAAATGCTATCATCTTTTTGAATAAAAATTTATATCTACATAAACTGTCAACACTTTTTTGCAAAATAATCGATTTAATTCGTTAAAAATGCAAAATCAACCGCAAAACTCCGAGAATGCTAAATAACAAGACTACTACTATCTCTCAATAATAACATGCCGTAATCCTGAATACTACTCGAGTCAGCTGTTCGTTACTTTGCTTCCCGTGACGTATGTAGATATCAGAGCAAGTTAATTTCACAATTTATCTAAAAAAGGGCATATCGTATTCATTTTTATGTTATATCTGGTCTATAGATAGTCTTACCTGTTTTCATTCGATCACGAACAAGTTATACATAGAAAAAGTGCGCACAAACATTCGTGCACGCGTGAATGCGGAACAGGACTCTTTCTCTCTCTCTTTACCTGCTTTTCTTACTTTCTTCCTTCTCTTCGTCTGACTCTGGCTCAGGGCTGCACTTATAACTCAAGATTCTTCAGATTTTTACCAACCGTCTACTTAATAAACTAGACTCTACTATATATGTACGTATAGACACAAGAGAGAAAGACATTTTTTCAGTACTAATGAAAATAAATACTTACTAAATTATAATCTAAAAACGTTAAATTATTGTTTACCATTATAGAATTTCTGTTTTGCTTCGTTTTCAATATTACAATTCTACATATATTGTAATTTCATATGAATATTTTTGAAAGAACCAACTTTTTATAAATATGAATTTTTATTAATTATCTACAATTATAACAGCTTACATAAATAAATATAGCTTATCGTTAGAAACCGATTAAGAATAATGTACTACTTATTCAATAACTTACTTACGAACTTTCAAACTTCTAGGATAGAGTAAAATAAAAACATTCAAAGTATAACAAACTAAAAATACGTTATAATAATAAATTCTCATTATAGTAATAATAATAAATTCTAGTTTTCTAAAAATTACAAAAATTTATACGATACGCATATGATCGTGAAGAAAATTGTTTTCGAAAGCCGAGCCTGCTTCAACCCTCTCCCTACCATTCTTTACTCCCTCTTGGACCTAACTGTCCACTCGCCGACTGACCAGTTTGTATCCAAAGTTCGTCTCGCCTACATTCTGTTTCCGTTACGTTATTCGTATTTTCGTTTGATATATCGGTCGTGAATGCTCGACCCAATACAGTTAATTAAAGGAAGAAAATGAAGCAGGAATTTTCTAATGATTCGCAAAAGTAATCAAGGTACTCTCAGAATTCGAAGTACAATATGTCAGGTACGCGAAAACATTCGGTCATTCGCGCTGCCGTTCGGAAAGCTTCGGTGACCTTCGGCATATATCGGCTGTTCTCGAGAGCGCTCGTAACCGGCATCCTCGAGGAGACGACAATGCACGACAGATGCCTCGAGGACCAGTGACAGAATGTTATGTCGAAAACAGGTGAAATTCGGCTGATTTGTGTGTGATTGTGCGAAAAAATTTATACGTATATCATGCCGGTCACGTGCTCAGACTTTCTTGATAATATTGGATAAGTGTGCTTGCCTGGAAGACGGAATTTAAGGTAACAATGTGCAGGATATAATAAGAATAACACACGAATATTTTTTTAATGCAAAAACTACTGTACACAGTAGAAGGCTTTTTAAGCATCGCGAGTCTATAATTTCTACCAAGCATTCAATTTTTATACTCGATGTGATCGATAAAAATGCGAAATAAACATGCGCTTGGTTTGGACACAAAAAAAGAAAATTGAATTACGCGCTCTTGTGTGTGGTGTAGTAGGGATGCATTTGATCGGCAGTTTCTTACATTGGATTTATAACGGATACATGGCGATTTTTTAAACGAGCAACGGTATGGAAAAGCTATACGTAAAGTATGTCGTAGACTTATTTCGACACGACCTACTATATATACCGAACGATGAATCAGTCATTCTTTAAAGACGTTTTCATCGAAGGTCTTATTGCAGTCTTTGTAAAAGCATCCATTATTTACTCCAAACATAGCGACTGCATATTGTATAACATTAGAATAACGATTGAGCGCTATGGTTTACCTAATACAAACTGGAAGACTGTATCGTTTACATTAGACTAATTTACACAAACAAACGATACAATTTATCGAAACGCCATATTTTTTGTATCTTTAAACGGTATAACGAATCGTATGATAATTATTGCACGGTTTGTAATAAAGTAACGTGATGCAATCAACGAAGGTTGTTTAAATGATGACACAATTCTACGCTCGTAATTGCGAGAACTATTATGTGTACATGCTTGGCTTGCGAAATCGGGAATTCTAATCCATTCATGATATTGAAAGTCACCTGTAAATTAAAAATTAAATGGTTATCAAAAACAAATCATTCCAACGTATATATCGGTGATTTTAAGCGAAATCATTATGTTCTGTTCACGGATCTCGGTAAAAAAACACAAGGGATCGGAAGAAATGTGATTACTTACGTATACTTATTGCGCGTTTCGTGCGATAATTGTGGATCTCTATTCGTCCGTTACATCGTAACACCGGAGAAAGTGTGTTTCTGAGTTATTGGAGGAGAGAATGTAGCGTTGACGTCACTTAAGAACAAACGTGATCCTCCGTGCATTCCTTTCCGCATTCTTTTTCTAAAATCTCCATGCAGTTATTAAAAAAACGACGAATATACAAATGAAAAAAAAAGTCTCCTGTAAGATCAGACTTACTAACTTCAGCACTCGCTTCTGGAAATTTGACGGATATTTAATGTGCTAAAACGGGTAACTGTATCGATATGAGGTATAGATATCTCGTTATCCAGCGACTGGAGTTCATCCGTTGACCTCCTATCGTGCACCACGATGGATCGAAAAACCGTTGGTCAAGAACGGAGAAAGTCGTAGCACACTTTTTCGTCACCTCCGTGAGCCACTTTAAAACTCGAATTTGATGCAATCGTGGGCATCAAATTTTCAAAGACGCGTATACTGTATCAAGTTTTGACATTAAATATCATTACTCGATCTTGATTATTTATTTTGAAGTTAATTTCGTGTCGTTTCGTTGTTTAAATTAAAATAAATTCAAAAATATCGATATATAAAAATCCATAATCAAATATAAAACAAAATTAATTCGAGTAAGCCTGATCAACTTATTTTTTTTAATTCATTACTATGCGTTTTTCTCTTATAACATTTTATCAATAACCAATATCTATTCGAAATTCACTTCGTATTAGTTGTTAAATGTTGATTCATACAATTGAATCAAACTTTCTGCTTTTTTCTTCATTCATGCTAAACTATACGTTATGATTAGTTACACGAAACCGCTGCGTTTGCTCATTTATAACCATCAGCATTCAGAACACGGACAGCTCATCAGATCGCGCTTTCTAAATACATATTATAATATACCTTCTTCCTATTATGGGGGATTCCTCTGATATCATAGGACACGAATTCATCGTGGTTGAAAAAAGTTCGATTTTGAAATACCTGACGCGTTGATGTCACGTGTACCGGAACCGGAATTTGCATACCATCTTAAATAGCTATGTCGTAACTCGGAACATTTAGATGAACTATACGATGTTACGCTTGCGAGTTACGTAATCGTGCAAATGAGTCTGAGACAATTGGTATCTCAAACAATTAGTTTCTTCATAATTGAATTGATATCGTCATATTTTTCATCTTAATATCCAGTTGAATATATAATGTTGGAAAGATTGTCGAAATACACAATGTGCTCCGTTTAAATCAACCAATTGCGAATATTTCTGAAACTGTTGATATATTATGTTTCGAGGGACACATAATTTGACGTAATTTTTCTGGAAATGACAAAGATATTTTAACTTTACGCATAAAAGATTAGCAAAGACGCGAAGCTGGTCTATTCTGTAAATTAACAACTAGAACCAAAACTGTCTCCCATATATTATATATGTATCATACTTTGCCGTTTACTTCTAGCATCCCGTAACCAAACATACGAATTCTTTAAAGCAATGATTGACTGCTGGCGTAATAACACCGGTAGTTCGTCATGAAGATCGCAAAAAAGACAAGCTATTTGCTGAAAGAGCTTGATTCGTTATGTCGCAACTGATAACTTAAAGTTAGTATGGATTGCGCTATAAATCGATCGCTCGAAAAATCGTATGGGGTGCGGGGTTATTTCCCCCCTGATGAGACGAAGAAAATAGTCAAGCTATTGGGTACGTTTTCCGTTACAGCCATTGTATAATTACAGTTCGTGGAGCTGCGAAAATTTGTGGCTTCCTGCGATCTACTGCCTCCATAAATTTACCGACCAAACTGCCAGGCACATTACACCATTGACAACAAATCTCTCCCAGTCATAAGGCCGTGAGTTCTACTAAAACACAAAACGTCACCATTTCTCCGTTCTATTATTACGGTTGCCTGTTGTTTTACTCGAGATACGAGGCTTCTTCTACAGGCAGCTGTTACTGCATTGAACCGGCAATTATTTTCAAATAAATGCTTCTTTAATTGGTACATAATTGGTATCTTTACTTTGAGACGCTTTCCCTAGAGTCTGTCCTAGAGGGTTGAATGCTAGGGAGTGAGTTGGACTACGTTAAAGCGTTATGCGCATTGCGTATAGATGTTTCTTTTGTTGTATTTAGTGCGAATAGAAGGGTGTTATTATGTGTAAAACTTTCTGTCGAGAAGATATGGAGTCGTTCGAATCTTTCCCTTTAAGTTTGCTGAGTCCTTTGGAACATCTTTAACTCAACTGGGATACTTTACTTTGCCGCTAAAAATTTTTTAAAGACTTGACGGAAATATGAAAGAATCGTTGTTTAAACTAAAAGTTGCGACTAAATGTATTTCTATTCATTTATGAAATAATCCATCTCTGCTTTCCTACATTCGTTTTGTTTATCAAATCAAAGAATAAATTGAAATTTATAGAATAGATTCATAGTAAAATTCATTAAATTAATTCATTAACACTGTAAAGTTATGTCCAACAAATCTTCAAAGCGGTTCTTGTAAAAAAATTATACAAGAATATGTTTACAATATTATTTTTTAAATAGAAGATCATCTCTTTTACCGTAGTTCTATCAGTTATTGGATTTGTATTCTGTGTTCTAACGTTAGTTTCCTAATATAACATAAATACCACAAAGTTTAAAGGCTAAATCGATTTCAGGAATTTCTGAAGCGAGCTAAATGCTACTGATGCAAACTAACTGCTAAAGTTTTTCGAGTTGCATATACATTGGGATATTTGGTAGAGCGAAGCTAATTTCTACTTTGTTACTCGCCGAGCCCAGCAAAATCTTTTGGGTACGTTTTAAATACAGAACTGAAACCTGTTTGATCAATATTTGATTATTCATATCTGCGACCTTTATGAAATATTTAACAGTAAAAAATACTGTTAAAAATAATTCAACATTGTTACCAAAAGAAAGTTGTTTAATCAAAAATATTTCTCTTTTATATTAATACATTCTTATTCTGCGTATAATAATTTTACCTGTAATATATTTTACTCTTGATTCGACTTTCTTAGGCACCGTTATCCCATTGGAGAAACCAAGACGAAGTAAAATAGACCTTAAGTTAAAGCTCAGACAATGAATCCCCTTTTTATTTCGGCTGGTTCCCTTTCTTTCATCTCTTTTTTTTTGTCTGCTTGGCTTACCAGCTCCTGCAGGTCAGGTCCTTCCGGTCTTCGTAGTACGGTCCAGCGTTTCTACTAACCTAGACGAATTCCAAAGTTCCTTCTCCAAAGTCAACTTTCAACATTTTTCTTCCCGTGCAACAAAGAAAAGGCCCCACGTGTTTCGTCATTCTCATTTTTTTACCTCAGGTCACAACGAATTCCACCAAATTCCGCTTTTGAATCTGACTTCGAGAATTCTTTATTTCTATTCATGTACACGAACGTGTGTTCAAGTAATCGAATTAATTGACGATAATTTATTATTTTTATACGTGTATTATACCTGTATAAAGAATTGAAATTATTAACCGCAATTAAAAAGTCGTAACGAAGAAGAAAGATACATTTCATTATGAAATCTTAATAGAAGCAGCCACTGTATCTAACCAGCAAATTATTTTTCAGATGGAAACCGAGGTGCGAACTCTCAAGCAAGAGCTGGTTCGTACTCAGGAGGCCTTGAAGGCAGCCACGAAGAGATGCCGTGATCTGGTGAAAGAGCTGGACAATCGCACTGCGAACCACGAGTCCGAAAGAAGTCTTCGAGATCAGCAATTATCGCGGATACTTCGTGCTCTGTTGGTGCTGGAGGCACGGCTGAAGCAAGAGCAGAAATCGATCAGACAACTACTTTGCGAAAAGGACAATGTGATCAAGAACCAGCAGCTTGAAATCGCTAAGCTCAGACGTTACACCAAGAATTATATCAAATGCAAACGCGAACAGACCCTTGGTAAATCGTCAATGAAGCTTAACACGGCAACCGACATTAAAAACAACGATTTGCAAACGCCCAATGCCGATGTAAGTTTCGAGATATTGTGATTTAATTAAGGGCCTCATAGCAAGAAAAGCCCTCAGACTTCTTAATTTCTTAATAACGCATTCTAGTAGTCTCCCGACGTAATTGACTTTTGCAATTTTTTATCTCGTTTCGTATATTTTATTGGCTTCGTGATGAGTTTCTAATATAAATTTAATAATGGAACAAAGAAACAAACGATTTTTGAGAAAAATCTATTTCTTATGTCAAGGAACATCTTTGTAATCACATAAATATTCGCAATACGTATGCCTGAGAAAGCACATCAAGATCCATTACAATTCTAAACTGGCGCAGTAGACAACTGTAACGAGATCTCGTTTTTTTTCTCATTTCAGGCAGGCTCCAGGCAAAACTGTGGAATTAGTAAAGAGATTCAAAACCTGAAGTGCGAGATAATCACAAAACTGAATTCGTCGGAGATACCTGTTGCGCTCGAAGAGTTGGACAGAGGGGTGAAGAAGACGCACAGCTTCGCTGGGAGCGATATTTCGAAAACGAGTCTGACGAGCAGCGAAAACACAGATGTGTCGATTATCACAACCACCACAGAGGGCAGCCCCTCGTTGCTCAGCACCGAGGGTTTCTGCGAGGGCGAAAGTAGCGACGTTTCACCCGGTTCCACGCTGAATAAATCCAATAGATGTTCGCCTACGATGGTTACGGATAGCGAGAACGAAATCACAATGATCTACGATGGTGATGATGATGAACAGACGATGTTGGTTGAAAACGGTTCTAAATTGCCGAGGAAAAAGCTAGGAATCGGTAGATCGAGAACACAGAAGGCTTTGAACGAAACGGACATGATCGAACCGACGAATATCGCGAGAACGGAAAGTAAAGACGACGGAATGGACTGTAACTTTGTGTCAGAGGACGAAGAAAAAGAACAGGAACCAATTTATGTAAACGCTTGCAACGAGACAAACTCAAGAAATTTAGAACACACAGGAAACGTGATCGCGGAAATGCCGAAGATGAACGAGGATTATAGTAATAATAATAATAACAGTAGCAATAACGGGAGTAATAATAATAATAGTGTGTAAGTATTTATTTCCTTAAAAGGATACATGTATATCAGGCATTTGCCGATCGTGTAAAATGTTTATAACATTCGTTAATGTAAATTAGTTCGATAGAGACATACGAGAAACAAAAAATAGTTTAAAATCGGAGCAATATATATGCATAAAAGAAAATTCGCTGCCCGTTGTGTTTGTACGTGTTTGCTAGAAACAAATGTCTATGTAATGCTATTCTATGGATCAATGATGAATGTTTGCAATATCTTTTTGCCAACATTTATGTAATTGCAGTAACAGAAGTAAATACAAGAGTTGTATAAGAACAACACAGTGTATAAGGCTAAAAGCATACAATCTTCTTCTGCACCTAATAATTAGAGTTTATATGGTAGGAGTCCAGTAGTTTCTCGATTCCCGCTACCTATGATTTTTCAATCAAGCATGGAATAAAAGTTCAAGTGCTAGCAACTGAATTCACTTGACAGGAATTCAGTCAATTATTCGTTAAATAAAATTTCGCACCAATAAATTGTAGGTGGCAGCCATTTGAGACTTAGTCGTTTGGGAGAGAATATTCGTCGATGGCCTAGGTAGCTTAATTGAAGAAGCACCCCGCCCGATGAGCGAAAAATCCGCGTTCGAATCCCGATCGCAGTATCCATCGGCTGAATATTTTTCTCTCTACAAAATAGAATTCAGATAAATGGAATGTTGCTATAATAAATGATTAGATTATTATAGTTCAATATATTATATATTCACATTGTTATAGAAAAATATTTCACAACGTATTTTTAAATTTATATTTGACTTCTATAGATGCCTAAAAATGGAAATCGAAGAACACAACGCAGAAGAGACCAGCGGGAACTGGTACAGCGACCCTGACGAGGATAAAGTCAACGACGACGTCTTTAGGCACAGCACATATCGACCGAATAGCAAACATAATTCCGTTTTGGAGTGTGTTAATCAGATCCTTTTACGAGACATGGAGGAGGAAGAGAGTATTCTTTCCATACCTAGGAAGTTTAAACATCGAGGAAGAATCGTCCGATTTCAACCAGCTAAATTATCGGATATCGAGTCCGTGGGATCTGAAATGGAGAGGAAGAACTCTGAAGAAGGAATTACAGAAAAAGAATTAGCTAGCAACGAATTGACCGATGTTTCTGTAAACAGTTTCGAACCCACTGCTACAGAAGACGAGTTTGGCATGAGTCTTACTGAAAGTACTTCAACCTCAAATGTTGCAACCACGATCACGAATCATGAGTCGAGTCTTGAGGAAGAATCGGAAGAATCAAAGGCTATTCCAATTGTCATTATAGAACCAAAGGTCGAAGTTGAGGAGACGAGGCATACGAGTTTCCCCTCTTCACAGGTGATACAAAAGACGAAAACGTCTGTAAATGCGTCGAATCCACCTTTAAAATTAGAGCGTATCGAGGAAAAGACTTGTCTGCAGATGTCTACGAAAGGATTGACCATAGCGAAAAATTTGGATTATGAGGATATCGAGTCACTTCCGGAGATTATATCACCACCTCCTAAAACACCTCCTGCGTTGCCTCCCAAACCGCAGTTCAAGAATAACACGTTAATCTTAAAAAAGATTCCTAGCCCCTCGTTTCTCATCGATGAGACGCGGAAGAAGCAACAGCTACTTGAACCTAGTTCGTCTGAACATAGCAAGAAGATATTCGGTTTTATATCTTCTCCTTTAAAATCTGCGGGGATTAACGTATCATCTGCGAGAAGTTTAAACTTCGACGATGCGATTAATAAAGTTACAGGGAACAATGAAGAGGGGAACTTCTGGAAAAACAGGTTTAATAATGTCCGATCTTCATTCCAGACGCGTCAGAGCGTCAGTCATGAAACTAACGGGGAACAAACCCGGAAAATTCCCAGAGTCACTAACATCGTTCGCCATTTTGAAGAATTCAAAATTGGCGGTGAATCGGAGGATCAAACAAAAGAACGCACGAAAACCAAGGAGAAACATGTCCATTCAGAATTTGATCAGGAATTTGATATCAGACAAAATTTTGAAGAGTTCAATTTGGATGAATGTGATTTGTCAGATGATCCGGATAGACCAGAGGGCGATGGATCGGAGAGGCTCGGTAATCTTGGGGCGACGGTTGGTCAGAACGAGAAAACTGCCGCAACCAAAGACAATAATAATGTTCCTCTTGCTGCGAGCAATTCGAGCAGCGGCTACGATCACTTCTTAGAAACTACAGGTCTTAGCAACAAATCCATATTAACACCATCGAGGTTGCTGAGCAACCACAAGAGTATGTTAAAGCCAAAAGACGTCAAGTATAAGAATAAGATCAAAGCGACAGCAGTTATGGAAAAACATGGTGTTTCCACGACGAACAATACTACCCATATTAGACATTGGACTGGCCCATTCGTCTGACGACTGGTTCAAGTTTTTCCAAAAAATCTGTTTCGACAAGAAGCATCTGCCGAAGGAACTTAAATTAATAAGCAAACGAAAAGTAGTAACCATAATATGAATTAGTGATCATTAAAACCGTGCTAGGAACACGATTCTTTAAGTGCAAAATGTAATTCTGTAAATTATTAATGTTCTCTTTCCTCTTTTTAATACCTTTATCAGATCTTTTGTTACTAAAGAAATTGTGGAACGTAGAAGTTAATTTATTTATAGCACCTTCAATTTAAAGAATACTTGAATATGTTGTATATTTTAATAAAATATCGTTTACCTATTTATAGCATTACTAATCAATTCACAATGGATTGAGTAATTAATAGTACATCATTGGGAATAGCTTATAAACGTAAATACTTACATACGTTAATAAGCTTTTTTCACTATAAAGTGCCACAAGTAAGTTCATTTATTACGGAAATCAACGTTTTTGTTATTTTCTAGTTAAAGTTGTACATCAAAAATTGAAAATATTAAATTATAATGGTCTTAAATTAAGCTATAATTACGTTCATCATCCGGTATTTTGTTAAATTTTAAATATCAAACTCTAATCAGTATCTCAACCAATTGTTAGTTAAACGTTGTAGCATTTGAGAATCTGTATGTACGTAATTACGGATTAACTATTCATCAACTAAATGATACAAAAGCAAAATATACGCATTCTATAAAAGTATTAAAGGCATTCATTCGAGGATAAAAGTAAAGATGTACTTATTTTTTGTTGGAAATAAAATTAAAGATGACTTTATTGAAAGATTCCTGCGTTTGATTAAGAAATAGGAATACACCAGTATAATATTAAGTATTTTGTGGCGATTTATAAACAACTAGAACATATGATACAATTATATATAATATACATATATATAACTTCTACTATCTATAAAAATACAACGCAACTCTATAAAAATACAGTGCTAACTGTTACTGGTATCAAAATCTAAATAGAACATGGAAGAGAAAAGTACTTTAGAAAATGGACAATATTTAAATTCGAACATTTCATCGGTAAATGTTTTGAAAGTAATTCCATTTTCGTAGGTTAGTATGAATCACTCGTTCAGGCACTCTATTACACTTGGCTAGTGCTATATTATCAATACAAATGTATAGACATAGCTGAAAAATTGCGTGAAGAATCACGCAATTAATTTGGCACAGTGGTTTCTTCAAGTTTCTCTCTCTGCACAAAAATCGTAAAAGAACTGCAAAATGAAATAAAAAATAAGAATATTAAAAACATTGGTACATTACGTGCTTTGAATAAATATTAATTGTACCTCTTTATCCAAGTCTTTCTGAGTCCAAATTTTAATCACAGGAAGTTTATTCTAAACAATATGAAATAATTGTTGAAAATATATGAAATTATATACAAAAAAATATAGATTTTTTGTAAAAATTACTTACAGTAGAAGAATCAGAATGAACACTAAGACGTGGATTAAGAACAAATGGGACTCCATCCAAATCGGAAGATCCTGGTAGTGTACCATAAATTGATGTAGATCCAACAACTGTTGATGTAGGGGGTTGCGGAGCAGGTCTCGTAGGTCTAATTCTTGCACTAGGACTCAAAATTTCATAATCTCTATCGTTAGATTCCTCTGTATCCTTTCCTCCACTTCCACTAATTTTTGGATAAACCCCATTTGCTGGTTTTGGCGAAAACTTTGGTTTTGGTGGCCTCTCGGGCGGTATTCTATGGGGTGTCCCATTTGATGGATTTGGGGAAGCACTTTGTAGTAAGCTATAAATAAGACGTTATATAGAATAAGTGGTAAGCATTAAGGTAAATATATCTTAATTCCTTTTAAGATAAAGATGATTCTTACTCTATATTAACATATGACTGTGAATTTGAATTCCCATTTACAATATCCACAGTTTTGTAGCAAACACAAACTCCGTTAATAACACTGAAAAGAATAGAAATAAGAAGAATAATTTGATCTTTATAAAATTTTCATAAATATAAAATTCTATAGATATACCCAGCAGCAATAAATCCATTTGGTGCCATTTTAGATGTATAAACCTTATGTATAACTCTACTACATATGATAATATCAGTAACTGCTTTCGAGCATAGTTCCTTATTTCTAATTTTATAGCACACCTGTTTCTTTCTCCATGCCTTCTGCACTAAAATTCATTATTGCAATGTACTAAATGAAAATACATTCCTGATAAATGATACATTGATTAGTCTTACGTATGCTCACTTGAATCTACAGTATAAGAAATTATGCTATATCCTTCTGGAGGAGTATCTCGTTCATTAATGACTACGATATCTTCGACCACACACTGGGGTAATCCTTCAGTCTTTGAAAAACATATGTATCTACCTTTCTTTTTAATAAAAAGTCCACTTTCTCTCCATAGATCAGCATCAGTATCTTGGTCATATGTTCGTGATACCTAAAGGTAAAATGACATTTAAAAATAGTACACATCTATAGAAAAGTAAAAAATAATAATATAAAAATAGTTATAAACACCAGGTTAAATACCTTAACTTATTTATACAAACTATCTTGTGAGGTTACTTACCACTGTAAAATTTGGTGGACACTTATCTATATCTTCAACAATATTTATGGCTGTGATGGGCCTATCATCAGGTAATACAGACGACAACTGGTGAACTAACATTTTGTTGCAATTAATCTTTTTAGACATTATTGCAACCCTGTTAAAAGTATATTTGTATAACTATTCATGTTCTCTTTTTCTTGTAACATATATTATCTCACATATACAAAATGTTAAATGTAATTTGTTATAAACTAATAAGTCTAATCAACTGCTTCACAGATAATCACACTGATTGCAAAAAGTCAATTTGATAAATTGTAACATAACTTCAAAGATATTTTAAATATCACAATTAATACAAGACATCAAGTAGTTAATATGTTTTGATAAGTGTGACAAGAACAGCTTTCATTGACATAAAACACATTTCTCTACCAAAGTTCATTATATGTTGATTCATTAAAAGCGCCAGGAATTGAGGAATGTAACTGTGTGGACGTCCCCTACTTTATCTTGATGACCTATTTTCGATCGATAAAAAAATTTGCGGTACATTAAAAATTGCTTGTAATAAGGAAATTTCAAGCAATAAAATTTTAACAATAACATCTTTGAAACACGATAAAAACGAATTACTACAAAGGACGCATTGCTTATGCATATACTTCACTTAATATAATTAATCTTTGAAGTATTCACGGCAGAGAAACACACTTAACCATTAGTAATCATTCACGAAATTCGCACACTTTTCAATTTGCTTACCTTTGGAAAAAAATTGGAAATTTCGCGCGACACAAATTTAAAAACTTTGCATATTCATTAATTTATCTGTCGTTGTACTTTTAATCAGCCGGTCACTTAATTCCAACAGAATAACACGGCAATTTTCGATCGAATAACGATCGACTGGTTTTTTCTTTGACACGCAATCCTATTCTTCGGAAGATTCATTCGTAATAAAGTGAAGGTACTTCAATGCATATTAATAAACAAAAAGGATGGAAAGAACGATTGAAGGAATGAGCAGGACGGAGGAACTAACAGAGAGGAAAGTATCTATTGAGAGAAAGATAAATGTATACATATACAATCAATTGTTCCGACACAGCTAATATTTTAACACTCACGTATTTTCAAATGATATGTGATAAAAACCTGATAAGATAACTAACGAAACTCATAAACACTGTTACTTATAAGAATGACTTTCCTCCTTTGTCTCTTCGTTGAACGTTTTAACTAAATTGATATCAATGACATCACTTTTACCACCACCACAACCGTAATGACCACCATCTTAACTGACTAGGGTAGTTGTGTTCAATAAGCTAACCTCTGTTTCCGTTCCTTACACGTCGTGAAACTTTACGGCGCTTTTCCTCGTCCTTCCTACACGATTCGCTTTTGCCGGATATTCGCTTGGTGTTATACGTATCACTCAGTTTTTAAGTGAATTAATCCCATTCCCAAGCAATAAGAAAATGGATAAGAATCATACGCCACCCCTTTATCAGCATGTTTATTGTTTGATCTGCTTAAATAAATTGTTTAATACGATTTAAATGTACGACAATGTGATACTTTGACCAACAGTGACCATGGCCATGACACTCAGGTTTGATACTGAAGCTAAAGAAACCGCAAGGTGTTTTGTTTATCCTTTCAATGCTTCTATTCAAAATTTAATACAATTTAAAGTTAATGTTTTAATTATATACATATATTTCGGGCTTAAAGAGATTATTAATAAGTGGAATTAATGTTATAAATTTTCAAATCAGATGCTAATTTTCAAGTGTACGAAAATGACAGATGGCGCGGATGTTTGCATCTAAATATTAGAGGTACATTGGTATATATATACATATAAAGAACAGTAATATGTATTCACCTACCTTACCATTGCCGTCGCTTACTATGGTGTTTATTGGTCAAATGGCGTATGATCAGTTTGGTCTTCTAATGAAATTTCGTGACATAGAACAAGGGTACAATAAATGGACATTCACTGTGGCAAAACATAACTCTTTTACGAATAACTCCATGTTTCAACTATTAAAAAGGTATTTATTAACAATACTTACGTTTTCATTGATTTTCTTCATTAAGAATTACTTCTTAGTCGTAAAGTATATAGTTTGTTTAATGTAAATAAGAATAAGTTTGCAAATCAGTCGTGACGCAATTAATTTGCAAAAAAGTATAGAACTGATGTTAACACTAAACCTACCAGCGCCGGTCAAATTGACCACTCTCGAATTTCTGTTCAAATTTAACCATATTTAAACTTTATCATATCGCTTCATAATTTCTGACTTTTCCTAAAATACGCATGCAATATATTTTCCTGTATTTAATTTTAGTTTACTCTTTTATTTTCTGAGAAACATTTATATTCTGCCTTGCCTACCGTGAGCGCTCATTTTGACCGTCCGACAAAATGTGTTAGTTAATCTTAAAATAAATGCTATCAGTACAAAGAAAAGGCTATCTCAAGATCAGATGATAAATAAAATCAGTAATAACAAATAATAACAACTGTTACGCCCGTAACCTTGTCAGAAACCATAATTCATACATGTATTTATAAATATTTACCCTAAAAATGTCAAGACTTAAAAAAAAAAATTATAAGAAAAAAAGAACGGACCTAGAAGAGGACTGTTCAGTGTGCGATGAACAAGAAACTTCAGCAACTGAAAACTATTTACAATCAAATCAGAGTTGAATATTATAAATAAATATTCATATCCAGGGCAAAAAGAAAAGAAATTATCATTGATAGCAAAGAGTAAGACTGATGTAAAGAACCAACATATCGAAACTGGGCTCATTGGGACAGTTTGGAAAGAAATAGATGCAAGTCTCAAACCTGGCAGGACATCAGTTCATAATATTTTTAGGATATTTTTACGGTTAAACGGCATATTATAAAAGGACAAGTAAAGACGGCATTTTATCTTATTACTGATCACCATATAATGAATCATATAATAAAATGTACCGAAGAAGAAGCATTTAAAGTATTGGGAATTACGAGGGAGCTGGATACAACAGAACTAGATGCATTTATTGCTCTGTTATATGCACGCGGTGCATATCAGGCAAAAAATTTAGATGTCTAATATTTGTGGAATAAAATTTGGAGACCTGCATTTGTTTTAAAAACAATAAGGAGGAATGACTTTGCTGAAATTATGAGGTGTATACGATTTGATAAGATGAGCGAAAGAAGAAAACGTTTACAAACCAATAAATTTGCAATGGTATCTACAGTATAGGGCCAATTTACAGAGAATTCACAGAATTGTTATAAACCTAGTGCATACGTTACTTTTATATAAAGAATCACGGAAAAAAACCATGCAATAAAACTATCAACAAGTACTACAAAAAACTTGTCAAGGTTAAGTAAAAAATTGTAAAGGTTACAAAATTACGAAAATTTGTTTAAGATGTGGGAAATATTTATGCGGCAAATGTACATTTGAACTTGTAAAAAACGCAGCAAAATTGAATAAGATATATTTCTATATAAATAAAAGTGTAATTCTATTTAAGTCTATAATTAAAATTAAACAAAAGTAAATTTGGATGAAATTTTATGAAAGTTCATCATTTTATATACATTTAGTTATAAATTAACCATTATCTATGTTAAATCATTACTTCTTTAATTACCGATCATTTTGACCGCACACGGTAGGAATAGGTATACACGGAGTATTGGTAGGTTTAGTGTTAAATTGGAGCAAACAATAGTAAAAGCAATTTAAAATATAGAACTGCATTTGATAACAACATTTTATTCAATAAACACATGAAAGAAAAGTAATGTAGTAAGAAAAACAAAAAAATTTCTTTTTTTTAAATTTATGTTTGATTCATAGTTACTATTATATTATAACTAATACGTTTCCTTATTACTAGAAAAGAATTACTTTTGTCACACGAAGTATCCTTGGTCTGATAGTTTTGTATTAGTTGTGACGATATATTTTGTTTTGTTTTTTCTTTTAATGATTTTTTATAACAAGCCATACAAATTCTCAAATCCCTTGGATACAGTTTATTAGCTAGTTGCATTCCCTCCTCGATTAAACTTACAGACGATGACTGGTCCTTTTCATAACTATTAGTTCCTACGAGATCAGAGGAACATAAGGCTATCTTAATATGTACCAAAAAAAACACCTATTGGAAACCATAAACAAATGAATAAACTGTATAAAACAGACCATGTAAAAGTATATTATTTAAAATATCGTGTAAAGAGACCAGGTATATAAATGTAATAAAAATTCAAGAATGGACATAGAATATTTCATGTCAATATATTATTGTTACATAACAAATAATTAATTTAGTAACAGAATAATAATAATATAAATTAAGTTGTAAATGTAAAGTAATCACAATGTTTTGTGGAAGTTTCAAATTATATAACTTAAAATATTAGGAATACTCTTTTCATGTATGAAAATTAAATTTTAAAAAAGAATTATATAACAATAAACATTATTCCTAATGTTCAATATTACTAAAATATTTCCAAAGATTAGAAAATTTATTAGAACATAACAGATACAGCACATATTACTAGTATACACAAACTTCACAACATAAAAACATACCCAATATGCACATCTCATTGCCAACATATGTTGTGGATATGTTGTAAAATAGACTTATCAAGAGTTATTGGGAAAACACAATATTGTTGAAACGTAATCTGGATATGTTGCAACGTAGTATAGTTGAATATGGAGCAGATTATGAAAAATTATATTGATATATAACATATTGCCAAATTATAATTTCAATGTGTTATAAAATAGTATTGCTGGATATGAAACATACAACTGTTAAAAATTAATATGGATATCATACAAGACTTGCTTAAATATTAGGGATATGTTATAATGTATTACAAAAACATAATTAGGATATGTTATAGCATAATATTGTTCAGTATGCAGCAGAGTATGAAATATAATATGGATATGTAATAATGTATCATCAAAATGTAATTTCGATATATACGAACACGGTATTGTTCAGTATGGCACAGACTGTCGAAAACAATATGGATATGTTATAGTGTATTGCCACACATAATATGGATATGTTACAACACAGTATTCTTGATTATGGAGCAGAGTATGAATAATTATATGGATATGTGATAATGCATTGCTAAAATATTATATACATTTACCAGAGGATACAGTGCCTGTTTATGGAACACGCTATTGTTTAGAATGGATATGGATATTAACAGGGATATAGTATTTCGAAATATTACTGTTTCTAAATGAATATGGATATATTACAGGGTATTGCTCAGATAATATGGATATGTGATAATGTATTGCCAGAACGTTGTCTGGATATGTTGCAACATAATACTGTTGAGTATGCAGCAGAGTACGAATAATTATATGGATATGTGATAATGCATTGCTAAAATATATACATTTGCCAGAGGATATAGTGCCTGTTTATGGAACAAGCTATTGTTCCGATTAAATATGGATATTAATAGGGATATAGTATTTCAAAATATTAGTGTCTCTAGAATAATAGAGATATTTTACAGAGTATTGCTCAGATAATATGGATATGTGATAATGTATTGTCAAAACATCTTCTGGATATGTTGCGATATAATATTGTTTATTATAGAGCGTAATATGTAAAATAATATGGATATGTGATAATGCATTACTAAAATATTATATACATTTGCCAGAGAATACAGAGCCTGTTTATGGAACAAGCTATTGTTTAGAATGGATATGGATATTAACAGGGATATAGTATTTCGAAATATTACTGTTTCTAAATGAATATGGATATATTACAGGGTATTGCTCAGATAATATGGATATGTGATAATGTATTGCCAAAACATAATCTGGATATGTTGCAACATAATATTGCTAAGTGTGCAGCAGAGTATGAATAATTATATGGATATGTGATAATGCATTGCTAAAATATTATATACATTTGCCAGAGGATACAGTGCCTGCTTATGGAACAAGCTATTGTTTAGAATGGATATGGATATTAACAGGGGTATAGTATTTCGAAATGTTAGTGTTTCTAAATGAATATGGATATTTTGCAGAGTATTGCTCGGATAATATGGATATGTGATACTGTATTGCTAAAACATAATCTGGATATATTGCAACATAATATTGCTGAGTATGCTGCAGAGTATGAATAATTATATGGATATGTGATAATGCATTGCTAAAATATTATATACATTTGCCAGAGGATACAGTGCCTGCTTATGGGGCATGCTATTGTTTCGATTAAATATGGATATTAATAGGGATATAGTATTTCAAAATATGATTGTTTCTAGAATGGTATAGATATTTTGCAGAGTATTGCTCAGATATTATGGATATGAGATAATGTATTGCCAAAACATAATCTGGATATGTTGCAACATAATATTGCTGAGTATGCAGCAGAGTATGAATAATTATATGGAAATGTGATAATGCATTGCTAAAATATTATATACATTTGCCAGAGGATACAGTGCCTGCTTATGGGGCATGCTATTGTTTCGATTAAATATGGATATTAATAGGGATATAGTATTTCAAAATATGATTGTTTCTAGAATGATATAGATATTTTGCATAGTATTGCTCAGATATTATGGATATGAGATAATGTATTGCCAAAACATAATCTGGATATGTTGCAACATAATATTGCTGAGTATGCAGCAGAGTGTGAATAATTATATGGAAATGTGATAATGCATTGCTACAATATTATATACATTTGCCAGAGGCTACAGTACCTGCTTATGGAACAAGCTATTGTTTAGAATGGATATGGATATTAACAGGGGTATAGTATTTCGAAATATTAGTGTTTCTAAATGAATATGGATATTTTGCAGAGTATTGCTCGGATAATATGGATATGTGATAATGTATTGCCAAAACATAATCTGGATATGTTGCAACATAATATTGCTGAGTGTGCAGCAGAGTATGAATAATTATATGGATATGTGATAATGCATTGCTAAAATATTATATACATTTGCCAGAGGATACAGTGCCTGCTTATGGGGCATGCTATTGTTTCGATTAAATATGGATATTAATAGGGATATAGTGATTAAAAATATTAGTGTTTCCAGAATAATATGGATATCTTGCAGAATATTGCTCAGTTTATATGGATATGTGATAATGTATTGCTAAACATAATCTGGATATATTGCAACATAATATCGCTGAGTATGCAGCAGAGTACGACTGATTATATGAATATGTGATAATGCATTGCTAAAATATTATATACATTTGCCAGAGGCTACAGTGCCTGCTTATGGAACAAGCTATTGTTTAGAATGGATATGGATATTAACAGGGGTATAGTATTTCGAAATGTTAGTGTTTCTAAATGAATATGGATATTTTGCAGAGTATTGCTCGGATAATATGGATATGTGATACTGTATTGCTAAAACATAATCTGGATATATTGCAACATAATATTGCTGAGTATGCTGCAGAGTATGAATAATTATATGGATATGTGATAATGCATTGCTAAAATATTATATACATTTGCCAGAGGCTACAGTGCCTGCTTATGGAACAAGCTATTGTTTAGAATGGATATGGATATTAACAGGGGTATAGTATTTCGAAATGTTAGTGTTTCTAAATGAATATGGATATTTTGCAGAGTATTGCTCGGATAATATGGATATGTGATACTGTATTGCTAAAACATAATCTGGATATATTGCAACATAATATTGCTGAGTATGCTGCAGAGTATGAATAATTATATGGATATGTGATAATGCATTGCTAAAATATTATATACATTTGCCAGAGGCTACAGTGCCTGCTTATGGAACAAGCTATTGTTTAGAATGGATATGGATATTAACAGGGGTATAGTATTTCGAAATATTAGTGTTTCTAAATGAATATGGATATTTTGCAGAGTATTGCTCGGATATTATGGATATGTGATACTGTATTGCTAAAACATAATCTGGATATATTGCAACATAATATTGCTGAGTATGCAGCAGAGTATGAATAATTATATGGATATGTGATAATGCATTGCTAAAATATTATATACATTTGCCAGAGGATACAGTGCCTGCTTATGGGGCATGCTATTGTTTCGATTAAATATGGATATTAATAGGGATATAGTATTTCAAAATATGATTGTTTCTAGAATGGTATAGATATTTTGCAGAGTATTGCTCAGATATTATGGATATGAGATAATGTATTGCCAAAACATAATCTGGATATGTTGCAACATAATATTGCTGAGTATGCAGCAGAGTATGAATAATTATATGGATATGTGATAATGCATTGCTAAAATATTATATACATTTGCCAGAGGCTACAGTGCCTGCTTATGGAACAAGCTATTGTTTAGAATGGATATGGATATTAACAGGGGTATAGTATTTCGAAATATTAGTGTTTCTAAATGAATATGGATATTTTGCAGAGTATTGCTCGGATAATATGGATATGTGATAATGTATTACCAAAACATAATCTGGATATGTTACAACATAATATTGCTGAGTGTGCAGCAGAGAATGAATGATTATATGGATATGTGATAATGCATTGCTAAAATATATACATTTGCCAGAGGATACAGTGCCTGTTTATGGAACAAACTATTGTTTCGATTAAATATGGATATTAATAGGGATATAGTATTTCAAAATATTAGTGTTTCTAGAATAATAGAGATATTTTGCAGATTATTGCTCAGATAATATGGATATGTGATAATGTATTGCCAAAACATAATCTGGATATGTTGCAACATAATATTGCTGAGTATGCAGCAGAGTATGAATTCTTATATGGATATGTGAGAATGCATTGCTAAAATATTATATACATTTGCCAGAGGATACAGTGCCTGTTTATGGAACAAGCTATTGTTTCGATTAAATATGGATATTAATAGGGATATAGTATTTCAAAATATGATTGTTTCTAGAATGGTATAGATATTTTGCAGAGTATTGCTCAGATATTATGGATATGAGATAATGTATTGCCAAAACATAATCTGGATATGTTGCAACATAATATTGCTGAGTATGCAGCAGAGTATGAATAATTATATGGATATGTGATAATGCATTGCTAAAATATTATATACATTTGCCAGAGGCTACAGTGCCTGCTTATGGAACAAGCTATTGTTTAGAATGGATATGGATATTAACAGGGGTATAGTATTTCGAAATATTAGTGTTTCTAAATGAATATGGATATTTTGCAGAGTATTGCTCGGATAATATGGATATGTGATAATGTATTGCCAAAACATAATCTGGATATGTTGCAACATAATATTGCTGAGTGTGCAGCAGAGAATGAATGATTATATGGATATGTGATAATGCATTGCTAAAATATATACATTTGCCAGAGGATACAGTGCCTGTTTATGGAACAAACTATTGTTTCGATTAAATATGGATATTAATAGGGATATAGTATTTCAAAATATTAGTGTTTCTAGAATAATAGAGATATTTTGCAGATTATTGCTCAGATAATATGGATATGTGATAATGTATTGCCAAAACATAATCTGGATATGTTGCAACATAATATTGCTGAGTATGCAGCAGAGTATGAATAATTATATGGATATGTGATAATGCATTGCTAAAATATGATATACATTTGTCAGAGGCTACAGTGCATGCTTATGGAACAAGCTATTGTTTCGATTAAATATGGATATTAATAGGGATATTGTATTTCAAAATATTAGTGTTTCTAGAATAATATAGATACTTTGCAGAGTATTGCTCGGATAATATGGATATGTGATACTGTATTGCTAAAACATAATCTGGATATATTGCAACATAATATTGCTGAGTGTGCAGCAGAGTACGAATAATTATATGGATATGTGATAATGCATTGCTAAAATATATACATTTGCCAGAGGATATAGTGCCTGTTTATGGAACAAGCTATTGTTCCGATTAAATATGGATATTAATAGGGATATAGTATTTCAAAATATTAGTGTTTCTAGAATAATAGAGATATTTTACAGAGTATTGCTCAGATAATATGGATATGTGATAATGTATTGTCAAAACATCTTCTGGATATGTTGCGATATAATATTGTTTATTATAGAGCGTAATATGTAAAATAATATGGATATGTGATAATGCATTACTAAAATATTATATACATTTGCCAGAGAATACAGAGCCTGTTTATGGAACAAGCTATTGTTTAGAATGGATATGGATATTAACAGGGATATAGTATTTCGAAATATTAGTGTTTCTAAATGAATATGGATATATCACAGGGTATTGCTCAGATAATATGGATATGTGATAATGTATTGCCAAAACATAATCTGGATATGTTGCAACATAATATTGCTGAGTGTGCAGCAGAGTATGAATAATTATATGGATATGTGATAATGCATTGCTAAAATATTATATACATTTGCCAGAGGATACAGTGCCTGCTTATGGAACAAGCTATTGTTTAGAATGGATATGGATATTAACAGGGGTATAGTATTTCGAAATGTTAGTGTTTCTAAATGAATATGGATATTTTGCAGAGTATTGCTCGGATAATATGGATATGTGATACTGTATTGCTAAAACATAATCTGGATATATTGCAACATAATATTGCTGAGTATGCTGCAGAGTATGAATAATTATATGGATATGTGATAATGCATTGCTAAAATATTATATACATTTGCCAGAGGATACAGTGCCTGCTTATGGGGCATGCTATTGTTTCGATTAAATATGGATATTAATAGGGATATAGTATTTCAAAATATGATTGTTTCTAGAATGATATAGATATTTTGCATAGTATTGCTCAGATATTATGGATATGAGATAATGTATTGCCAAAACATAATCTGGATATGTTGCAACATAATATTGCTGAGTATGCAGCAGAGTGTGAATAATTATATGGCAATGTGATAATGCATTGCTACAATATTATATACATTTGCCAGAGGCTACAGTGCCTGCTTATGGAACAAGCTATTGTTTAGAATGGATATGGATATTAACAGGGGTATAGTATTTCGAAATATTAGTGTTTCTAAATGAATATGGATATTTTGCAGAGTATTGCTCGGATAATATGGATATGTGATAATGTATTGCCAAAACATAATCTGGATATGTTGCAACATAATATTGCTGAGTGTGCAGCAGAGTATGAATAATTATATGGATATGTGATAATGCATTGCTAAAATATTATATACATTTGCCAGAGGATACAGTGCCTGCTTATGGGGCATGCTATTGTTTCGATTAAATATGGATATTAATAGGGATATAGTATTTCAAAATATTAGTGTTTCTAGAATAATAGAGATATTTTACAGAGTATTGCTCAGATATTATGGATATGTGATAATGAATTGCCAAAACATAATCTGGATATGTTGCAACATAATATTGCTGAGTATGCAGCAGAGTATGAATAATTATATGGATATGTGATAATGCATTGCTAAAATATTATATACATTTGCCAGAGGCTACAGTGCATGCTTATGGAACAAGCTATTGTTTCGATTAAATATGGATATTAATAGGGATATTGTATTTCAAAATATTAGTGTTTCTAGAATAATATAGATACTTTGCAGAGTATTGCTCGGATAATATGGATATGTGATACTGTATTGCTAAAACATAATCTGGATATATTGCAACATAATATTGCTGAGTGTGCAGCAGAGTACGAATAATTATATGGATATGTGATAATGCATTGCTAAAATATATACATTTGCCAGAGGATATAGTGCCTGTTTATGGAACAAGCTATTGTTCCGATTAAATATGGATATTAATAGGGATATAGTATTTCAAAATATTAGTGTTTCTAGAATAATAGAGATATTTTACAGAGTATTGCTCAGATAATATGGATATGTGATAATGTATTGTCAAAACATCTTCTGGATATGTTGCGATATAATATTGTTTATTATAGAGCGTAATATGTAAAATAATATGGATATGTGATAATGCATTACTAAAATATTATATACATTTGCCAGAGAATACAGAGCCTGTTTATGGAACAAGCTATTGTTTAGAATGGATATGGATATTAACAGGGATATAGTATTTCGAAATATTAGTGTTTCTAAATGAATATGGATATATTACAGGGTATTGCTCAGATAATATGGATATGTGATAATGTATTGCCAAAACATAATCTGGATATGTTGCAACATAATATTGCTGAGTGTGCAGCAGAGTATGAATAATTATATGGATATGTGATAATGCATTGCTAAAATATTATATACATTTGCCAGAGGATACAGTGCCTGCTTATGGAACAAGCTATTGTTTAGAATGGATATGGATATTAACAGGGGTATAGTATTTCGAAATGTTAGTGTTTCTAAATGAATATGGATATTTTGCAGAGTATTGCTCGGATAATATGGATATGTGATACTGTATTGCTAAAACATAATCTGGATATATTGCAACATAATATTGCTGAGTATGCTGCAGAGTATGAATAATTATATGGATATGTGATAATGCATTGCTAAAATATTATATACATTTGCCAGAGGATACAGTGCCTGCTTATGGGGCATGCTATTGTTTCGATTAAATATGGATATTAATAGGGATATAGTATTTCAAAATATGATTGTTTCTAGAATGGTATAGATATTTTGCAGAGTATTGCTCAGATATTATGGATATGAGATAATGTATTGCCAAAACATAATCTGGATATGTTGCAACATAATACTGCTGAGTATGCAGCAGAGTATGAATAATTATATGGAAATGTGATAATGCATTGCTAAAATATTATATACATTTGCCAGAGGATACAGTGCCTGCTTATGGGGCATGCTATTGTTTCGATTAAATATGGATATTAATAGGGATATAGTATTTCAAAATATGATTGTTTCTAGAATGATATAGATATTTTGCATAGTATTGCTCAGATATTATGGATATGAGATAATGTATTGCCAAAACATAATCTGGATATGTTGCAACATAATATTGCTGAGTATGCAGCAGAGTGTGAATAATTATATGGAAATGTGATAATGCATTGCTACAATATTATATACATTTGCCAGAGGCTACAGTGCCTGCTTATGGAACAAGCTATTGTTTAGAATGGATATGGATATTAACAGGGGTATAGTATTTCGAAATATTAGTGTTTCTAAATGAATATGGATATTTTGCAGAGTATTGCTCGGATAATATGGATATGTGATAATGTATTGCCAAAACATAATCTGGATATGTTGCAACATAATATTGCTGAGTGTGCAGCAGAGTATGAATAATTATATGGATATGTGATAATGCATTGCTAAAATATTATATACATTTGCCAGAGGATACAGTGCCTGCTTATGGGGCATGCTATTGTTTCGATTAAATATGGATATTAATAGGGATATAGTATTTCAAAATATGATTGTTTCTAGAATGATATAGATATTTTGCATAGTATTGCTCAGATAATATGGATATGTGATAATGTATTGCCAAAACATAATCTGGATATGTTGCAACATAATATTGCTGAGTGTGCAGCAGAGTATAAATAATTATATGGATATGTGATAATGTATTGCCAAAACATAATCTGGATATGTTGCAACATAATATTGCTGAGTGTGCAGCAGAGTATGAATAATTATATGGATATGTGATAAGGCATTGCTAAAATATTATATACATTTGCCAGAGGATACAGTGCCTGTTTATGGAACAAGCTATTGTTTCGATTAAATATGGATATTAATAGGGATGTTGTATTTCAAAATATTAGTGTTTCTGGAATAATATAGATATTTTGCAGAGTATTGCTCAGATAATATGGATATGTGATCATGTATTGCCAAAACATAATCTGGATATGTTGCAACATAATATTGCTGAGTGTGCAGCAGAGTGTAAATAATTATATGGATATGTGATAAGGCATTGCTAAAATATTATATACATTTGCCAGAGGATACAGCGCCTGTTTATGGAACAAGCTATTGTTTCGATTAAATATGGATATTAATAGGGATATTGTATTTCAAAATATTAGTGTTTCTAGAATAATATAGATATTTTGCAGAGTATTGCTCAGATAATATGGATATGTGATAATGTATTGCTAAAACATAATATGGATATGTTGCAACATAGTATTGCTGAGTTCGCAGCAGAGTATCTATAATTATATGGATATGTGATAATGCATTGCTAAAATATTATATACATTTGCCAGAGGATACAGTGCCTGCTTATGGGGCATGCTATTGTTTCGATTAAATATGGATATTAATAGGGATATAGTATTTCAAAATATGATTGTTTCTAGAATGATATAGATATTTTGCATTGTATTGCTCAGATATTATGGATATGAGATAATGTATTGCCAAAACATAATCTGGATATGTTGCAACATAATATTGCTGAGTATGCAGCAGAGTGTGAATAATTATATGGAAATGTGATAATGCATTGCTACAATATTATATACATTTGCCAGAGGCTACAGTGCCTGCTTATGGAACAAGCTATTGTTTAGAATGGATATGGATATTAAGAGGGGTATAGTATTTCGAAATATTAGTGTTTCTAAATGAATATGGATATTTTGCAGAGTATTGCTCGGATAATATGGATATGTGATAATGTATTGCCAAAACATAATCTGGATATGTTACAACATAATATTGCTGAGTGTGCAGCAGAGAATGAATGATTATATGGATATGTGATAATCCATTGCTAAAATATATTCATTTGCCTGAGGATACAGTGCCTGTTTATGGAACAATCTATTGTTTCGATTAAATATGGATATTAATAGGGATATAGTATTTCAAAATATTATTGTTTCTAGAATAATAGAGATATTTTACAGAGTATTGCTCAGATATTATGGATATGTGATAATGTATTGCCAAAACATAATCTGGATATGTTGCAACATAATATTGCTGAGTATGCAGCAGAGTAATAATAATTATATGGATATGTGATAATGCATTGCTAAAATATTATATACATTTGCCAGAGGATACAGTGCCTGTTTATGGAACAATCTATTGTTTCGATTAAATATGGATATTAATAGGGATATAGTATTTCGAAATATTAGTGTTTCTAGAATAATAGAGATATTTTGCAGATTATTGTTCAGATATTATGGATATGTGATAATGTATTGCCAAAACATAATCTGGATATGTTGCAACATAATATTGCTGAGTGTGCAGCAGAGAATGAATGATTATATGGATATGTGATAATGCATTGCTAAAATACATACAATTGCCAGAGCATACAGTGCCTGTTTATGGAACAAGCTACTGTTTAGAATGGATATGGATATTAACAGGGATATAGTATTTCGAAATATTACTGTTTCTAAATGAATATGGATATATTACAGGGTATTGCTCAGATAATATGGATATGTGATAATGTATTGCCAAAACATAATCTGGATATGTTGCAACATAATATTGCTGAGTGTGCAGCAGAGTATGAATAATTATATGGATATGTGATAATGCATTGCTAAAATATTATATACATTTGCCAGAGGCTACAGTGCATGCTTATGGAACAAGCTATTGTTTCGATTAAATATGGATATTAATAGGGATATTGTATTTCAAAATATTAGTGTTTCTAGAATAATATAGATATTTTGCAGAGTATTGCTCGGATAATATGGATATGTGATACTGTATTGCTAAAACATAATCTGGATATATTGCAACATAATATTGCTGAGTATGCAGCAGAGTATGAATAATTATATGGATATGTGATAATGCATTGCTAAAATATATACATTTGTCAGAGGTTACAGTGCCTGTTTATGGAACAAACTATTGTTTCGATTAAATATGGATATTAATAGGGATATAGTATTTCAAAATACTATTGTTTCTAGAATAATAGAGATATTTTACAGAGTATTGCTCAGATATTATGGATATGTGATAATGTATTGCCAAAACATAATCTGGATATGTTGCAACATAATATTGCTGAGTATGCAGCAGAGTATGAATAATTATATGGATATGTGATAATGCATTGCTAAAATATTATATACATTTGCCAGAGGATACAATGCCTGTTTATGGAACAAGCTATTGTTTAGAATGGATATGGATATTAACAGGGATATAGTATTTCGAAATATTAGTGTTTCTAGAATAATAGAGATATTTTGCAAATTATTGTTCAGATATTATGGATATGTGATAATGTATTGCCAAAACATAATCTGGATATGTTGCAACATAATACTGTTGAGTATGCAGCAGAGTACGAATAATTATATGGAGATGTGATAATGCATTGCTAAAATATTATATACATTTGCCAGAGGATACAGTGCCTGCTTATGGGTCATGCTATTGTTTCGATTAAATATGGATATCAATAGGGATATAGTATTTCAAAATATTAGTGTTTCTAGAATAATATAGATATTTTGCAGAGTATTGCTCAGATATTATGGATATGTGATAATGTATTGCCAAAACATAATCTGGATATGTTGCAACATAATATTGCTGAGTATGCAGCAGAGTATGAATAATTATATGGATGTGTGATAATGCATTGCTAAAATATTATATACATTTGCCAGAGGATACAATGCCTGTTTATGGAACAAGCTATTGTTTAGAATGGATATGGATATTAATAGGGATATTGTATTTCAAAATATTAGTGTTTCTAGAATAATAGAGATATTTTGCAAATTATTGTTCAGATATTATGGATATGTGATAATGTATTGCCAAAACATAATCTGGATATGTTGCAACATAATATTGCTGAGTGTGCAGCAGAGTATGAATAATTATATGGATATGTGATAATGCATTGCTAAAATATTATATACATTTGCCAGAGGATACAGTGCCTGCTTATGGGGCATGCTATTGTTTCGATTAAATATGGATATTAATAGGGATATAGTGATTAAAAATATTAGTGTTTCCAGAATAATATGGATATCTTGCAGAATATTGCTCAGTTTATATGGATATGTGATAATGTATTGCTAAAACATAATCTGGATATATTGCAACATAATATCGCTGAGTATGCAGCAGAGTACGAATGATTATATGAATATGTGATAATGCATTGCTAAAATATTATATACATTTGCCAGAGGCTACAGTGCCTGCTTATGGAACAAGCTATTGTTTAGAATGGATATGGATATTAACAGGGGTATAGTATTTCGAAATGTTAGTGTTTCTAAATGAATATGGATATTTTGCAGAGTATTGCTCGGATAATATGGATATGTGATACTGTATTGCTAAAACATAATCTGGATATATTGCAACATAATATTGCTGAGTATGCTGCAGAGTATGAATAATTATATGGATATGTGATAATGCATTGCTAAAATATTATATACATTTGCCAGAGGCTACAGTGCCTGCTTATGGAACAAGCTATTGTTTAGAATGGATATGGATATTAACAGGGGTATAGTATTTCAAAATATGATTGTTTCTAGAATGGTATAGATATTTTGCAGAGTATTGCTCAGATATTATGGATATGTGATACTGTATTGCTAAAACATAATCTGGATATATTGCAACATAATATTGCTGAGTATGCAGCAGAGTATGAATAATTATATGGATATGTGATAATGCATTGCTAAAATATTATATACATTTGCCAGAGGATACAGTGCCTGCTTATGGGGCATGCTATTGTTTCGATTAAATATGGATATTAATAGGGATATAGTATTTCAAAATATGATTGTTTCTAGAATGGTATAGATATTTTGCAGAGTATTGCTCAGATATTATGGATATGAGATAATGTATTGCCAAAACATAATCTGGATATGTTGCAACATAATATTGCTGAGTATGCAGCAGAGTATGAATAATTATATGGATATGTGATAATGCATTGCTAAAATATTATATACATTTGCCAGAGGCTACAGTGCCTGCTTATGGAACAAGCTATTGTTTAGAATGGATATGGATATTAACAGGGGTATAGTATTTCGAAATATTAGTGTTTCTAAATGAATATGGATATTTTGCAGAGTATTGCTCGGATAATATGGATATGTGATAATGTATTACCAAAACATAATCTGGATATGTTACAACATAATATTGCTGAGTGTGCAGCAGAGAATGAATGATTATATGGATATGTGATAATGCATTGCTAAAATATATACATTCGCCAGGGGATACAGTGCCTGTTTATGGAACAAACTATTGTTTCGATTAAATATGGATATTAATAGGGATATAGTATTTCAAAATATTAGTGTTTCTAGAATAATAGAGATATTTTGCAGATTATTGCTCAGATAATATGGATATGTGATAATGTATTGCCAAAACATAATCTGGATATGTTGCAACATAATATTGCTGAGTATGCAGCAGAGTATGAATTCTTATATGGATATGTGAGAATGCATTGCTAAAATATTATATACATTTGCCAGAGGATACAGTGCCTGTTTATGGAACAAACTATTGTTTCGATTAAATATGGATATTAATAGGGATATAGTATTTCAAAATATTAGTGTTTCTAGAATAATAGAGATATTTTGCAGATTATTGCTCAGATAATATGGATATGTGATAATGTATTGCCAAAACATAATCTGGATATGTTGCAACATAATATTGCTGAGTGTGCAGCAGAGTATAAATAATTATATGGATATGTGATAATGTATTGCCAAAACATAATCTGGATATGTTGCAACATAATATTGCTGAGTGTGCAGCAGAGTGTAAATAATTATATGGATATGTGATAAGGCATTGCTAAAATATTATATACATTTGCCAGAGGATACAGCGCCTGTTTATGGAACAAGCTATTGTTTCGATTAAATATGGATATTAATAGGGATATTGTATTTCAAAATATTAGTGTTTCTAGAATAATATAGATATTTTGCAGAGTATTGCTCAGATAATATGGATATGTGATAATGTATTGCTAAAACATAATATGGATATGTTGCAACATAGTATTGCTGAGTTCGCAGCAGAGTATCTATAATTATATGGATATGTGATAATGCATTGCTAAAATATTATATACATTTGCCAGAGGATACAGTGCCTGCTTATGGGGCATGCTATTGTTTCGATTAAATATGGATATTAATAGGGATATAGTATTTCAAAATATGATTGTTTCTAGAATGATATAGATATTTTGCATTGTATTGCTCAGATATTATGGATATGAGATAATGTATTGCCAAAACATAATCTGGATATGTTGCAACATAATATTGCTGAGTATGCAGCAGAGTGTGAATAATTATATGGAAATGTGATAATGCATTGCTACAATATTATATACATTTGCCAGAGGCTACAGTGCCTGCTTATGGAACAAGCTATTGTTTAGAATGGATATGGATATTAAGAGGGGTATAGTATTTCGAAATATTAGTGTTTCTAAATGAATATGGATATTTTGCAGAGTATTGCTCGGATAATATGGATATGTGATAATGTATTACCAAAACATAATCTGGATATGTTACAACATAATATTGCTGAGTGTGCAGCAGAGAATGAATGATTATATGGATATGTGATAATCCATTGCTAAAATATATTCATTTGCCTGAGGATACAGTGCCTGTTTATGGAACAATCTATTGTTTCGATTAAATATGGATATTAATAGGGATATAGTATTTCAAAATATTATTGTTTCTAGAATAATAGAGATATTTTACAGAGTATTGCTCAGATATTATGGATATGTGATAATGTATTGCCAAAACATAATCTGGATATGTTGCAACATAATATTGTTGGGTATGCAGCAGAGTAATAATAATTATATGGATATGTGATAATGCATTGCTAAAATATTATATACATTTGCCAGAGGATACAGTGCCTGTTTATGGAACAATCTATTGTTTCGATTAAATATGGATATTAATAGGGATATAGTATTTCGAAATATTAGTGTTTCTAGAATAATAGAGATATTTTGCAGATTATTGTTCAGATATTATGGATATGTGATAATGTATTGCCAAAACATAATCTGGATATGTTGCAACATAATATTGCTGAGTGTGCAGCAGAGAATGAATGATTATATGGATATGTGATAATGCATTGCTAAAATACATACAATTGCCAGAGCATACAGTGCCTGTTTATGGAACAAGCTACTGTTTAGAATGGATATGGATATTAACAGGGATATAGTATTTCGAAATATTACTGTTTCTAAATGAATATGGATATATTACAGGGTATTGCTCAGATAATATGGATATGTGATAATGTATTGCCAAAACATAATCTGGATATGTTGCAACATAATATTGCTGAGTGTGCAGCAGAGTATGAATAATTATATGGATATGTGATAATGCATTGCTAAAATATTATATACATTTGCCAGAGGCTACAGTGCCTGCTTATGGAACAAGCTATTGTTTAGAATGGATATGGATATTAACAGGGGTATAATATTTCGAAATATTACTGTTTCTAAATGAATATGGATATTTTGCAGAGTATGACTCAGATAATATGGATATGTGATACTGTATTGCTAAAACATAATCTGGATATATTGCAACATAATATTGCTGAGTATGCAGCAGAGTATGAATAATTATATGGATATGTGATAATGCATTGCTAAAATATATACATTTGTCAGAGGTTACAGTGCCTGTTTATGGAACAAACTATTGTTTCGATTAAATATGGATATTAATAGGGATATAGTATTTCAAAATATTATTGTTTCTAGAATAATAGAGATATTTTACAGAGTATTGCTCAGATATTATGGATATGTGATAATGTATTGCCAAAACATAATCTGGATATGTTGCAACATAATATTGCTGAGTGTGCAGCAGAGTATGAATAATTATATGGATATGTGATAATGCATTGCTAAAATATTATATACATTTGCCAGAGGATACAATGCCTGTTTATGGAACAAGCTATTGTTTAGAATGGATATGGATATTAATAGGGATATTGTATTTCAAAATATTAGTGTTTCTAGAATAATATAGATATTTTGCAGAGTATTGCTTGGATAATATGGATATGTGATACTGTATTGCTAAAACATAATCTGGATATATTGCAACATAATATTGCTGAGTATGCAGCAGAGTATGAATAATTATATGGATATGTGTTAATGCATTGCTAAAATATATACATTTGTCAGAGGTTACAGTGCCTGTTTATGGAACAAACTATTGTTTCGATTAAATATGGATATTAATAGGGATATAGTATTTCAAAATATTATTGTTTCTAGAATAATAGAGATATTTTACAGAGTATTGCTCAGATATTATGGATATGTGATAATGTATTGCCAAAACATAATCTGGATATGTTGCAACATAATATTGTTGGGTATGCAGCAGAGTATGAATAATTATATGGATATGTGATAATGCATTGCTAAAATATTATATACATTTGCCAGAGGATACAGTGCCTGTTTATGGAACAAGCTATTGTTTTGATTAAATATGGATATTAATAGGGATATAGTATTTCAAAATATTAGTGTTTCTAGAATAATAGAGATATTTTACAGAGTATTGCTCAGATATTATGGATATGTGATAGTGTATTGCCAAAACATAATCTGGATATGTTGCAACATAATACTGTTGAGTATGCAGCAGAGTACGAATTATTATATGGAGATGTGATAATGCATTGCTAAAATATTATATACATTTGCCAGAGGATACAGTGCCTGCTTATGGGGCATGCTATTGTTTCGATTAAATATGGATATCAATAGGGATATAGTATTTCAAAATATAAGTGTTTCTAGAATAATATAGATATTTTGCAGGGTATTGCTCAGATATTATGGATATGTGATAATGTATTGCCAAAACATAATCTGGATATGTTGCAACATAATATTGTTGGGTATGCAGCAGAGTATAAATAATTATATGGATATGTGATAATGCATTGCTAAAATATTATATACATTTGCCAGAGGATACAGTGCCTGTTTATGGAACAAGCTATTGTTTGGATTAAATATGGATATTAATAGGGATATAGTATTTCAAAATATTAGTGTTTCTAGAATAATAGAGATATTTTACAGAGTATTGCTCAGATATTATGGATATGTGATAATGTATTGCCAAAACATAATCTGGATATGTTGCAACATAATATTGCTGAGTATGCAGCAGAGTATGAGTAATTATATGGATATGTGATAATGCATTGCTAAAATATATACATTTGTCAGAGGTCACAGTGCCTGTTTATGGAACAAACTATTGTTTCGATTAAATATGGATATTAATAGGGATATAGTATTTCAAAATATTATTGTTTCTAGAATAATAGAGATATTTTACAGAGTATTGCTCAGATGTTATGGATATGTGATAATGTATTGCCAAAACATAATCTGGATATGTTGCAACATAATATTGCTGAGTATGCAGCAGAGTATGAATAATTATATGGATATGTGATAATGCATTGCTAAAATATTATATACATTTGCCAGAGGATACAATGCCTGTTTATGGAACAAGCTATTGTTTAGAATGGATATGGATATTAACAGGGATATAGTATTTCGAAATATTACTGTTTCTATATTAATATGGATGTCTTACAGAGTATTGCTCAGATAATGTGGATATGAGATAATGTATTGCCAAAACATAATCTGGATATGTTGCAACATAATATTGTTGGGTATGCAGCAGAGTATAAATAATTATATGGATATGTGATAATGCAGTGCTAAAATATTATATACATTTGCCAGAGGATACAGTGCCTGTTTATGGAACAAGCTATTGTTTGGATTAAATATGGATATTAATAGGGATATAGTATTTCAAAATATTAGTGTTTCTAGAATAATAGAGATATTTTACAGAGTATTGCTCAGATATTATGGATATGTGATAATGTATTGCCAAAACATAATCTGGATATGTTGCAACATAATATTGCTGAGTATGCAGCAGAGTATGAGTAATTATATGGATATGTGATAATGCATTGCTAAAATATATACATTTGTCAGAGGTCACAGTGCCTGCTTATGGGGCATGCTATTGTTTCGATTAAATATGGATATCAATAGGGATATAGTATTTCAAAATATTAGTGTTTCTAGAATAATATAGATATTTTGCAGAGTATTGCTCAGATATTATGGATATGTGATAATGTATTGCCAAAACATAATCTGGATATGCTGCAACATAATATTGTTGGGTATGCAGCAGAGTATGAATAATTATATGGATATGTGATAATGCATTGCTAAAATATTATATACATTTGCCGGAGGATACAGTGCCTGTTTATGGAACAAGCTATTGTTTCGATTAAATATGGATATTAATAGGGATATAGTGTTTCAAAATTTTAGTGTTTCTAGAATAATAGAGATATTTTGCAGATTATTGCTCAGATAATATGGATATGTGATAATGTATTGCCAAAACATAATCTGGATATGTTGCAACATAATATTGTTGGGTATGCAGCAGAGTACGAAAAACAATATGGATATGTGATAATGCATTGCTAAAATATTATATACATTTGCCAGAGAGTACAGTGCCTGTTTATGGAACAAGCTATTGTTTGGAATGGATATGGATATTAACAGGGATATAGTATTTCAAAATATTACTGTTTCTATATTAATATGGATGTCTTACAGAGTATTGCTCAGATAATATGGATATGAGATAATGTATTGCCAAAACATAATCTGGATATGTTGCAACATAATATTGCTGAGTGTGCAACAGAGTAGGAATAATTATATGGATATGTGATAATGCATTGCTACAATATTATATACATTTGCCAGAGGCTACAGTGCCTGCTTATGGAACAAGCTATTGTTTAGAATGGATATGGATATTAACAGGGGTATAATATTTCGAAATATTACTGTTTCTAAATGAATATGGATATTTTGCAGAGTATGGCTCAGATAATATGGATGTGTGATACTGTATTGCTAAAACATAATCTGGATATATTGCAACATAATATTGCTGAGTATGCAGCAGAGTATGAATAATTATATGGATATGTGATAATGCATTGCTAAAATATATACATTTGCCAGAGGATACAGTGCCTGTTTATGGAACAAGCTATTGTTTCGATTAAATATGGATATTAATAGGGATATAGTATTTCAAAATATTAGTGTTTCTAGAATAATAGAGATATTTTACAGGTTATTGCTCAGATATTATGGATATGTGATAATGTATTGCCAAAACATAATCTGGATATGTTGCAACATAATATTGCTGAGTATGCAGCAGAGTATGAATAATTATATGGATGTGTGATAATGCATTGCTAAAATATTATATACATTTGCCAGAGGATACAATGCCTGTTTATGGAACAAGCTATTGTTTAGAATGGATATGGATATTAATAGGGATATTGTATTTCAAAATATTAGTGTTTCTAGAATAATATAGATATTTTGCAGAGTATTGCTTGGATAATATGGATATGTGATACTGTATTGCTAAAACATAATCTGGATATATTGCAACATAATATTGCTGAGTATGCAGCAGAGTATGAATAATTATATGGATATGTGATAATGCATTGCTAAAATATATACATTTGTCAGAGGTTACAGTGCCTGTTTATGGAACAAACTATTGTTTCGATTAAATATGGATATTAATAGGGATATAGTATTTCAAAATATTATTGTTTCTAGAATAATAGAGATATTTTACAGAGTATTGCTCAGATATTATGGATATGTGATAATGTATTGCCAAAACATAATCTGGATATGTTGCAACATAATTTTGCTGAGTATGCAGCAGAGTATGAATAATTATATGGATATGTGATAATGCATTGCTAAAATATATACATTTGCCAGAGGATACAGTGCCTGTTTATGGAACAAGCTATTGTTTCGATTAAATATGGATATTAATAGGGATATAGTATTTCAAAATATTAGTGTTTCTAGAATAATAGAGATATTTTACAGGTTATTGCTCAGATATTATGGATATGTGATAATGTATTGCCAAAACATAATCTGGATATGTTGCAACATAATATTGCTGAGTATGCAGCAGAGTATGAATAATTATGTGGATATGTGATAATGCATTGCTAAAATATTATATACATTTGCCAGAGGATACAATGTCTGTGTATGGAACAAGCTATTGTTTCGATTAAATATGGATATTAATAGGGATATAGTATTTCAAAATATTAGTGTTTCTAGAATAATATAGATATTTTGCAGATTATTGCTCAGATAATATGGATATGTGATAATGTATTGCCAAAACATAATCTGGATATGTTGCAACATAATATTGTTGGGTATGCAGCAGAGTACGAAAAACAATATGGATATGTGATAATGCATTGCTAAAATATTATATACATTTGCCAGAGAGTACAGTGCCTGTTTATGGAACAAGCTATTGTTTGGAATGGATATGGATATTAACAGGGATATAGTATTTCAAAATATTACTGTTTCTATATTAATATGGATGTCTTACAGAGTATTGCTCAGATAATATGGATATGTGATAATGTATTGCCAAAACATAATCTGGATATGTTGCAACATAATATTGCTGAGTGTGCAACAGAGTAGGAATAATTATATGGATATGTGATAATGCATTGCTAAAATATTATATATATTTGCCAGAGGCTACAGTGCCTGCTTATGGAACAAGCTATTGTTTAGAATGGATATGGATATTAACAGGGGTATAATATTTCGAAATATTACTGTTTCTAAATGAATATGGATATTTTGCAGAGTATGGCTCAGATAATATGGATATGTGATACTGTATTGCTAAAACATAATCTGGATATATTGCAACATAATATTGCTGAGTATGCAGCAGAGTATGAATAATTATATGGATATGTGATAATGCATTGCTAAAATATATACATTTGCCAGAGGATACAGTGCCTGTTTATGGAACAAGCTATTGTTTCGATTAAATATGGATATTAATAGGGATATAGTATTTCAAAATATTAGTGTTTCTAGAATAATAGAGATATTTTACAGGTTATTGCTCAGATATTATGGATATGTGATAATGTATTGCCAAAACATAATCTGGATATGTTGCAACATAATATTGCTGAGTGTGCAGCAGAGAATGAATGATTATATGGATATGTGATAATGCATTGCTAAAATATATACAATTGCCAGAGGATACAGTGCCTGTTTATGGAACAAGCTATTGTTTCGATTAAATATGGATATTAATAGGGATATAGTATTTCAAAATATTAGTGTTTCTAGAATAATAGAGATATTTTGCAGATTATTGCTCAGATAATATGGATATGTGATAATGCATTGCTAAAATATATACATTTGCCAGAGGATACAGTGCCTGTTTATGGAACAAGCTATTGTTTCGATTAAATATGGATATTAATAGGGATATAGTATTTCAAAATATTAGTGTTTCTAGAATAATAGAGATATTTTACAGGTTATTGCTCAGATATTATGGATATGTGATAATGTATTGCCAAAACATAATCTGGATATGTTGCAACATAATATTGCTGAGTATGCAGCAGAGTACGAATTATTATATGGAGATGTGATAATGCATTGCTAAAATATTATATACATTTGCCAGAGGATACAGTGCCTGCTTATGGGGCATGCTATTGTTTCGATTAAATATGGATATTAATAGGGATATAGTATTTCAAAATATTAGTGTTTCTAGAATAATAGAGATATTTTACAGAGTATTGCTCAGATATTATGGATATGTGATAATGTATTGCCAAAACATAATCTGGATATGTTGCAACATAATATTGCTGAGTATGCAGCAGAGTATGAGTAATTATATGGATATATGATAATGCATTGCTAAAATATATACATTTGTCAGAGGTTACAGTGCCTGTTTATGGAACAAACTATTGTTTCGATTAAATATGGATATTAATAGGGATATAGTATTTCAAAATATTATTGTTTCTAGAATAATAGAGATATTTTACAGAGTATTGCTCAGATGTTATGGATATGTGATAATGTATTGCCAAAACATAATCTGGATATGTTGCAACATAATATTGCTGAGTATGCAGCAGAGTATGAATAATTATATGGATATGTGATAATGCATTGCTAAAATATTATATACATTTGCCAGAGGATACAATGCCTCTTTATGGAACAAGCTATTGTTTAGAATGGATATGGATATTAACAGGGATATAGTATTTCGAAATATTAGTGTTTCTAGAATAATAGAGATATTTTGCAAATTATTGTTCAGATATTATGGATATGTGATAATGTATTGCCAAAACATAATCTGGATATGTTGCAACATAATACTGTTGAGTATGCAGCAGAGTACGAATAATTATATGGAGATGTGATAATGCATTGCTAAAATATTATATACATTTGCCAGAGGATACAGTGCCTGCTTATGGGGCATGCTATTGTTTCGATTAAATATGGATATCAATAGGGATATAGTATTTCAAAATATTAGTGTTTCTAGAATAATATAGATATTTTGCAGAGTATTGCTCAGATATTATGGATATGTGATAATGTATTGCCAAAACATAATCTGGATATGTTGCAACATAATATTGCTGAGTGTGCAGCAGAGTATGAATAATTATATGGATATGTGATAATGCATTGCTAAAATATTATATACATTTGCCAGAGGCTACAGTGCCTGCTTATGGAACAAGCTATTGTTTAGAATGGATATGGATATTAACAGGGGTATAATATTTCGAAATATTACTGTTTCTAAATGAATATGGATATTTTGCAGAGTATGACTCAGATAATATGGATATGTGATACTGTATTGCTAAAACATAATCTGGATATATTGCAACATAATATTGCTGAGTATGCAGCAGAGTATGAATAATTATATGGATATGTGATAATGCATTGCTAAAATATATACATTTGTCAGAGGTTACAGTGCCTGTTTATGGAACAAACTATAGTTTCGATTAAATATGGATATTAATAGGGATATAGTATTTCAAAATATTATTGTTTCTAGAATAATAGAGATATTTTACAGAGTATTGCTCAGATATTATGGATATGTGATAATGTATTGCCAAAACATAATCTGGATATGTTGCAACATAATATTGCTGAGTGTGCAGCAGAGTATGAATAATTATATGGATATGTGATAATGCATTGCTAAAATATTATATACATTTGCCAGAGGATACAATGCCTGTTTATGGAACAAGCTATTGTTTAGAATGGATATGGATATTAATAGGGATATTGTATTTCAAAATATTAGTGTTTCTAGAATAATATAGATATTTTGCAGAGTATTGCTTGGATAATATGGATATGTGATACTGTATTGCTAAAACATAATCTGGATATATTGCAACATAATATTGCTGAGTATGCAGCAGAGTATGAATAATTATATGGATATGTGATAATGCATTGCTAAAATATATACATTTGTCAGAGGTTACAGTGCCTGTTTATGGAACAAACTATTGTTTCGATTAAATATGGATATTAATAGGGATATAGTATTTCAAAATATTATTGTTTCTAGAATAATAGAGATATTTTACAGAGTATTGCTCAGATATTATGGATATGTGATAATGTATTGCCAAAACATAATCTGGATATGTTGCAACATAATATTGTTGGGTATGCAGCAGAGTATGAATAATTATATGGATATGTGATAATGCATTGCTAAAATATTATATACATTTGCCAGAGGATACAGTGCCTGTTTATGGAACAAGCTATTGTTTTGATTAAATATGGATATTAATAGGGATATAGTATTTCAAAATATTAGTGTTTCTAGAATAATAGAGATATTTTACAGAGTATTGCTCAGATATTATGGATATGTGATAATGTATTGCCAAAACATAATCTGGATATGTTGCAACATAATACTGTTGAGTATGCAGCAGAGTACGAATTATTATATGGAGATGTGATAATGCATTGCTAAAATATTATATACATTTGCCAGAGGATACAGTGCCTGCTTATGGGGCATGCTATTGTTTCGATTAAATATGGATATCAATAGGGATATAGTATTTCAAAATATAAGTGTTTCTAGAATAATATAGATATTTTGCAGGGTATTGCTCAGATATTATGGATATGTGATAATGTATTGCCAAAACATAATCTGGATATGTTGCAACATAATATTGTTGGGTATGCAGCAGAGTATAAATAATTATATGGATATGTGATAATGCATTGCTAAAATATTATATACATTTGCCAGAGGATACAGTGCCTGTTTATGGAACAAGCTATTGTTTGGATTAAATATGGATATTAATAGGGATATAGTATTTCAAAATATTAGTGTTTCTAGAATAATAGAGATATTTTACAGAGTATTGCTCAGATATTATGGATATGTGATAATGTATTGCCAAAACATAATCTGGATATGTTGCAACATAATATTGCTGAGTATGCAGCAGAGTATGAGTAATTATATGGATATGTGATAATGCATTGCTAAAATATATACATTTGTCAGAGGTCACAGTGCCTGTTTATGGAACAAACTATTGTTTCGATTAAATATGGATATTAATAGGGATATAGTATTTCAAAATATTATTGTTTCTAGAATAATAGAGATATTTTACAGAGTATTGCTCAGATGTTATGGATATGTGATAATGTATTGCCAAAACATAATCTGGATATGTTGCAACATAATATTGCTGAGTATGCAGCAGAGTATGAATAATTATATGGATATGTGATAATGCATTGCTAAAATATTATATACATTTGCCAGAGGATACAATGCCTGTTTATGGAACAAGCTATTGTTTAGAATGGATATGGATATTAACAGGGATATAGTATTTCGAAATATTACTGTTTCTATATTAATATGGATGTCTTACAGAGTATTGCTCAGATAATATGGATATGAGATAATGTATTGCCAAAACATAATCTGGATATGTTGCAACATAATATTGTTGGGTATGCAGCAGAGTATAAATAATTATATGGATATGTGATAATGCAGTGCTAAAATATTATATACATTTGCCAGAGGATACAGTGCCTGTTTATGGAACAAGCTATTGTTTGGATTAAATATGGATATTAATAGGGATATAGTATTTCAAAATATTAGTGTTTCTAGAATAATAGAGATATTTTACAGAGTATTGCTCAGATATTATGGATATGTGATAATGTATTGCCAAAACATAATCTGGATATGTTGCAACATAATATTGCTGAGTATGCAGCAGAGTATGAGTAATTATATGGATATGTGATAATGCATTGCTAAAATATATACATTTGTCAGAGGTCACAGTGCCTGCTTATGGGGCATGCTATTGTTTCGATTAAATATGGATATCAATAGGGATATAGTATTTCAAAATATTAGTGTTTCTAGAATAATATAGATATTTTGCAGAGTATTGCTCAGATATTATGGATATGTGATAATGTATTGCCAAAACATAATCTGGATATGCTGCAACATAATATTGTTGGGTATGCAGCAGAGTATGAATAATTATATGGATATGTGATAATGCATTGCTAAAATATTATATACATTTGCCAGAGGATACAGTGCCTGTTTATGGAACAAGCTATTGTTTCGATTAAATATGGATATTAATAGGGATATAGTGTTTCAAAATTTTAGTGTTTCTAGAATAATAGAGATATTTTGCAGATTATTGCTCAGATAATATGGATATGTGATAATGTATTGCCAAAACATAATCTGGATATGTTGCAACATAATATTGTTGGGTATGCAGCAGAGTACGAAAAACAATATGGATATGTGATAATGCATTGCTAAAATATTATATACATTTGCCAGAGAGTACAGTGCCTGTTTATGGAACAAGCTATTGTTTGGAATGGATATGGATATTAACAGGGATATAGTATTTCAAAATATTACTGTTTCTATATTAATATGGATGTCTTACAGAGTATTGCTCAGATAATATGGATATGAGATAATGTATTGCCAAAACATAATCTGGATATGTTGCAACATAATATTGCTGAGTGTGCAACAGAGTAGGAATAATTATATGGATATGTGATAATGCATTGCTACAATATTATATACATTTGCCAGAGGCTACAGTGCCTGCTTATGGAACAAGCTATTGTTTAGAATGGATATGGATATTAACAGGGGTATAATATTTCGAAATATTACTGTTTCTAAATGAATATGGATATTTTGCAGAGTATGGCTCAGATAATATGGATGTGTGATACTGTATTGCTAAAACATAATCTGGATATATTGCAACATAATATTGCTGAGTATGCAGCAGAGTATGAATAATTATATGGATATGTGATAATGCATTGCTAAAATATATACATTTGCCAGAGGATACAGTGCCTGTTTATGGAACAAGCTATTGTTTCGATTAAATATGGATATTAATAGGGATATAGTATTTCAAAATATTAGTGTTTCTAGAATAATAGAGATATTTTACAGGTTATTGCTCAGATATTATGGATATGTGATAATGTATTGCCAAAACATAATCTGGATATGTTGCAACATAATATTGCTGAGTATGCAGCAGAGTATGAATAATTATATGGATGTGTGATAATGCATTGCTAAAATATTATATACATTTGCCAGAGGATACAATGCCTGTTTATGGAACAAGCTATTGTTTAGAATGGATATGGATATTAATAGGGATATTGTATTTCAAAATATTAGTGTTTCTAGAATAATATAGATATTTTGCAGAGTATTGCTTGGATAATATGGATATGTGATACTGTATTGCTAAAACATAATCTGGATATATTGCAACATAATATTGCTGAGTATGCAGCAGAGTATGAATAATTATATGGATATGTGATAATGCATTGCTAAAATATATACATTTGTCAGAGGTTACAGTGCCTGTTTATGGAACAAACTATTGTTTCGATTAAATATGGATATTAATAGGGATATAGTATTTCAAAATATTATTGTTTCTAGAATAATAGAGATATTTTACAGAGTATTGCTCAGATATTATGGATATGTGATAATGTATTGCCAAAACATAATCTGGATATGTTGCAACATAATTTTGCTGAGTATGCAGCAGAGTATGAATAATTATATGGATATGTGATAATGCATTGCTAAAATATATACATTTGCCAGAGGATACAGTGCCTGTTTATGGAACAAGCTATTGTTTCGATTAAATATGGATATTAATAGGGATATAGTATTTCAAAATATTAGTGTTTCTAGAATAATAGAGATATTTTACAGGTTATTGCTCAGATATTATGGATATGTGATAATGTATTGCCAAAACATAATCTGGATATGTTGCAACATAATATTGCTGAGTATGCAGCAGAGTATGAATAATTATGTGGATATGTGATAATGCATTGCTAAAATATTATATACATTTGCCAGAGGATACAATGCCTGTTTATGGAACAAGCTATTGTTTAGAATGGATATGGATATTAACAGGGATATAGTATTTCGAAATATTAGTGTTTCTAGAATAATAGAGATATTTTGCAGAGTATTGCTCGGATATTATGGATATATGATAATGTATTGCCAAAACATAATCTGGATATGTTGCAACATAATATTGTTGGGTATGCAGCAGAGTATGAATAATTATATGGATATGTGATAATGCATTGCTAAAATATTATATACATTTGCCAGAGGATACAGTGCCTGTTTATGGAACAAGCTATTGTTTTGATTAAATATGGATATTAATAGGGATATAGTATTTCAAAATATTAGTGTTTCTAGAATAATAGAGATATTTTACAGAGTATTGCTCAGATATTATGGATATGTGATAATGTATTGCCAAAACATAATCTGGATATGTTGCAACATAATATTGCTGAGGATGCAGCAGAGTATGAGTAATTATATGGATATGTGATAATGCATTGCTAAAATATTATATACATTTGCCAGAGGATACAATGTCTGTGTATGGAACAAGCTATTGTTTCGATTAAATATGGATATTAATAGGGATATAGTATTTCAAAATATTAGTGTTTCTAGAATAATATAGATATTTTGCAGATTATTGCTCAGATAATATGGATATGTGATAATGTATTGCCAAAACATAATCTGGATATGTTGCAACATAATATTGTTGGGTATGCAGCAGAGTACGAAAAACAATATGGATATGTGATAATGCATTGCTAAAATATTATATACATTTGCCAGAGAGTACAGTGCCTGTTTATGGAACAAGCTATTGTTTGGAATGGATATGGATATTAACAGGGATATAGTATTTCAAAATATTACTGTTTCTATATTAATATGGATGTCTTACAGAGTATTGCTCAGATAATATGGATATGTGATAATGTATTGCCAAAACATAATCTGGATATGTTGCAACATAATATTGCTGAGTGTGCAACAGAGTAGGAATAATTATATGGATATGTGATAATGCATTGCTAAAATATTATATACATTTGCCAGAGGCTACAGTGCCTGCTTATGGAACAAGCTATTGTTTAGAATGGATATGGATATTAACAGGGGTATAATATTTCGAAATATTACTGTTTCTAAATGAATATGGATATTTTGCAGAGTATGGCTCAGATAATATGGATATGTGATACTGTATTGCTAAAACATAATCTGGATATATTGCAACATAATATTGCTGAGTATGCAGCAGAGTATGAATAATTATATGGATATGTGATAATGCATTGCTAAAATATATACATTTGCCAGAGGATACAGTGCCTGTTTATGGAACAAGCTATTGTTTCGATTAAATATGGATATTAATAGGGATATAGTATTTCAAAATATTAGTGTTTCTAGAATAATAGAGATATTTTACAGGTTATTGCTCAGATATTATGGATATGTGATAATGTATTGCCAAAACATAATCTGGATATGTTGCAACATAATATTGCTGAGTGTGCAGCAGAGAATGAATGATTATATGGATATGTGATAATGCATTGCTAAAATATATACAATTGCCAGAGGATACAGTGCCTGTTTATGGAACAAGCTATTGTTTCGATTAAATATGGATATTAATAGGGATATAGTATTTCAAAATATTAGTGTTTCTAGAATAATAGAGATATTTTGCAGATTATTGCTCAGATAATATGGATATGTGATAATGCATTGCTAAAATATATACATTTGCCAGAGGATACAGTGCCTGTTTATGGAACAAGCTATTGTTTCGATTAAATATGGATATTAATAGGGATATAGTATTTCAAAATATTAGTGTTTCTAGAATAATAGAGATATTTTACAGGTTATTGCTCAGATATTATGGATATGTGATAATGTATTGCCAAAACATAATCTGGATATGTTGCAACATAATATTGCTGAGTATGCAGCAGAGTACGAATTATTATATGGAGATGTGATAATGCATTGCTAAAATATTATATACATTTGCCAGAGGATACAGTGCCTGCTTATGGGGCATGCTATTGTTTCGATTAAATATGGATATTAATAGGGATATAGTATTTCAAAATATTAGTGTTTCTAGAATAATAGAGATATTTTACAGAGTATTGCTCAGATATTATGGATATGTGATAATGTATTGCCAAAACATAATCTGGATATGTTGCAACATAATATTGCTGAGTATGCAGCAGAGTATGAGTAATTATATGGATATGTGATAATGCATTGCTAAAATATATACATTTGTCAGAGGTTACAGTGCCTGTTTATGGAACAAACTATTGTTTCGATTAAATATGGATATTAATAGGGATATAGTATTTCAAAATATTATTGTTTCTAGAATAATAGAGATATTTTACAGAGTATTGCTCAGATGTTATGGATATGTGATAATGTATTGCCAAAACATAATCTGGATATGTTGCAACATAATATTGCTGAGTATGCAGCAGAGTATGAATAATTATATGGATATGTGATAATGCATTGCTAAAATATTATATACATTTGCCAGAGGATACAATGCCTCTTTATGGAACAAGCTATTGTTTAGAATGGATATGGATATTAACAGGGATATAGTATTTCGAAATATTAGTGTTTCTAGAATAATAGAGATATTTTGCAAATTATTGTTCAGATATTATGGATATGTGATAATGTATTGCCAAAACATAATCTGGATATGTTGCAACATAATACTGTTGAGTATGCAGCAGAGTACGAATAATTATATGGAGATGTGATAATGCATTGCTAAAATATTATATACATTTGCCAGAGGATACAGTGCCTGCTTATGGGGCATGCTATTGTTTCGATTAAATATGGATATCAATAGGGATATAGTATTTCAAAATATTAGTGTTTCTAGAATAATATAGATATTTTGCAGAGTATTGCTCAGATATTATGGATATGTGATAATGTATTGCCAAAACATAATCTGGATATGCTGCAACATAATATTGTTGGGTATGCAGCAGAGTATGAATAATTATATGGATATGTGATAATGCATTGCTAAAATATTATATACATTTGCCAGAGGATACAGTGCCTGTTTATGGAACAAGCTATTGTTTCGATTAAATATGGATATTAATAGGGATATAGTGTTTCAAAATTTTAGTGTTTCTAGAATAATAGAGATATTTTGCAGATTATTGCTCAGATAATATGGATATGTGATAATGTATTGCCAAAATATAATCTGGATATGTTGCAACATAATATTGCTGAGTATGCAGCAGAGTATGAATAATTATATGGATATGTGATAATGCATTGCTAAAATATTATATACATTTGCCAGAGGCTACAGTGCATGCTTATGGAACAAGCTATTGTTTCGATTAAATATGGATATTAATAGGGATATTGTATTTCAAAATATTAGTGTTTCTAGAATAATATAGATATTTTGCAGAATATTGCTCGGATAATATGGATATGTGATACTGTATTGCTAAAACATAATCTGGATATATTGCAACATAATATTGCTGAGTATGCAGCAGAGTATGAATAATTATATGGATATGTGATAATGCATTGCTAAAATATATACATTTGTCAGAGGTTACAGTGCCTGTTTATGGAACAAACTATTGTTTCGATTAAATATGGATATTAATAGGGATATAGTATTTCAAAATATTATTGTTTCTAAATGAATATGGATCATTTGCAGCGTATTGCTCAGATAATATGGATATGTGATACTGTATTGCTAAAACATAATCTGGATATATTGCAACATAATATTGCTGAGTATGCAGCAGAGTATGAATAATTATATGGATATGTGATAATGCATTGCTAAAATATATACATTTGCCAGAGCATACAGTACCTGTTTATGGAACAAGCTATTGTTTCGATTAAATTTGGATATTAATAGGGATATAGTATTTCAAAATATTAGTGTTTCTAGAATAATATAGATATTTTGCAGAGTATTGCTCAGATATTATGGATATGTGATAAGGTATTGCCAAAACATAATCCGGATATGTTGCAACATAATATTGTTGGGTATGCAGCAGAGTATAAATAATTATATGGATATGTGATAATGTATTGCCAGAATGTCGTCTGGATATGTTGCAACATAATATTGTTGGGTATGCAGCAGAGTATGAAAAACAATATGGATATGTGATAATGCATTGCTAAAATATTATATACATTTGCCAGAGGATACAGTGCCTGTTTATGGAACAAGCTATTGTTTAGAATGGATATTGATATTAACAGGGATATAGTATTTCAAAATATTACTGTTTCTATATTAATATGGATGTCTTACAGAGTATTGCTCAGATAATATGGATATGTGATAATGTATTGCCAAAACATAATCTGGATATGTTGCAACATAATATTGCTGAGTGTGCAACAGAGTAGGAATAATTATATGGATATGTGATAATGCATTGCTAAAATATTATATACATTTGCCAGAGGCTACAGTGCCTGTTTATGGAACAAGCTATTGTTTCGATTAAATATGGATATTAATATGGATATAGTATTTCAAAATATTAGTGTTTCTAGAATAATATAGATATTTTGCAGAGTATTGCTCAGATATTATGGATATGTGATAATGTATTGCCAAAACATAATCTGGATATGTTGCAACATAATATTGTTGGGTATGCAGCAGAATATGAATAATTATATGGATATGTGAGAATGCATTGCTAAAATATTATATACATTTGCCAGAGGATACAATGCCTGTTTATGGAACAAGCTATTGTTTAGAATGGATATGGATATTAACAGGGATATAGTATTTCGAAATATTACTGTTTCTAGAATAATAGAGATATTTTACAGAGTATTGCTCAGATATTATGGATATGTGATAATGTATTGCCAAAACATAATCTGGATTTGTTGCAACATAATATTGCTGAGTATGCAGCAGAGTATGAGTAATTATATGGATATGTGATAATGCATTGCTAAAATATTATATACATTTGCCAAATTCTGCAGTGCCTGCTTATGGAACAAGCTATTGTTTAGAATGGATATGGATATTAACCGGGGTATAATATTTCGAAATATTACTGTTTCTAAATGAATATGGATATATTACAGGGTATTGCTCAGATAATATGGATATGTGATAATGTATTGCTAAAACATAATATGGATATGTTGCGATATAATATTGTTTAGTATAGAGCGTAATATGTAAAATAATATGGATATGTGATAATGCATTACTAAAATATTATGTCCATATGGTAGAGGATATAGTGCCGTGTTAAGGGGCAGCCTAATATTTCGATTAAATGTGGATATTAATAGGGATATAGTAATTAATAATATTAGTGTTTCTGAAATAATATAGATATCTTGCAGAGTATTGCTCAGTTTATATGGATACGTGATAATGTATTGTCAGAACGTAGTCTGGATATGTTATAACACAGTATTGTTGACTATAGTGCAGAGTATGAATTATAATATGGATATATGATAATGTATTGCCAAAACATAATCTGAATATGTTATAGCACAGTATTGTCGAGTATGGACCGGAGTATAAAAAATAATATAGATACATGATGATGCATTGCTAAAATATTAAATACATATGGTAGAGGATATAGTGTCTGGTTAATGGGCAACCCAATATTTCGATTAAATATGGATATTAATAATGATATAGTAATCAAAAATATTAGTGTTTCGAACATAATATAGATATCTTGCAGAGTATTGCTCAATTTATATGGATATGTGATATTGTATTGCCAGAACGTCGTCTGGATATGTTGCAACATAATATTGTTAGGTATGCAGCAGAGTATGAAAAACAATATGGATATGTGATAATGCATTGCTAAAATATTATATACATTTGCCAGAGGATATAGTTTATGGAACAAGCTATTGTTTAGAATGGATATGGATATTAACAGGGATATAGTATTTCGAAATATTACTGTTTCTAAATGAATATGGAAATTTTACAGAGAATTGTTCAGATAATATGGATATGTGATAATGTATTGCCAAAACATAATCTGGATATGTTATAACACAGTATTGTCGAGTATGGACCGGAGTATAAAAAATAATATAGATACATGATAATGCATTGCTAAAATATTAAATACATATGGTAGAGGATATAGTGTCTGGTTAATGGGCAACCTAATATTTCGATTAAATATGGATATTAATAATGATATAGTAATCAAAAATATTAGTGTTTCGAGCATAATATAGATATCTTGCAGAGTATTGCTCAGTTTATATGGATATGTGATAATGTATTGCCAGAGCGTTGTCTGAATATGTTGCAACATATTATTGCTGAGTATGCAGCAGAGTATGAATAATTATATGGATATGTGATAATGCATTGCTAAAATATTATATACATTTGCCGGAGGATACAGTGCCTGCTTATGGGGCATGCTATTGTTTCGATTAAATATGGATATTAATAGGGATATTGTATTTCAAAACATTCCTCCTTCTAAATTAATATGGATATCTTACAGAGTATTGTTCAGATAATATGGCTATGTGTTAATGTATTGCTAAAACATAATCTGGATATGTTGCAACATATTATTGCTGAGTATACAGCAGAGTATGAATAATTATATGGATATGTGATAATGCATTGCTAAAATATTATATACATTTGCCAGAGGATACAGTGCCTGTTTATGGAACAAGCTATTGTTTAGAATGGATATGGATATTAACAGGGATATAGTATTTCGAAATATTACTGTTTCTAGAATAATAGAGATATTTTACAGAGTATTGCTCAGATAATATGGATATGTGATAATGTATTGTCAAAACATCTTCTGGATATGTTGCGATATAATATTGTTTAGTATAGAGTGTAATATGTAAAATAATATGGATATGTGATAATGCATTACTAAAATATTATGTCCATATGGTAGAGGATATAGTGCCGTGTTAAGGGGCAGCCTAATATTTCGATTAAATGTGGATATTAATAGGGATATAGTAATTAAAAATATTAGTGTTTCTAAAATAATATAGATATCTTGCAGAGTATTGCTCAGTTTATATGAATACGTGATAATGTATTGCCAGAACGTAGTCTGGATATGTTATAACACAGTATTGTTGACTATAGTGCAGAGTATGAATAGTAATATGGATATATGATAATGTATTGCCAAAACATAATCTGGATATGTTGCAACACAATATTATTGAGTATTGTGCGGAGTATTTTAAAAACATAGTGGAGATATGGTAAAATGTATTGCTAAACTATATGGTGCATATAGTACAGAATAGCAGTTTGCGTTTGAGCATTAATTGCGACATTGTTTTATGTATATCATTTGATTATTCTGATTATTAATAGTACTGTTAATTTAATAAGTTTGAACAAATATTTCAGGTTCACAAGGAAATTAGGATTGCTAGCAGTTGCACTATGACATGTAAGTATGTGTTAATAGTGCTTTATAAGTTATTCTCTTTCTGGAATAAAGTGTTGAAAATGGAGTACATATGTTTTCTCATTTCTCTATATGGCTCCCATGCACCTACAAAATAAGCTACTAAGATGCACATGGCTGGAAGAGTGAACTGGTCACATTGAAATTAGACAGAATAGGACTGTAATAATACAGGGACAAGGTATAAGTATAAATTCAGAGTTTGAACTATTAATACTATAGTATTAGTAGTATAGTATTAATACTATAGTATTAGTATTATTAATTAATACTATAGTATTGCTTAAATATGTATGTAATTATAAATAAATTGTAATAAGAAAAATATATCTGAGATTTCATTAAAATGTACCATATTAAATAGAAAAACTTCAGTATTTTGTTTGCCGGTTTAGTGACGCATATTTTCTGTAACTTTAAAACAATTAGCACTTTTCCCTTAATGTAAACATCGCGTAAATAGTTATTTCACGTTTAATACGATAAGTTTACTATGTACACGATGTTTGTAACTTCATTCGTTGTACTTGTCTTTTATTTTTGTAATTTTTCTATGTAATTAAATATTTTTGTGTATATGGTTTGATCTAACAGACATATTAAAATCTTATATGTTTCTAATCTCAAGAAAGTTTGCTGACTGTCTTGCATACGAAATTTTTTTTCTTTGGGAAATGAAACGAAACGTGTCGAATCATTCCCATCGTGATGAAAAGTGAAACATGAACATGAAGTGAACATGAAAGGTTGAAGGTGAAAAAGATTTTGGAATATAAAATATGTCGTGCTCCTACGATAGGTTTATCGCTGCCCATAGATAGATTTTTACATTACAATTGGATTGTTACATCAAATATATCTAATTTTATTTTCTTGAAGATGTGTAATATAAATTTCGTAGATGAATGCAATTTCGGGCTGGAAAAATTTAATGGATCTGATTCAATTAGTTGTAGCGAAAGACAGCCGAGAACCAGTCAAAAATATTTTGTCAATAAACCCTTCTCATCAACTACTAATAAGGAAAATATTTTTAAAGAGTTAACCGTGTCAGTTCAATCTGCTTTAACGGGGTATAATGTCTGTATATTTATTGGTTTTGGTAAAACATATACCAGTTCTATTTATTATCTATTGAAACAGAAGTCATGATACCTAGAACAGTTCAATATTTACATATATTATTTACTAATCACAATGTAAAACAATATGTCTTTCTTAAAAAATGAAGGAATTTCAATTACTTGATTGGGAAAATGAAAAATTTAATTTTTTAGGTTGTCAAAATTGCATTTAGTAACGAAAATAGCACTTATAAGAATGAATCATTCAAAAAAAGAGATTTCGATAGGAAACCTAAATTTAGTCGACTTAGTGGAAAACATTTCATGTAGCAATTCAAAGTTCACTCATTTATTAATGCAGTCTTTAGGTTGCAATTAAAAAATTTGTATATTATTGGACATATTTTCTTTAGATGAATATTGTAACAAAACATTGGATTCATTGAGATTTGCTAGTAAAGTAAACCATTGCAGATCAGACAGTGCAAAAAGAACGCGATTACTGTTACAAAGCACTGCATAAAGTTTCAAAAAATAGTATTTTTATTATACGTCAAGATTTCAGTGTCATACCTTTTTATCATTATTTTATTCTTTTATAAATCGTACCAAAAACTATGAATCTAATATAAAATATATTCGCGTAATATTATCATATTGCACATATTCGTTCAGCTTTATTTCAATTTTCAAATTTTCAAAGATATTTTATATAATAAAAAAGTAATGTTTATGAACTATGATCATATTCATTAAAAAAAGTCTCTGCTGAAATTCTGACAAACCTCCTTCGGATCGACAAAACGAAACCGTGTGCCCTTTTTTTAAATTGCGTTTTTTGCTAGCAATCGTTACATTATGTAAACAAATAGGAAAAATTGATCTATATACTGTTGAACATAAATATTAGTATATCTATTTGTTATACGTATTAGATAATTATAATAAATTTTACTTTATTTAGTGTTTTTTGTTACAATATATGGTACAAATGGTATAATAGATGTACAATAAAATAACTAGAAAATAAAAGCAATGGAAAGCATGTAACTTATATTAAATATCAATAAGTGTCCTATACTTGCAATATTTATAATTCAGGTATTTCATGGGACTCGATGTGAGCCATTGAAAGCCTGGCCACAGACGAGATCATTTTTTAGCACGAACCTAAATACCAATCGCAAGGTATGAGATAAACGGATGAAAAGAACAATACATCAGTTCTCACGGTAGCTGACCGTTACTTAATCGAAGCTACTTTTCAAAAACACCATAAAGAGGACTGAGAATTGTAACAACTATCAGTCCATTAATCCAGACTGTTTCAATTGAATTGCTCAGATTTTTAGTTCTATATCTAAATTAACTTTTATTTTTTAAGTTTCTTGTATACCGTGATCTGTTCGTCGTTGAACAAGTGGTTAGTAATACCTCGATAATTTGTCATTGCTCCTTTCGCTAGTTTATCTGGTACGTCCTGATTGGTATTGGATATTGGTCTCGAAAGAATAATAATAACGTAAATATGTCAGATGGAACTGGACCAGCCGAATTATATTGTTTTTTTGCTGTGTCATTATTGATGACACGCAACAAGAAGTTATCATTAGCAGAGTATTGAAGTAAAGATAAACTTCTGCGTAGCCATATTTGATGGAGAATTAATGAGGAGAGACCGTTATTTCAAATTACTGCAAATGCTACATTTTACCGATGATGTTGGTCGCACTAATGATCGTTTGTACAAAATACGAAACGTCGTTGAAATATTACGAAAAGCATTTAATGAATCATTTCAGCCTTAATAACGGCTATGCATTGACAAAAGTCTGCTTTTGTATAAAGGGCGGCTTTCGTTTAAGCAATACAAAGCAATTCATCAAAGAGAAACAGATTTGGTATAAAATCGTTTATTTTGAGCAACTGTGAGACAGGGTTCGTGCAAGATTTAATAATTTATGCCGGATCATCTACCATGGTGAATAGTGAAAATCCCGATATTGGAAAATCTGGAGTAATAATGGAAACCCTTATGAAGCCGTATCTAGAAAAGGGCCATACCCTTTACGTGGATAATTGGTATGCGAGTTCCACTTTATTTAAGTTTTTACATAATAATGGCACAAATGCGTGCAGGACCGTAATAAAAAAGAGAAAAAGAATGCTCAAAATTGACAAACGGTTAAAAAAGGGGAAGGCAGTATTCAAATCATGCGATAACTTATTAATTTTAAAATGGATGGATAAGAAAGAAGTGTATATGCTTTCTACAATGCATACAGCAGAATTTAAAGCGGTAATCAGGCACGGAGGAGAAAAAGTTATCCAGAAACCTGTATGCGTGTTAGACTACAACGACTACAGTCGACACGGAAATCTTCGAAATGGTACCGGGAATTTTTCTTTCATTTGATGGATATTTGCGTCTGGAACGCTTATTGTTTGTACAAGCATAAGATGAAACGACCGATATCTATGGCAAGATTTCAATTGCATTTAATTAGGGAAAATTAGGGAAATATTGGGAAAATACCATCAAAGTATTAGGCATCAACATCGAACGGGGAACAATTACCCACTGAGATTAACGGAACGACATGTTCCGTCGGCTTATAAATCGGTAGGAAAAAAACCAAGAAGAAGGTGTGTCGTTCGCCATACGAACGACAAAAGACGCGAAACTGCGTATGAATGTAAAAACTGTAATGTGGGATTGTGTGTCATTTCCTGCTTCGAAATATATCACTGTGAATTAAATTATTGAGAATTTTAATTTGTTATTGTAAAGTGTAATTTTTAATTTTTAAATATATTTTTATTGATAATAATCGCAAAATATCCAAATATGTTGTTGTACAACACTTAAAAAATCGTACGATCCGAATAATGATGAGGCTGCACCGAAAGGTGTAAGTCCGAACACCAGTTTACCTACGTGCAACATATGCACGCTTTCCGTCGCAGTGCTCCGTTCAGTACCGCTATTCCGGCGGCACGGTGGCCCGTACAGCGATGTCACTCCGACGGAGCACACTGCCGTAGCGAAAGGGTTAATGATTTTTTGATATGATTTATTGATTTTTATTTATCTTTTAGATAATTGCTAGATGTATAATACAGACAATTACACTATGTGATAAATATAAATATAAAAATATCTGATTCTTCCTGCGTTATTGTTCCAAAATTCATCTAAATTCAGGTTTCAAAAATTGTTGAAGCCGTCGCAAGTTTTCTATATTTATATATCGTAAAAATATTTGTTTTTAAATAAGTTTCCATCTCCTTAAACTTTTTTCTGAATTTTTATTTTTGCTAATTAATCCATTAAACATTTAATTGAAAAAACTACTATATTTTAAAATAGTGGCTTTGATAAGTATATCAGAATTCTAAAAATTTTTTGAAAGCTGAGAACGGTAAAATTAGTCGTGGACATAAACGATCGACGTTGCCCACAGAAGGTACAGAAGATATTTCATGGATAGTTGAGCATTTCAATTAGGCAATGTATATAGGCTTCCGACAGAAAACAGCGTTGCAAACCCATTGTACAGGGTATAAAGGAAGTAAGTGTAAAGAGGATCGTAACGTGATTTTAAAATTCGAATCGGTGGAGGTTCGTAAAAAAATGTTGATGCAAAAACGACCTTGATCTTGAATTTCAAGATCAAATTTTTTATTGCGAAAAAATTCTAGCCATCATGAAGGACAAATGTTTCAAAGTCACAAATGACATTCTTTCGTGGAAGAAAAATGTTAAAGTTACAATGGCTTTATTCACAACATCTTTATATTCTCCAATCAGATGTAAAATAAAGTAGCATCTATTGATACAGCTTAGTAGCCCAAATCTATCATTATATATTGCATATCGTCCTCTCCTAGTTTCTTTTTTCTTTGTATTTTCTTTTCTTGGTATTTGAACAATCTTGAACTCGCATTTCATATTTCAGTCAAGTTTTTTACCAAAATTATGTATAATTCTTCACCTAGATAATACACATTTAATTCGATGTATTCCTCTCCGACTCCCTTTCCACCAATGATTATTCTATATTCGTAATCGTAGCTGAAACACAATGAAATAGCACGAATTTTTATTTTTGATCATTATAAAATTGTAAGTTTTCTCTCTCGTATGATTGAATTGGCGATCTATTCTATGTAAGTTCATTTGTAAATATGTATATGGTATACACCTCATATGTATGAGGTGTAGCGATAATTAACCTGTTCCTTTTTATGAATGCGGCGCCAATTTGATCTTTGATATGGATTTAAATGTCACAATATTAATTCTTGATCATCAAATTGTTAACTAAGTCGTTGAAAATCGTATTGTCGCGGAATCTTTTCTGTACACAAAAGTCTTCTATTATTCCTGTATTCTTATATGTGTCTCTATAATTTCTTTTACTAAATGTAAAATGTAGATATGAACACAAATGTAAGATATAAATATATAAATATAAATATATCGTGAATAAAACCAGTTTAAGAATCATTAAAATTTTTTTCCATTGCGACATTTGAAACATTTGTTTTTCGTGATGAGTAGAATTCTTTCACAATAAAAAATTTTTATCTTGAATTTTAAGGTCAAGATCGTTTCTGCACTAACTTTTTTTTATAAATCTCTACTAATTCGAAGGTATAGAATCATACTATGATTTTCTTGACATTTACTTTCTTTACACCCTGTATGTATATATGTCCATTTGATCTTCTTAGGACTCCTTTCAGAATCCCTCCTATGCGATTCAATAACTTTGTTGCTAATAGGCTGATATATCAATTTATTATTGAACTACCCTAACTTCCTCGACTTCCAGCAAATTTTTTGTAAGTCTATATTACTATTATGTTTTTTCTTTGGTATAACGTACATATTTGAATCTTCTGTATTTGTAACCTCAAAAAAAGACTTGTAGGTTAACTTCCACGCATATGAAATTTTTCTTCCTTGGAAAATGAAACGAAACGTGTCGAATCATTCCCATCGTGATGAAAAGTTGAGATTATCACGCAATGGAAATTACGAGGCTGGTCTACGAAGAACAGAAGAAGAACGATTACGGCGTAGGCGCGAATGGATGATAGAACAACAAAGGCTACGAGAACATGAAAAGTTGAAGGAGAAGAAGATTTTAGAATATGAAATACGTCGTGCTCTTGAGAAAGGTTTACCGCTGCCCAGAGGAAGATTTTCACGTCACAGCCGCAGTAAGAGTAAAAGCAAATCCACGGAAAATCGACATAGAACTGTTACATCAAATACATCTAATACATCTATATTATCCAAAAAGTAAGTATGACTAATCTAAGACACTTTATTTTAGACAATTAAACAAAATTGTTTTAAGAATAAATGAAAATTACTTTTAAAGCAAATGTTTAGAGGATATATTATAGCATATACATACAAAATATAAGTTTTTTTTGCAAATTATAATAGCAATATTAGGTACATATTTATGTGATGTTGAAAGATATAATTTAGTCTGTGATTTATGAAAAGAAAATTAATGTTTAATGAAGTGAATTCTTTTGCATTATAGATTAGAACCATCAGATGGTACAACACCTTTATTTAAAGGACCAGAAGGCACACAGGTTAGCGCTGCAGAACTACGAAGAATTAAAGTAGATATTCACAGAAATGTACCAGGCAAAGCGACAACTGATGATCTCCAACGAGATATTATCAATCCTGAAGATGTTCTGGTCAAAAGAAGAGAGGGTAAAATGTTGTTTTTTTCTCTAATTACCTAAGAAATTTCAGTCATCCAGTGAAGAAATACTAAAGGAGTATATGAATTCAATTTGGAAGATGATTCCTTTTGAAATTTTCCGAGAAACCTAATCTATGAATTCAAGTTTCTACAGATTGTATGCTTTATAAGGTAAAGTTGAAAACCATATGTTACATCTTTTTTTTTCTTCCATATGATTAAAATTTAAACAAACATAGCAAACTTTTTACTTTATTAAATTCATCAGCTGAAGAATAATGGCATTGTATAAAAGTTTCTACAGACATGAAGATGATAGATTATCATATTATCTTTTACAACATTCAACAATTTATATAATTTTAAAGTTAATATGTAATGTGTTTTTGATAAGTTTTTGATAATGTGTTTTACTAAGGACGAAGAAAATAGAAGAAGGATCGAAACCTATATTTGAATAAGGAGAAATAAAAAGTACAACAGTTAAAAACTGTTGAAATTGTGGAATGTGATACAGTCGTTGCTATAAATAATAAAAATTTAGGTTTGTTAATTATTTAAAATTTTAACTTTCTGCCATTGATTTTGTTTAAATTGATAAAATGATCTTTCTGCTGATCATTAATATTTTTCATTGCAAAATATATTGCAACTTGATACAGTATACAATTAGTTATAATCAAATATATTTAAAAAAGACAATAGTTAAACTATGCAGGTATATATCAACAAAGTAAAGGACCAAAAGGTACATTAGTTTGTGCTGTGAAACTACGAAGAATCAAATGGTTATTGGCAAAAATTTGTCTAGAAAAGTGATAACTAATAATCTCCAACAAGATATGTATCTAGAAGATGTAACAGTCAGAAGAGGAAGGGGTAAAATGTTTTTTTTTCTACAATTATCTAACAACTTTCAGTCATCCAATGAAGAAATACTTAAGGAATATATGAATTCAACTTGAAAGATAATCCTTTTGGAATTTTTCGAAAATCATAATTTATAAGTTCAAGTTCCAATGGATTGTATGCTTTGTAATGTAAAATTGAGAACCACATGTTATATTTTTCCCTTTTTCTTTAATGTGGTTAAAATTTGATTAAGAATAGCAAAATTTTCACTTTATTAAATTCATCAGCTGAAGAATGATGACATTATGTGGAAGTTTCTACAGACATGAAGATAATGGATTTATCATCATATTGTTTCCTAGAGCATTCAACACAATTTACACAATGTTGAAGTCAATAATGTGTTTTTGATTCACCAAGGATGAAGAAAATTTGGAATACAACGTTGGATTTGAATATTTGGGTATTAAACATATATATGTGCAATATGTAAGCACAATGTTTTTCATCTTGAGTGTCCTAATAGTGCTTTTATTTCTTTTTACTGTTTTATATTTTCTTTTTCTGTTATGGAGTTTGTACAAAAAATTACTTTTTTGGAATAATAGTAAAACGGAACTAATGATACATAATATAAGGTAGTCATTTTTTGTAAAAATATACTTTAAATTCTCGCTCCATTTTGTGCATTCTCCATATACTTTGCTATATGCTTGCATGTTTAAAAGCATGAAAGTTCAATTAGAACACCTAATCTGGTGAGGTGTTAAATGTATTTTTAATTCAACAGTGGAAGAAGAAACATTAGTCTTAAAGATCAGGAACTTATTAATTGAAAATCCATCACCAAAGGTTACAATTCTACGATTGAAAAATCAAAATTATATTCAATAATAACTACTTGAGATTAATTATTCTATTCTTTAAAGATTAATTATTCTATTCTTTAATTATTCAATTCTATAACGAAACAAAAATAATTTTTGCTGAATCTATTTGAATTCATTGTCTTTTTCTTAGATAAATAGATAATTTTATTTCTGCTTCATAGTATAAATAACAGTAATATGTTACTGTTAAGGTATAGAGAGGATTTGGAAAAATAAAAAGTTTAAAATTTATTTACAAATTATTCATCTCTACATGTACGTTACTCTCTGAAGGGCTTGACAACCTACTCGCTTGCTTGTTTGTTTTCTTCTGATCGCTTTTAATAACTTCTAACCGCTTTTAATCGCTTTTGATTGCTTTTGTCTCAATTGAGACTTGGATGTCCTTCGACGCTCATATACACTCTCACACGTACAGTATAAATGTACCATCTATTTAACACGCCTCCTTACATTTATATTGTATACTTAATCGTACTTAATGTAAGTACGAGTTAATTTACTTTACTTAATCGTACTTAATGTAAGTACGATTAAGTAAAGTAAATTAACAGAAAACTTAAAACTTATTGCTTTGTATACACTCCTTTGCAAATATTCTACCGTCTGGCGTGTGTTGTTAAGGACATTATCATGTTTTCAGAGTCTTACTCTCGCAACGCTACCCGCGATTAGCGCGAGAACGTTCTCTTACATCGAACGATTTCTTCGAAACTCGGTGCTATTAAACGCAGTCGAATTACAAGAAGGCATTCGCACTCACATTTTCTTTCTTACTAGCATATTACGTTCAATATTTCAAAAACTAATAGTTAATACAATCGATGTACAATTCGGCTTCGCATGCGTATGCATATCTCTATTAATCATACAAATCAATTTGTTTCCTTTTTTCTTCATATAAGGAACAATTCAAAACCCCCTGGTAAGTATGTGAGTAAAATAATCATTCCAGCTTAATTCGCATACACGGTCATTATAAATAAATAAAGTTTTGATTGTTCCAAATAACCATAATGTATTGTCCTACTTTACTCTGCAATTTTATACATATTCCTCCATTTTCTTCTTTTCTAATATTCCTTTGTTTCATTTTTTACTCATAAAAAAATCTGCAAAGAATAGTTAGTGTTTTATGTGTTTCGTTTAAAAAAAAATCGCAACACATACAACGCGAAAAATTAATTAGTCATCTTCTTCTTCGTCTTCGCTATTTTACATCTAATACTTCTTTGTCCATAGCCGGTTTCCAATTTTCACGATTTTCACCACAAATCGCCTCCTCAAATGTACAAGGGGGATCCACTCGACAACAAATTACATGAATCTCACTACTGTCTTCCGTTTCTGGATACCTCACTGGGACCCTCCTATTACGTGTAGATCTCCTAGGGATCTTGAAGTTTTCAGAACCACTATCACTCTCGTCCTCTCTATTCTCTAAATTTTCCTTATTCGTGCTTTCCAATAAATCATTATCTTTAATGTCATCGTTATCTTCATCGAATGAATTCTTCACAGAACCGATACATTTTGTGTCTGTTTCTATGACCTCTACATGTCTAGCTACTATTATTTTTCCACCTAATAGGACTCTGTAACCTACTTCACTATATCCTAACAGGATTCCCATATCTGCCTTCTTATCCCATTTAGAAACTCTTTCTTTTCTGTCCTTCTTACAATAACTTTACTCCCATATAACCGTAGATTTCCAACATTTGGAGTCTTTCTCTCTACAGTGTTTGCTAGTATTCGATTTTTCAAGTATGCCGCTGTACATACTATTTCCGGCCAGTACTTTTTATGTACTTGTGCTTCGGTTAACAAACAACGTGCCATGTCCATCACTGTTCCATTATACCTTTCCGCTGTCCCGCTTAATTCATGTATGTAAGTTGGACAATTATTTATTATAATCCCTGGCAAATTTATAAATTTGATTATATAAATATTCTTCTCCATTATCGCATCTCAATATTTTTAACCTCTTGCCCGTTAAGTTCTCATTTTCATTTACAAACTGTACGAGAGAATCAAAGACTTCATCTTTTGATTTTATACAATAGATCCTAGTTACTTTACTATAATCATCGATAAACGAAATAAAATATTTCTCTCCATTTAATCCGGTAGTCTTAAAAGGACCGCACATGTCCGTATGAATAATTTCCATTATTTCTCTAGCCTTAGTTCGATTATTTTTGAACAGTAGATTATGCATTTTACTTTTTATACACATCTTACATCTCAAAAATTCCTTTTCAAATTCATTCGGTATACCTGTCAGTAGCTGCTCTTTACCCAAAATATTCAGGTATCTGAAATTTACGTGTCCTAACATCCTATACCATCTTTCCTTTTGACTCATACCGTTACGTTCGGCACTGTTTGCTAAATGCTCCTCCCTTTTCAATATACTTTTCATTTTATACAGTGACGAGCAAAAGTGTAAACACACTCCGCTGATTTTATGTAAAAGGCGATACCACGACTAATTCTTCAAGTGATCGGTAAAGATTAGGTAACAGTAACTACAAGCTGCGTCTGATTAACGAAATGTAATAGTTCATTTTCATTAACATTACTAATGTACAGAACATGTTACAAAAATGGACATCTCAAACCATGTTTACAGTTTTGCACTTTAATTATACTCTTCGAATTAAGGTTTCAACCCAGTATTTCGTTCACTTACCTTTACTTTTTTTTCAATGCTTTTAATCTACCAGGCATACTGTCAATTAAATTTTTAATTATTTGTGGTTCAATATTGTACCATTCCTGTTGTGTTCTTTCTCATAATTCATGAACATCTGAAGGTGGATTATTATATTTTGCCAGCCTTCTTTTCAAAATGGACCACAAATTTTCGATCGGATTCATATCCGGAATTTGTGCTGGTCACTTCATCACAGAAAAATTTTGATTTTCTAGCCAGGTTTTAACTATTTTTGCAGTATGCTTAGGATCCCCGTCTTGTTGAAATACTACTTCACGTTCATTATATCCAATAGAATTAACTACAGAAGGTAAATTATTTTGTAGAATGGTCAAATAATGCTCTTTTCGCATTATACCTTCGATTCGAACTAAGGGACCGACACCTCTGTGAGTAAAGCAACTCCAACACATAATTGAGCCACCTCCAAACTTCATAGTTTGTTTTATACCACCTGGTTGATCATTATTCTCGGATGAAGTCCAATACCAGGACCTTCTGTCGGATTCGAATCTGTTAATTTTTGTTTCGTCACTCCATATAACTCTTTCTCAATCTTCGGTCGTCCATTCTTTGTAGGTGTCAACAAATTGTTTTCGTAATTTAATATTTTTGTTTGAAAGAGCTGGTTTACTTTCTTTTTCCTTCGCTCGAAAACCAATTCTCTTTAAAGAGCAACGAATGGTCCATTCGCTAGCACTTATTTCGATTTCATGAGCAGCAATTTTTGGTGTTTTGTAAGTATCCGACAGAACAAAGTGTGCAATTTCACGTCGTCGTTGCGGCAAATTGCAGAGAAATGTGACGTCAGTCATACGATAGTTGCAAGAATAAGAAAAAGGTATGTTAGTGGACCAATTTCTTCACAAAACGGTAGACCGCGACTTATTTCGGATAGAGCAGCTCGTGAAATTGCACACTTTTTTCGGTCGGATAATTACAAAACACCAAAAATTGCTGCTCATGAAATCGAAATAAGTGCTAGCGAATGGACCATTCGTCGCTCTTTAAAGAGAATTGGTTTTCGAGCGAAGGAAAAAGAAAGTAAATCAGCTCTTTCAAACAAAATATTAAATTACGAAAACAATTTGTTGACACCTACAAAGAATAGACGACCGAAGATTGGGAAAGAGTTATATGGAGTGACGAAACAAAAATTAACAGATTCGAATCCGACAGAAGGTCCTGGTATTGGACTTCATCCGAGAATGATGATCAACCAGGTGGTATAAAACAAACTATGAAGTTTGGAGGTGGCTCAATTATGTGTTGGAGTTGCTTTACTCACAGAGGTGTCGGTCCCTTAGTTCGAATCGAAGGTATAATGCGAAAAGAGCATTATTTGACCATTCTACAAAATAATTTACCTTCTGTAGTTAATTCTATTGGATATAATGAACGTGATGTAGTATTTCAACAAGACGGGGATCCTAAGCATACTGCAAAAATAGTTAAAACCTGGCTAGAAAATCAAAATTTTTCTGTGATGAAGTGACCAGCACAAATTCCGGATATGAATCCGATCGAAAATTTGTGGTCCATTTTGAAAAGAAGGCTGGCAAAATATAATAATCCACCTTCAGATGTTCATGAATTATGAGAAAGAACACAACAGGAATGATACAATATTGAACCACAAATAATTAAAAATTTAATTGACAGTATGCCTGGTAGATTAAAAGCATTGAAAAAAAGTAAAGGTAAGTGAACGAAATACTGGGTTGAAACCTTAATTCGAAGAGTATAATTAAAGTGCAAAACTGTAAACATGGTTTGAGATGTCCATTTTTGTAACATGTTCTGTACATTAGTAATGTTAATGAAAATGAACTATTACATTTCGTTAATCAGACGCAGCTTGTAGTTACTGTTACCTAATCTTTACCGATCACTTGAAAAATTAGTCGTGGTATCGCCTTTTACATAAAATCAGCGGAGTGTGTTTACACTTTTGCTCGTCACTGTATGTGCCATTCTCTTTGAACGTTACAGCTGTAAGTTTATCGTCCTCATCCATTACTTTTGCAATATTTCCTTTTGAAATAACCGTATTCTTATTATCTGTTAGTTTACCTAAACTGATCAAATTTGCGGACATTTCTTTCACGTAAAATACTTTATTTATATTTATTTTATTTTGTTTTCTAAATACTTCAAAGTAGATAACGATTATAACGATTCCAACTTTTGTTGCTTTTACCGGTCTATTATCGCCTAAATATATATTTACTGGTTTTTTAAGGTCGATACATTTATCAAAATAATTTACGTTATTAATTACGTGATCGGTACAACCGCTATCTAATTGCCAAATTATTTCATTATCACTTAGTTCGTTCATCTCGCTGCTGTGTGCTGCGTGCGTCTTTGCCATCTATATGCCTGCTCTTGAGTTGCCCTGCTCGCTCGTGCCCGTTGCTGATTGACGATGGAAGTTTCCACGTCTCCTGCTCATATAATCTCTGTTTTCTCTTCCTCTGCCGCGATCACGTCTTGACCTATGCCGACAACTGTTATTGCTTCCCGCTTGTTTCTTCTCGCAAAATGTTCTACTCTTCTACATTTGAAGTATCCTCCTTTTTTTGCAACAAAAGCATTAGTTTTCATTTTTCCTTGATCAAATTTATTTTTCTTCTCCGCTATCTCGAATTTATTCTTCACATACGCTACCGTTTGGTCCTCTTCTTTCAAGGTATCTATTAGATACCCTATGTAGCTATACTCTTCGGGTAACATATTTAGCATGTAATTCAGCTTTTTCTTTTCTTTCACTTGTGCGCTCGCACTTTTTAATTCATTTATTAGTTTTTCAAAATCACTAAAGAACAATGCCGAATCAATGTACTTATCAAGCCTTGTCTTCTTCAATCTCCTTCTGCACACGATCTGTAGTGCTGTAAATTTTTTCAAGTACATCTCGTCGAACTTTTTCATTATTCCATACGCTGTTCGTTCTTCACTAATAAATTCTAGTTGTCTATTCGTGATGGCACTGTAAATTATGTTTATTGCCTTCACATCCTTTTTATCCCAATCTGCATTATCTGTTTCAGTCTTCACTCTGGTTATAACGGTATCGCATTCTTTATACTTCAGAAACATCATAATTCTTTTCTCCCACATACCGTAATCCTCACCATTAAATACCATAAAATATCATTCCGATCTCTCCATTTTGATTGATTTCTTACCCTTCTCAAGCGTTCCTACGTGCTTGAAGTATTTCTATATCCTTTGAACCCTTAGCTATATCCTTTCTTTCCTTACTAAGACTCACTCGAACCAACTCGCAAAACTACTAACCACGCTTTGCTACCATATTAAGGTATAGAGAGGATTTGGAAAAACAAAAAGTTTAAAATTTATTTACAAATTATTCAGCTCTACATGTACGTTATTCTCTAAAGGACTCGACAACCTACTCGCTTGCTTGTTCTAATAGTTTCTAATAACTTCTAATCGCTTTTAATAACTTCTAACCGTTTTTAATTACTTTTGATTATGTTTGCAGCTGAGACCTGGACGTCCTTCGACACTCAAATGCACTCTCACACGTACAGTATAAATGTACCATCTATTTAACAGTTATACATATATCAATTAAGTGGAAGATCTTTTAATCATCATGGAAGATATGAAGCATCTCGGAAGATATTGCCATAGGATTGTAATTTTATTAAACATAAATTAGTTCAATTTTTCAAAACTTTCTTAGAAGAAAATTCTTATTTTCTAACTAAAGTTTTAATAGAAAAAAGTTGACGCTTTTGAAATATATAAAGTCTAAAGAAATTATTCTTAATAATTCTTAGTAATTATTCTTAATTCTTAATAATTCTTAGTAATTATTACTAATAAAAAATATATAATATTAAATATTAATTATTAAATCGTATATACAATAAAATCTATTCAGAATAACATAAAGTAAAGATTGCATTTCATAACTTAATATTTCTTATAATTATGGATTTGTGTATATAAAATTGTTTCTGTGATTTCTGGCACTGAAGAAAATTGTAAGCCATTTACGTTCATTTGTGCATTTAATTTGAAGAATGACTTGTACACAAAAACGTTATATATATTTGTATAATAAGCAGTCAATTAATGTGATTTATATTTTTAATAACAAATATATATATACATTTTTTACATAATTGACATATGTAATACTAATACAGAAGTAGTAATATAAAATAAGAGATAATGATATTTCTATCTTTTTTATAGCATGTTTACCATTTCATTCACTTCATACATCTATTATAAAATGTCCTGGCTTACAATCGTTCAGAGGTAGTCAGTTTATTTACATATCAACCTTAAGATTTCTAAGGTCTGTCACAACTGCTAATACTGCTTAATTGTTTCTTTCATGTGCAAGTACGTTAGATGTTTTATTTATAAATAAATTTATTTAACCATAGGAGAAGGATCAAAACCTATATTTGAAAGAGAAGAAATAAAAGGTACAACAGTCAAAACAGATGAAATTGTGGAACGTCGCACAGTTGTTGTTTTAAATAATGAAAATTTAGGTTTGTTTATTATTTAAAATCTTTTACCATTATTTTGTTTAACTAGATAAGATACTTCTCTTCATAGTTGATATTTTCTATATACATTAAAATTTTATTTTTCTTGTGAAAAAATAACATGTTTAATTTCTAGAAAGCAAGTCGAAAGTGAATAAAAAATATACTACTTCTTCAAGAACTCGAAGCCCCAGTCCTCGACATAGATCGTCCCGCCATGCCAGGTTTGTGTATTGGTTATTAGATCAACACGATATTTTCTCTTTTTTTTTATATCATCTTTCTCATTTCGTAACACTCTTCCATACAATTCCATATTAACATGTTGGTCGCCACGTCACCCTATATCTATGCGGTCCCCCGTCACCCAAATATGGGTGACACTCTTCTTGTTCAAGTTAATTAAATATAGGATATTATATATAGAATATACAACATAAAAATATTAAAAACACATTATACCATATTTTTTATTAACTTACATTCTGGATAAAATATTACATTATGCTATATCGCATGGTATTTGTTAAAAATACATTGCAAATACATTTGGGGTGATTTTGGGCACTTCGAACGATATGTTGTAGCTTTTTAAATGTTTTTCTCGTTCCATCGCATGCGACAGTTTGCCTCTTCTTCTCGTAACATAGGATGCACATCATTCTTATAAGCTTGCCCTCCTGATTCTTACAAATCTCCAAATGGTGGGAGACCTTCTTCGTTTTTTTCTGATGGTTGTCCGGCACAGTATTTTCTGAGGACACATCGGACCATTCGGGAACGAGAATTTCCCGAAATTTTCTTATCTGTATTGTTTTGTTTGTGCCTGTTTGGTACACAATATGAGCATTTACCATAGTTGTTCCTAAGAGTAAATGTAATCCTAATTTCCGATACTACTTGATGCTTTTCCGTATTGTACTGGCATTTGAGACCATCTGGTCACTTCTGTCGATACCAGTTTTTCCATTATTGTAGAGTAGTAACTCTCCTCATTTTCAAATATATTTTCACGCTATCTACTGAACATTCTGAGGATGAAAAAATCACTGATGTACGTCTCGCAAGAAGTATGCTTTTCGATTAAATGAAAGATCTGGGATATCTGTCATGAGATCTCTTGGAATACTCTAGCCGGAAAGGGTACCGACGGTCGGATTTGAGCCCCGCAGGAACTTAGCCGAATTACGCTGGGCGACCAACATGTTAAATATGGATATGATAATATTTTTCGTTTTTCTTTCTTTTTTTTTATAAAGGTATTGTTATACAGTGGATAAATAATTAATAATTATTTGGTTACCTAAAGTTTTTATATAAGATTATATAAAATTTTATATATAATATTACAAATATTATATATATATTATATTATTATAATATTAACTAATTTAAATTAGTGCTTGATAACATAACATTTATAAACATTATTAAAATATTTATGTTCATAATGAACATATTTTGCTGTCATATATGTTCATTATCTTAATGTAACATAACTTTAAATCATGTAACTTTAATTATGTTCTTACATAGTTATTAACATAACTTTTAATTATGTTCTTTTCCTAATTTGATCATATACGTTTCTTTTCTTTTTGTTTCCTCACGAAAAATGCAAAAATATAATGGTACACTTTTTATCATAGAATAAAGAGTGAATTAGAACTAGTTACATAACTAGTATTCACTATATACTATAGACAACACTGGTATTCAAATTCATACTTACATTTTCTCATATACTGTAATTAAAATTTCTTATAAATAATCAGTCATTTTCATGCTAATGAATGCAAAATAATTATATTTTCACAAAGTGCAATAACCACAAAAATTTTAATTTATTAAAAGTTATTTCTAGTAAATATTCATTTGTAATGTAAATTTTTTGATTAGTATGTTAATACAAATGTAATTTATTATTAGTATTTTTGGTATGTGCCAACATTAGTACACCATATTCGATTTTTAAATTTAAATTTGTTCAGGTAATGTATTGTGGATATAATAATTAATCACAGTTATTAGAAGGTAAGCAATTGAAATCCTAAAATGTTTATGTATATCAATCATTTGTTTTATTTGTTATACATCTCATTGATTGCTTTGCACAATATTTAATTTGTTATTAAGAATTATACAAAGCAATCAATGAAATGTATAACAAATAAAACATAAAATTGTTATTTTTTATAGTACTGCACAAATTTGTTTATTTCTTATATTTGTGTCTTCAGTAATATTGTGTACTTCAGTAATAAAGTAAAAAGTTAATGCTTTAAATACCTAAAAAAGATATTTCCTATTGATATCTATATAGAAATCAGAATTATAGTGACCTTTATTTATTATATAAATTTATCTATTGTGACTGAAATAGAAAACTGTAACTATTTAATTAGAGCTTAATGTAGTAATCTGATACAACTAAGGCAACTAAATTTGTTTAACTATTCAACTTACAACTTACACCTAACAACTCACAACGACTCGACAACTCACGAGTAACGATTAACCCGCAACTAGTCGTAGCCTACTCGTAACTGCAACTAGTCGCAATTCAGTCGTAACTCCAATTACGACTATTGACCACTGACCAGTCTCTCCATCAAGACGTCCTTTTTATACCAGTTTTTGGTACTCCTACAACGTACACGTGTTTTACAACTGTTAATGACCCAAGATTGTTACGTATATCTTTTTCAATTATCCATTGTCTTAAAGGGTCACGGGCATATAACCCACCGAATTTCCCATCCTTCTCGGTCCGTCAGCACTTTCGCTTTCTATCTGTAATTCATTGGGATTTTTACAATGGTTTTTCTACCATACTGCATCTATGAATGCATTTCTAATGCGTATTATTACGCATTAGAAATAGTATTACGCATTTAAATAATAATGATAATTTGATGTAATATACGATTATCCATCAATATTTACTATTATTATTTTTTTGATAATTTGCTATCTTTTTTGTAAGATGCACATATAAATAAATTTATTATTTGATGAAATATGGATATTAATACACACATTATTGCGTATATTACATTAAAATATAAAAATTATATTAAGATGTAAACACTATTGAAATATTAAATATCGAATATTAATTATAATACACAACCAAATGTTTAGAAATTAGAATTTTGTTATTTAAGTATTCTTTTTTAGGTATGAGGATTCAAAATATGATAACGGAGACAGTTATAGAAGTGATAGGTACGAATTATTTCTTACAATCTTATATATTTTTGTTTAATATCTTTAACATGTTTAATACGTTTATTATTCAGTTTTTCTACATTTTTGTATAATTTATTTAGAGGAAGAAATCGCAGTAGAGGTAGAAGTAGAGAGTATAAAGAAACAGTCAAACGACATAGTCAATTAAACACTGCAGAGGAAGAGCATCTGCGTGAAAGAAAAGGTCATAGGGATCATTCACGTTCAAGGGAACGAGAACAAAGAGCATGGGTCAGAGATTCTCATCATAGGTATATAATAGGCATGTGAAATGTATGTTTTTGGAAAATTACATTTTATAAATATTATTAAAACAATAGGTCATCTAAAGATGAAAAATCTTATCGAGAAAGATCAAGAGAACGGTCCCGAGAAAGGAGAGAAAGAGATAGGTCTAGAGAACATAGGATACCTCCATCGCATTATATCGAGCAGATTCCTGTTCCTGTTTATTATGGAGTAAGTATTCAAATTGTACACGGAATATAATTCTATCGGTATTAAATTTCATTGGTCATTAGGATTTTCCTCCGAGACCAATAATGGTTGGACCCTTGGTTCCAATTCGAGGTCAGGTACCACCTTTGGGAGGAACTAGGCATATGATGGGTCCATTAAGACCATTTCCACCACGATTTATTCCGCCAGATATGTATAGATTACGTCCGCCTCTAAATCCTAGTATGTATATTCATTAATTCATAATGACGTGCATGAAGAGTTGCTGTTTTAATTATTTGTGTTTTATATAGGATTTAGGCCAATGTATTAATAGACTGGATGAGGAATGAGGAGAGGATGGTCGGTCCCAGGGCTACCTCTCTTTCGATGAGTGCGACCGGGGACCAATTAAAAGAGTTGGAGGGGAATGGTGCCGATAGGATACTTCAAGGGACAATAGTTCACCCGCACTCTGGGAGAAGAAGTGTTAGAATGGCTGATTCTCGTAAGAAGATAGGGCAGGATGAGGAAAGAATGATGTCGTGGAAGATAGAGCCTGGACGCAGAAGAGATCGGGAGGCGGAGGAAGGGTCGTCCGCTGACAAGGGAAGACGACCAATAATCGGACTCCGAAACGTGAGAGGGCTGATGAAGAGTCTCGAAATATTAACTCTTAATATAGATAGAATGGTAAGGAGAGTTACAACATTGAGCAAGGGGGATTCCACGCTTAAGAAATTAAGCTGTGAGAACATGCAGGTGATTAAAAAACTGAGGGAGTGAATGAGACGGCCTACCGTACAGTGTTCTATGCAGCACTGTGCGTGCTTATGGGCATTATGCCCATTTATTTCACAGTGGAGCTTCGGGCCGAATAATATCGTATTAAAAAGGAGTATCATGGAGAAATGGAAGGCGATTTTACAGAAAACACAATTGGACGAAGCGAGCGGTAGCGAATGCTAGATATTTATTTAGAAGATATAGGATGAATATTGATCACTTCACCATGTAGATCCTGACAGGGCATGGAATTTTTAATGGCTATCGAAAAATGATTAATAAGGAGGACCACTGCAGATGTTGGGACTGCAATGCTGAAGGCGATGACGCTGAACATGCGCTTTCCCACTGCCCAAGATGGATACGTGAGAGGACGGAACTAGAAAATTACGTCGGCACACCACTAACAACGGAGAATTTAATGGAGCTAGTGGTGAAGAAGGAAGACAACTGAGCAAGGTTTCAGGCCTTGTGCAGAAAAATTATGCTAACAAGAATGACGCAGAAGAAATTCGAGGAGAGGAGGAGAACTAGAGAAACAAGAAGAAGAAATGGGACTCAAGTATGAGGGAGCGGTGCGTAGCTAAGTCCAACCCTAAAGTATTGCCGTAAGGCAATTCCGGGGTTGATGCTTGCACAGAAGAGGAGCGGAGAGAGGAGGGGTTCTTAGTGGGTACGGCAACGCCATCGGCCGAGTCCCACATAATCCATTCTGGATTAACTTAAGAGCATTAGCACTGAGTACTTAACAGCATTACCTCCTCGATTAAAAAAAAAAGACCAATATATTAATGGAAGGTGTAAGATGAATAGAAAATTAATGTTTTATTGTACAATACGTGAACGTACAGTACTTGCCGCGCCATATATTAGACATTGTACAAAGATTAAACATTCTTTAAGATATTGTAGTGAAGTAGATTATGTTTAATTCAAGATACTGTTATGAATATATGAGGTATACAAGTGTTATATATTTTTTTAATCGCTACATTATATTATAAGAATCTTTTATGATCTAAATTAGGAACTGTATAAATTCGTTCATTCAAACACTGTAATATATAAAACTTGATGCTTGATAGGTTTTACAATCTCGATACATTGTAAACACTATTACACTGTTTATACAATCGCTTTTTAAGCTAAAAATCATAAAGACAAAGAATACTTATTTTTAATCATTGATTTTTGGATCATATTATTATGTAATATATACATTTTTAAGTATATTTAATATTTTAATATAGCTTCCAAAATCTTATTAAAATGTTTGATGTATTTGTATGTGAAACTTGCTCATATATTTTTAGGTGGTAATAATAATGTTGTGTACAAATTGTATCAATTGATAATAAATTGTGAATTATTAAATTTAAGTAATATGTTTATGAAGTTTGATGTTATTTTTAGTATTGAATATATATAATAATTTATAGTATATCAAATATTACGTCTACATATTTCAAGGATATTCTTTGGCGCAGTGGATTGGTTTCTTTAGTTTTTCTTTAATTTCTTTTTATGTTTTTCTTTATGTTTTCTTTAGTTTTAGCCTTTATAATAATAGCAAAATTTACTTAGGCAATGGACTTTATGTAAATCTGATATATCTTAATAAAATTTTAATAATATTACAAACTTTGTATTTTATAAATAAGTGTTTGTGATGGATACGAGGTATTAACACTTTAATGGTCGGTATGTTTGTCCTTAAACAAATGTCAGTGGCCAACGATTTTCAAAAAGTTGTCTATTTCCTTGATGGTCTATTCACATCCTCTAAATCAGAATTACATTCTAAAGAACTATTCTTTACTAAATCACTAATTTGGCATATATGACGGACAAGCAGATAAAGCATCTACATGAAACTCATGGAAAAGTTCTTTTTCACTGAAAAATTCGTGATACTTTATTTTTTAAATGACGTAAGTCTGTGGACAGCTCAAGCATTATTGTTCTAGAGGTGTTGTAACACGATCACTCGAAGTTTCCTAAAACTTGTGCATTTCTTATTGGTCTGTTCTCAGTTTACGAGTTGTATCTTATTTACGGCTTATGCTTTTTCTCCTTTATAGGTAGATTTTTGTTTTTTCACAACGTATCTTTTCGTAGCAACATTAGCTTTGAACGGTTGAACGAACAAAATGAAACATTACACTTCGTATATTTTTCAAAGTTACTTATATTACAGTATAGTTGATTGTTATTGTTGTGCAGCTTATTATAATTATTTTAGTTTGCTCTATCCATAGTTTAGTTTAAATCATATAATTTATTTACAGTATATATCAGTATATAATAGTTAAGCAAGTTGATTTCAATGATGTTTTAATACATAATGAGCGGCATGATTTCGAACAATTCTATACGTACGTAAAATCCAACAGAACTTTTGTAGTAAAAATAAAGGACATATATTTTGAAGTTAAAGACATCAAGGCAGGAATACCACAAAGAAGCGGGTTTTAGGACCAATATTATATACACTATACACGGCCAACATATCAACAACTACCAATAGGAAAACACTGATATTCGCCGACGATACGGCTGTACTAGTCAAGCATACTAATCCAGAAACAGCAGTTACAAGAATATATCACAAAAATAGAAAAATGGTTATAAGATAAAAAAATAAAAGCAAACCCCAATAAATCCAACCATATTATATTTACACTACGAAAACAGAAACTACCAAATATCTAATTGAATGACACGCACATACCACAAACAAAGCAAGTTAAATACCTAGAACTCCACTTAGACTCAAAACTTACATGGAAGCATCATATTAAATCAATAATAGACAAAGTACGGAGAAAAAGAAGACAGATGCACTGTAATGTAATTCTAAACTCAGCGTAAAAAATAAACTAGAAATTTACAAAACAATCATAAAACAATAGACAAACTGTAAGGTGGCATCCCGCTGGGGATAGCCATCCACGTGTTATATAGTAATAAAGTGTTAGAAAAATTTACCAAATGTCTAGCTGGACAAATTGTAAGGCACACATTAAAAAAAAAATGTAAAGCTGTCGGTATCGCTACAATGAATTCTGCTCATAGCTGTGCGTTTGTGATAACATATGCGTCAGTATTTATTGCCACTGATATTTAGTTTATAAACGAAGGTCAGGCAAGCTTAAAGTCCCCATGCTCAACATGCATATGTAAGACTGTGAGAAATGTCTATTATAACTCAATTAAAATGTATTGGGTTTGGCTTTGAGGTAGTATTTTTAAATCCGGCCGTTTCATGGCGACTGGACACAGGTTTAGGTAATAAACAACAACGTAATTTGTTATTATTTTACTGCCAGCTGAAAAGCGCGAGCGGCTAGAACTTCTGGAAAGTTTGCTTCGATGTGATTTTCTTGAATTCACGTTACGTGCTTTACGGAGATTATTAAATAATTACGCGTGATTGCTGTGATATAAACAATCGAATTTTGTTGATACATATATAAGAATGTTATCTGTTCCATTTTATCACAAGCTATAAGGAAATTAATCTTTTTCCCTTTTTTAATGGATAAGGTTATCCAACCAGAAATGTACCCAATAGCGTGTTTAGAAAATTCACTACTATTCGGCGATTGCGCCAATGCGAAATTTAAAAATTCAAATCAAGATTATAACTTTTTTTTGGATGATCAATAAGTCTGTATTTTTCAGCTTCTAATGACTTGTGTATTATGTTGTAAATGGTTAAGTTGTATCGATTTATATTTGCACACTTTTTTCTTGATTTGGCTAACAAGACGTTTAATATTTTAGTATTATCTATTGGCATTACATTTTCCGTATTGATAGAAATATTATGTCATGTCAACAATAGATAATACAATTCATTTTTTATTTCGATGGTTTTACGTACAAATCAAAAGTCGACAAAGCCCATTTTCAGACTGAAAAGAAACATAGGCACCCTATTCTTTTCATTAATGCTTGCTAAATATTTTTGCTAAAGTTACTTGATAAAATTCTTTTCTTAAAAAAGTAATCTAAAACGTCAAATATCTTCATTATCGCGTTTTAACGGGCTTTTTAAACATGTTTCTCGCGGATTTCTAACATTCAGAAAATCGAATATGGAATCAACGCACTGCAAGAAATGTGTAGTTGTCTCGCAGTCTTTAAATTCTGGAAGACGGAGAACTTTCCAGCAAAATTTGATGTTATCAGCAATGCCCGAGTTGAGAGTTTCGGCATATAGATCGCCATTTTTCGATGCAAACGGTTGTCCAGGCGAAAACTCCCACTTTCTTGCAACAGTGCTAGAGTTCTTAGATATCGCCATTCGATTTTGTTCTTCTCTGCACCAACACAACTAAGTACTCTCTTAGGCAATTCCCAATATTCTTCAGCATATAAAATGAATCAAATATAACACTAATATGTGGCTCACTAGACATGGGATGCAGTAATGTACCTAAAATACAGTAAGCAGATCATTAATTTCAATCTTTTCTTTTTTGCCTTTTTCATATCGGCGCACATTCGACCACCCAATTGCTGAACTATAACAAAGTGGTGGCTTGGTCCATCTAGGGTTAATGAACACGTAGTCATACCTCCCTTCTGTAGTTTAACGAATGCTTTACGCAGCAAATTTGCTTTCGTTTCAGCGTCTACTGAGAAGTGGCCAATTGGCAATTTGCAATATTTTTGCAGCATGACTACCATTATGAACTGCGTTCTTCGTCTCAAGACTATCACTATCCCTAATACTAATTTTTCATCTATTTCTTGTAAGTGATCTGACTTTTCTTTTAAAGTAATGAATGATTCGTCCGAATGACTCAGCATTCACATAGCAGTTGTGAGGACGACTAGATGAGGAAGGATTAGATCTAATATAATGATATGCTTTTGACGAGTAGAAGTGGACAGTTAAAGCAAACGGACGAAGAGTTGGAGGATACCTATCTCGAGTGAGTTTGCTGCTGTTATTTCTACTTCTCAACATGCAGTTGAAGAATCGTAACGAAGCATCTTCACGTGCGGAAAGACAATAAAATCCTCTTTTTTACACTAACGCACACGGGTAGAAAGATATATCCGCAGATACTACATCGTATTAAAGTGAATAGTGCACTTGACATTTACTCTAACTTAGGTATTTTTTTCTTGTTTGTAGAAGCGTTTCTGCATTTTAGAACAATACTCGGTTCAGGGACTCTTTCGGTTGTTGAAGAGACGATGAAAGAATATCATCACTATATTTAATTAGTATATATGTATAAATATATTAAATATTTATTTTAATTAAATATTCATTTAACGATTTGACGAGAGCAGTCGAATTTTCGTATGAGATAAGTTCAATTATACATTAACTAAAAATGAATTTATTAACTGTTTTTTTTCTATTATAACAATGTAAATGTTATCAATTTTTGACATCCTATTTATACGTTGTTTAAACACGATCTTAAACACGAAGAACGACTTTTATTTATTCATATGATCACAATAATTATTTACGTTATATAAACCATAAAAAATTGATAATTTTATGAAGATTTAATGAAAAAGAAAAGTGTATGTATACAATGTAGGACACGTATAAATGAAATCACTTTGATTACTGCATAAATATCGATTTTAACGAAAAACGTTTCAGATAAAAGTTGAATGGTTTCAAGAAGGATATTTCCTTTAATATATTATATTTCCTTCAATAATTTGACGTGATTAATTTTTGGTAATTATTGTCTTTATTACACACCGATTTCGATGATTTTTTAATTTTTTTTCTTTGGGGGCATGATTTTGAACAATCTTTTCCTATACATGTGTGTAACCGCTACTTGGTCCTGGATGTTTCCAAGATATTCATAAACAATTGAGAAAATTATTATATTAGTAGGCAGTAAATCCTGCCGTATGTGTGTATCTGAGACAGTCGCAAGTATTGTCAACATGTTTGCCATTTCGTTCGTTGCTTGGCGATTTGTTTACTGTACCTTTAAGTATCAACCATCGATCTCTTTATCTTTATATCATACTTCACGAATTTAAATAAACAACTACGAAAATATTATTCATAAATATAGATGTGACGCTGTATGAAATGCCTCCGAAAAATTTACTTCAGTATAGATGTGGCTATAGCATAAAGAATTTGTCTCTCTGCATGTTTGCATTATGACCAGATAGTGCAATCTTTAATCGAACGAAATGTAATTCACGCAAACGTTGCCATACAATGATTCATGAAAGCACTCGAACCTCCTTTAAAAGGGATTAACATTTTTAAAACCGGACCGAACAATTTGAGATTTTCTGAGAAGTTAGAAGGATTAGTTTACTAAATAATGCCTGGAGAGAAATGCAATTGCTCGGAATCGCGAAGAAAATAGTAAAGATCACTTTTTACAACCTTTTTACCTAGGCCTATAATGAAAAATTAAACAATATATTTTGAAAAATTATCTCTGCTATATACATACTGAAAGTTTCATCGAAATCGGTTAACGCTGCTATGAGCTACAAATGGTTTAAAATGATGAAAATTGCAATTTTCTACGATTTCCGGCTGTATAACGATATAACCGTAATAAATCTACATTTTTGTTCATTTTTCGATGCCTGATGTTTGTTTCCGCATCAACCGATTTCGATGAAATTTTTGGTACAAATACAAGTGACATAAGCTTTCAAAATGTGTTGTTTAAATTTTCTTTACTGGCCCAGGTCAAAAACCTGTAAAAGGTGACCTGTAAATTTTCCTTCGTGATTCCGATCAATTGCATTTTTTTAGTAATTCTTTTTATGCGTCATCTAGTCAACTAATCCCTCTAACTCCTCAAAAAAATTCAAGTTGTTTGGTCTAGTTTTAAAAAAGGTTCTCTGTTCTGAAGAACGTTCAAATACTTTCGTGATCCACTATATATGCTAGAAACAAAAGACAAGTATTAAGTTTGAGTCAGGTCATGGTACCCGGTCGTCACAAGGCAACTGACAATCGACACGTGCTACATATGCTATGCCACGTAATTATAGGCAGAATAGTAATATATACATTTCGGTATCGGTAACTTTTGCGAATATCTCGGAAACCGGGACTGACCGATGATTACATTTACAGGAAAAAGTTGTTCAGAGTCATGCTTCCGACAATATATAGCAAATCCGTTTTAAATTTCGTTATCATATCTGCATCTGAAATGAGAAAAAATGTTTCTAGATGAAAGTTGTTTAACTTTATGAGGAAAACTTAATAAAATATTTCCATATTTTTTTACATTCTTATTTAAGGAGATTTTAGTATTAATGTAACTTTTTTTTTAAATGGAATTGTACATTGTACATTTACACCATTCGATGCATTTTTTCATTCTCTACAAAAAAGTATTAAGGTACTTGGACCGAAACATAATTGGTTTAGAAAATATTGTAACTTTAATTTTGTAAATGCAGTTTTTTTACGTTTATGTATTTCTTATTTTTCATACAATAAGTTTTACGAGATTACAGTTAAAATATCTTTCAGGCTAATCATTTTTCGACTTTCAGTACCTTAGTTTTTGTAAAGAATTAACAAATACGTGGTGTGTGGTATAAAAAATGTATATATTACATTTAGAGAAATTACATTAGCACTGAAATCTCTTTAAATAAGAATGCAGAAAAGAATTTAAATATTTCATCATGTTTCTCCCATAAACTATAACGCTAAATATACGCAATGGGGCAGCAGGATTATCACAGTAAGAGGCAAAAATCTTTTGAAATGCATAAATGCCAACAAACTTAATTACCTCAGTATAAACGAACCCACTTACTGGCTCACTGACGCTAACAAACTATCTGATTTATTAGTTTTTTTGTAACTAAAAACATCTCGCCAAGATATGTCCAAATCGACTCCTCTGTGGAACTCTCTTCAGATCATTCACCCGTTATAGTAACAATTAACTCAACAATTATTGAAAATCAACCTAATGACTTTATTCATAACCAACTCACAAACTGGCAGTTCTTTAGGGAAGTCTTCAATCATTCAATATCAGCCTTAATATCCCTAAAAACAAATGAAGATATAGAAGCAGCCACGGAATATTTAAACACTAGCATAATAAACACGATCCGTTCTTTCATCCCTACTAAGAATTTTGTTAATAAACATGAATACCATCATTACATAATAAAAAAAATCGTAGAAAAACGCAGACTTGTAAGAGTATGACAAAGTCATAGACCACCTGACATAGAACACCTGACGACAAGCGTAAGCTAAATAATGCAACGAGAAAATTAATTAAAATTCTTAAAAATTATAAACGACTGTTTTCAAAAATATTTTGCTAATCTGTCTCCCACGGCTGATTCCAACTACTCACTATGGAAGGCATCCAGGAAACTTATTCGTTCTCCGCAAATAATCCCTCCAATTTGTTGTCCGCAAGATGGATGGACGCGTAGCCCTATACAAAAAGCCAACTTGTTTGCAAGTCACCTAACTAATGTCTTCAAACCGTATTCCTCCATTATTGCCGCCGAAATAACGGAATACTTGCACTCACTCTTCCAGATATCTCCTCCAATTGAGCTTTTCTCATCTCTGAAAGTTTTAGAGAAAGAATTAAAGAGTTTTAAAGAATTAATCCGTCGTCTAAATCCCAGAAAAGCATCGGGGCATGATTTGATAAGTAATAAAGCTATTAAGGAGCTTCCCATAAAAGGGATTGCACTCATCACTTTTATTTTTAATGCAATTCTTCGCCTTGAATACTATCCTAAGTCTTGGAAAATATAATTAATCACTCTTATTCCTAAAGCTGGAAAACCAATATACGAAAGTAACTCTTATCGCCCAATTAGTCTTCTACCTACTTTGTCCAAACTATTTGAGAAGATACTAACTTACGAGAAGATACGAAACGACTCCTTCCACTCTTAGAGGATTTGAAAACAACGCCAGATCGTTAATTCGGTTTTCGGAAGCAACATTCTACGATAGAGCAAATTCATCGTGTAACTCACAAAATCAGCCAAGATTTAGAAAAGAAAAAATATTGCTCTGCGGTATTTTTGGACATTCAGCAGGCATTCGACAAAGCGTGGCATAAAGGACTTTTGTTCAAACTAAAGAAAATCCTACCATACACCTACTACTCCATTTTAAAATCATATCTAACCAATAGGCTGTTCATAATTAAATACTTAAACGTTATAACCGCAACATTTCCAATACAAGCTGGCATGCCCCAAGGTAGTGTCGTCGGATTTCGGCTGTTCACCATCTACACTGCCGATTTACCAACTTTAACAGAGATAACCACAGCGACATTTGCTAATGATACAGCTTTATTAGCATCGCACTCAGACCCGATAGTAGCCTCCTCAACTCTTCAGCGACGTCTCGACATTATGGAAAAGTGGTTCCACAAATGGCGCTTCAAAATAAATGAATATAAATCCAGTCATATAACCTTCACGCTGCGAAAACAATCCTGCCCACAGGTGACCATAAATAATATTCCAATTCCAAACAAAGATTCAGTCATATATCTGGGCATGATTCTGGACAGAAGAATGACATGGAAACGGCACATTATAGATAAATTCAAGCAACTTAAATTAAAATTTAAAAAATTCCATTGGCTCATTGACAGACGTTCAAACTTAAGCGTGCAAAGTAAAATAATGCTATATAAAGTCATATTAAAACCTGCTTGGATCTATGGAATCCAACTATGGGGAACAGCGAGTAATTTCAACATAGAAATTCTTAAAGAAGAAATATCCAAATTCAGTAATAGATATAACATAAGAATTAACAACCATCAAAACCCACTAGTTACTCAATTACTAGACACAACAGATCAGATCCGCAGGCTAAAAAGTCATTACCCTCTAGATTTAAACATTGAATTCAGCTAGAGCCAAACATACGATAATCATTTATTATTCATGTTATAGTACCATGCCAGAATAATTTACTTATAATTCTTAATGAGTTTTGATTGTAAACTACTTTCAAATAAAAAAAAATGTTTCTCCCATGAAGTTCAATAACTTTTATCTGAAATATTTTTCGTAATTCTGGTATTTACAGAAATAACGTATTCAAAAATCTCTCCATATCCGGTCGTCTTTGTCATCGAGCGGAACGACAAATGAAAGCGGAATTATTTAATTTGTACTTTACAATTTGTCTAGCTGGACATTCGTTAAATTTTTTTAGCATAAGTCCATTCTGTAGTAAAATTATTTGGAGCCAGTGCTATATGAAACGCATTAGGAAGAACTGTGAGAAAACTGTTGTTTTCAAAAATCAATTAATTCCGAAAATCCTATATTAAGATACAAATCGAATAAAATAGCGAGTGTTATGGGGGGCTACATTATATGTCGATGTTGAAGAGAAAACCAAATATAAACCAGCCGCGTCGCTTGTACACAAGTCCCCGATAGAACGGAACGCATCAATACATATAAGAAACGCATAAACCGTGGTCGATATGTGGTCGCAGCGGGTATTTTTCAAATGGATGCAAAACAAAAAATAAAAAAGAAATGAAAGAACCCGAGTAGCGTAAACGCGAGCAAAAATAGAACGATCGCGGATAAAAGCTGCTGTGGATTATATGAAACCGCGAATTATAAATCCAAGCAGTCGATTAGTAAATGACGGTTGGGTGAGGAAACGCAACGGAATTTTGCTTGGCGGAGAAGATAACAACGATGATCGACTTAAAGGTATGTGTCAGAGGTTCAGAAACAATAATAGAGTAGACAAAACATCCTGCATGCCACAGCTATCGAAACAATAACCAGATACTAACAGGATAGCCACGTCTGATAAACACCCGACCATAACCCCTCCATAGAGCCCAAACCTTAGTATAAGAACCCTCCCAAATCAGTACTCAACACCTTTTTGTTATAACACTCTGAACCGGTACTCTATTGGATTCGTACCATAAATTTTACTATCATATCTAAAGTCCGAATTTTTACCTTACTTGCGCGAGGAGATTACCGGTAAGCTATTAATTTGTGATTTCCTATGTCTTCTACGTGACACGTGCGATGGCGTGTTGTTTTAAACAGCATACGAAGCTAACGATCATCGAATCAGTGTAAAATCAGAAAACCCGATACACGGCAAAAGATAACCCTGAATGTCCTTTTAGAAACACGAAATTATATTTTTCTTATGTTTATAATATGTTAATTGTAAAATAATATTTATTGTAAATAATACACAACAAAGATATATTTTTTGTGGATATGTTTTTTTCTTTTTTCTTGATTTTAATACATCTGTGTACTTCCAGACATGCCTGTACGTATATTAAATGAGAAGAAGGTGAAGAAAAAAATTTATATTGAATATCACCATACCTTAAAAAAGTCGGTAAAAATAAATTCTCCTATCCTCTTTTAATATATGAAATTGTATATGCCTTTTCTTACATTTAGTTCTTCTGTAATTAAATTATTAAACTTTGTAAAAAATTTTGGAATGCGAAGTAATAGTATTAACAGGATGGGCCACGTGAAGGCACTAAAAGATGTTTTTACCACTCTAGAGTATGTTTAATATTCATAATCATTTCATGGAAAAAAAGGGAAGGAGATCACAGAAAGTTACATGTATCGTACTGTAGTATCGGAAAAAGATAGGATTAGGATAATTTAGATTTGTAAAATTCTCCTAATACTATTTATTTAAGATAAATAAACATAACAGAAATTAATTGGACAGAGAACGATAAATGTTCAACTTGAACTAAACGCAAAAATCTTATTCTACTCAAATCACTCTCGCAACTCTATAACTCTAACAACTCGATCTCTCTACAACGCTAGTGTAACGTAAATCACATCAGAGACCAGGACACACACACACACCGCGGGCAGGATGGTGTCCCGGTCGGCATACTTCGCACCCGATGGACCGACGAGAGGAACACATGGCGACCTTGGCGACAATGTATATTGGCAGAGTACCTGAGGATTCATTTATGGCCTAACGGTCCTTCCACCAAATGTTCCAGAAGCGTAGCAACGGTCACGTACGCCTACAGGGTAGTGGGGATAATGAGAGAACAGATGACCGAAAGTAAAAAGATTGTAGGGACTCACTCTCGTACGGTCACGGCTAGAGCTCGGAAGTGTCTTATAAGTGTATAAACGAAGGAAAAATAAAGTTTTCTTCTTCTTATAAAATTTCTCTTTATTTTACGTGACACTAGCAACTCTACAACTCTGCAACTCTCACTGACTCTCTCAACTCTACGACTCTACTCTCTTCGGCTTCTGCCCTCGCTCGCTCTCGCTTCTCAACTCACACTGTACGCCTTTTGCATTCGTTCTCGCCGGCTTCTCAACTAACACTGTCTTTAGCGTCTCTTTGTCTTTTCCCGTCCTATCGGACACGTGTCCCGAAACGCCCGTGGCCAGGGTCACGCAGGCCCTTTCCACGAAACTATCCACTTGAAAGGACCGACGACACATTGATGTACCCGACGATGCCGCGGCTCTCGCGACATTGTTTACGGTTCGGCCGATATCTTAGGCCTTTTGTCCACGATACTACAGTACTGTTAAAAGAAAACAATATGTGTATCTTTTACGGGAAGATAAAACATTAAATATGATTGGAATTGGAAGAATGTAAGCAAAAAAACAATACAATACGCATATGTACATACAGATGTACACAATTGCAAACGAAGCTTACAAGCACGTGGAGTTACTGTCAGAAAAAAATGAAACCGGTTAAGGATTCTTCAAACACGAGAATCTTTATTCATTTTTTCAGTCAGAGTAGTAGTCTCCAACCTTTATGCTACTACGTCTCCGCGAAAAAAATTTTTTTCTGCGCCTTCCTACCTTTTATTTTTTTAATAGATATAATAATATAGACTCGCTTTTAATAATAAAAGCTTTATTACGAAAAAAATGAAAACTACAATTAACAGAATAATAACAAGATTTTACTATAACATAAACGTACATGTATATTTATTTTTATATTAAATTCTTTTTAACCATTTAAACCAACTACATCTATCGCATAAAAATTTAATGCGAGGGTTGTTGTTGTTTATTAGCAAATATCGAGACCCCAAGTTTATCAAATCTTGGGAACAATGTGGGAGTGCCACTCGTATCTCTTTTTCGACTACTAACTTGGCTCGATATTTGGTTTTCATTGTAGCCAGTGCCGAAAAGCCCGTTTCGCATAAATAAAACATTACAAACGGTACAAGCACTTGCACTTGCTTTGTAATACAAAGATTCATACTCCCTGCTAAGATTCATCCAAAATTGAATTAAGGTTTGATTTTGAAACTTTTATTTTAGTGAGCTACCATATGATAATTCTACCAATTTTCCCTTTCAATGGTTGTCACTCAAATTCGTAATCTTCATTGTTGATAAATGAATGGATTCTGTATCCATAAAAACTTTGAGAAATCAATTTCAGTCATCTTTGAAATAATTTGAAAAATGCAGCACTGAACAATCCAAGTGTTCAAGCATTTCAAGCGGCTCTGAATAACTCTGAGGAAGGGAGGCCAGCAATCGCCATTCGATGTACTTTAGACGACTTAGAAGAATTTGCGATGTTTATGGAAAATCAAAGAGAATTGGACAATATAGACGAGAGTCAAACAATGCAGGACCGCATTGACCTAAAACAGGTGTTCTATAGCAGTAAGGAACTCACATTAGCTATCATTAATAAAACAAACTCACCGGACACATAATTTTCAGATTCCGTCTATTTATCGAAGATTCAACTACCTACCTTTCCAATTTCGCTCCACGGTTCACGAAAACTCACGTATTGACGACTGTAAACGATTAATGTATCTCCGTTCTTGTTTAACATAAGGGGCTGTTCACGCTATAGCATTGTTAGGCAATATAGTAACCAATTACTCGGTCGCCTGGGATATATATTGGAAAAAGATACAATCAACCGGCTAAAATCATGGCTAAATATTTGTGGCGGCACTCAACAGCAAATACCACCGGACGATACCAACTAGGGTTGGACGACGGCAGCGCAGTAGTTACGACGGTAGCACCTTAAGTTACGAACGTTCGGGACCCGGGTTCATATCCCGGCGACCGGAGTCCAATTTTTCTTCCACGATACAAAAATGAGAAGAAAATGCAGCAGTACCCCAGCAGCAACATCTACACATGAGCAGTAGCGCACTATCACCACAAACAACTATCACGACTTATACCTACCTCACATTTAGAAGAATTATTTGACATTGCTCCTGTACAACAAACATCATAGCGAAATCTACAATCCTATTCAAGCAAGGTAGAAGCCCACTATAAGGCCTTGTAAGCGCTCAGACAACCGACCGCAGATACCGCGCTGCTGCATTTATTCACTTCCAAGTTAGATCGCGAGATTGAGTTAATATGGAAAGAAAAGATAAAAAACACACCCTTGCCTATAGTAGAAGAACTTCTAAAGTTTTTAAATGAGCGCTGCCGTGTATTAGAACCTACAGGATCAACACGTCAAACATGAGGGCACGCATTTATCACGTCGCACTCTCCGTCATGCTGCAATATCTTCAAGGCGAAAACCCTTAGAGAGCGCCTTATAGCCGCCAATGAAGTATCAACTGCCTGGGGAGAGGACACGCGCTTCTGCATTGTACCGCCGGATCTTGTCGTATGAACAGGCAACGACACCACACGCTGTTACGTGGATCCGAAACTCGAATCAAGACTCGGGACATCACTGGCGGCCAAACATCCATTCGATCGCCGACATCTCCCTCAACACTTCATCCAACACCTCCGAGATGGGCCAAACTTGCAAGTGGCTCGAATCAGAATAATTTCAGCGTTACTACCACTGTGGCGTTCAAGGTGCATCACTCGAATGATATCGATAGTTCGCAGACACCCCATCGGATCCCAACACTTATCTACTGAGCCCACAGAGCGCCACATCGAACAGGTCATTGACTACAAACTTCTCCCTGGAATCACCCTTGACTCCAACGACGCCGGTACACTCCCCAATGTCGTGCTAAGTCCCACTCACGGACACCACAATGCCTTTCATCAACTACGACATCCAGCACGAACAAGCCGAACCGAAGACGAGACCGAGAAGCTCCAACGAACTCACAACACTACACTATCAAGGACTGACATTTCGGAGTCACGCTCTCGAAGCTCTCCTGGAGACAAGTTATCGGGCTACGAAGATATTTGGAACACTATCAATTAGTCGAACCATTCCATCTGGCCTCCCAGAATTCGCCAGGAAGGATGGACCAGCGCATTCCTTAAGCAGCCCCAGCGTGGTGATACGATGTATTTCACTAATAAATTATTAAATTCTGACATTTTGTACTATTTCTAACCTTGCTTTACATATGTCATCATTTCCAATTAGTTTAATCATTGTGCGATTTTGTCATTCTCATATTTGTCTATCTCGCATAGAAAGCTAGATATGAAGTTTCCCGTAGAACAGTACAATTAAAACGGGTTCTTGTAACATGAAACTCAATAGGTTTTTGTATATGCTAAATTACGATCAAATAATGCAGATCCCTAATTTTATAGGTCTTGTGTATATAAAAATTTTAGTTGAACTCAGCACTTGGCCACATAGTGCACCACTTTTTCTTTTTTTTTTGTACGTGGGGAAATCCTCATAGACACTTCGTCGCTGCGGCAACAGCAGAGCAGTGTCGGACTTTTACCGACTAAAATTCCACGATGGCCTGCTTACGCGTGTGACAGGAGTGCCCCGGGATCTCTTGCGAATTACTACCGGTACACTGCCTGCGTCCTCTTGATCGAGCCAGTCCTAAAATTTCCTAACTGATAAATTGGCGCTAGAGGAAGCCATTGCCCCTAGCGCTATCCCCAGCAGCACTAGTCCAGGAACAACTACATAAAAGTGAGCACTCCCATTTCCTTTCGGGCATTGTATGCGTGATTTATTCTTAGTCAATAAATTAACGCTATTTGCGCAACTCTAAACTTAATAATGCGTTTTTGATTCACCAAGAATAAAGAAAATTTATAATACGACATTGGATATTTGTTCATTGAATATGTAATATGTAACCAAATAGAAAATTTTCTCTTCATAACCACAATGTTTTTCATCTTGAGTATTTGAAGTCTTTTTATTCTTTTTTTGTTGCTTTATATTTTCTTTTTTTGTCACCGAATTCGCATAAAAATTGCGTTTTTGGAATAATAATAAAACAGAATTAATAATACATGTAAAACAGTAATTTTTTGAAAAAATATACTTTAAATTCTCGCTTCGTTTTGTACATTCTCCATATACTTTGCTTTTGGATGCTCGCATGTTTAAAAGCACAAACATTTAATTAAAACATTTACTTTATAGTGATGTATTAAATGTATTTTTAATTCAACAGTGGAAGAAGGAACATTAGTTTTAAAGATCTGGAATTTTTTAATTTAAAATTCATCCCCAGAGAAGAAATGAGAGTGCTCATGCTTATAGTTCCGATTGTTCTCGGGCTACTACTGCACCATACGGTCAAGTGCTGTCCAACGTAGTATATCCTTAGTATATACAAAACCCTATAAAATTAAGAACCTACTCTGTTTAGCACACACTAGCATGGACAAGGACCTATTGAATTTCACGCTACAGGAATTTATTTAATTGTATGGTTCTATAGAAAAGGTCATATTTACTTTTTTATCGGAGACATGCAAGTATGAAAATAACAAAATCGCGCAATAATTAAACTAATTGGAAATTGTCTAAGAAATTAATTGTTTACTATATTTTTTCTGGATAAGAAAAGAAAATATTTCCTTTCAAACGATAATGGATTAATTAATTCGTTGAAACGAAAATAAATAAAAACCACCCAAAAACGCACTATTTTCAATTATCAATTATTTATACCAAATTGAGAATACGAATTTGAAATTTTGAGAAAATGTAGATTTGTCATCTTGAAAAAGTGTATAAAATTTCATCTCCAAATGTTTATTTGTTTTTGCAAAAATGTATCTAACAACTAAAAAGGAGTCTTCATTGCACGTTCATCAACTTCACTGCGAAGGAAAAGTATATAAGGATAATGTATTTAGGTATTAATTTAATTAAGTGAAACTTTTTTATTTTTAACTATTTTTAAATTAAACTTTTACTAACTTTTACTATGTAGGCAATAAGACGCAGAAGCCTGTATTGAGGACCCGTATCAGGCATAGGCATTCGCGGCGGACCTAGCGCCGATAACCTGAACATTCCCCAACATCGATCCGCTGATGATCGGTTTTAGTCATTCGTCCAGAAAACGACAACAGGTCTAGATCCGAGATTTCGGTCACCTTCATCACATAAAACATTTAAGTAAACGAAAGAGACTCGCTTTTTAAAGACTATTTAGCCCTCTCCCTACAACTATTTGTAAGACTTTTCTGATTAAAATGAGTAAACAAATTGTTCGACTGTTCGCGGAGAGACGCGACCGCGAGGAAGCGCGCCAGCGGGAATCGTAAATTTCCGTTACGATTATAGAATCGACACCACGAAATGATCGATGCCCTATTTCGGTTAGGATAATAGAGGTGGTTGTTATTAAATATAGATTGGGATTGATATTCAATTGATTCACGCAGATTGAATATTGCACTTTGTATTTCACCTCCTCGTACAAAAAACGTCTGAACACGCCGGATACGCTTAGGCAATTAACACGTGATCGACTTCTAAGACAAAGGAGCGTCGTTAGAAGTCGTATCAACTTAGCTTATAGGAACTAGCGGTCATACCAACTTAGCGTTTCTCAACAGTGGTTGAATTGATCACCCGACCTTCCCATGTTTTACCTTTTATTTTTATGCGTGGAGAAATACTCATGGATACTCTGCCGCTGCGGGCAGCAGCAGAGTAGTGTCGGACTCTTAACGACTAAAACTCCACGATGGCCTGCCTACGTCATCACTCGGAATCGAACGACGCCCTCGTATAGTCGACGCATCGCGACTCCGCCGATGTTCGGCAGCAGACCGCACAAAGCGTTGGCCGCTGCCAACACACTTGGTATCAGGGAGTCGAAGTGCAGCCCGAACGTCCACTGGTTGTCGATCATGAGACCCAGATACTTCATCCTCGACAACTTTCCCTGCCATGTCTATGCTCAGACCGGGCGAAGGAGTCCCTCGCCTGCTCTTATCGTAAAATCAGATGGCCTCCGACTTCGCAGGGGAGACCCTTAGGCCCAATCCGCGCACAGTACGTATCGCGTAGGCCGTTGCGACTTCGCCGAGGCGCAACGTCTCGTGCCACCCGCAACCTCAGACCATGACCAGAGTGTCGTCCGCGTAACACACTATGCCTGAGTCTGTGGGCATGGGACAGTGAAACACCGCGTTGTAGCCGATGAATCAGCTGATTCACAGAATCGGTCCCAAAACCAAACCCTGCGGAACCTCGCGCTCAACGGGCCACCGCCCTTCTCCATCCTTGCTAGTGTAGCCGACCCATCTGTCGCTCAGGTAGGCCCGTATGATACGAATAACATAGGGAGGTACCTCAAAAAATTCAAGGGTCTCCAATATCCCGTCCCAGAGTATGGTTTTGAATGCATTGACTATACCTAAAGAGACTGCAAGCGCTACCCCATCCCGAGAAACCATGGCCCGTGACATCTCCCGCACCCGGTTCACCGCATCCACCGTCGAGCGGCTCCGTCCAAAGCTGTACTGGCTTTCGTGCCAAGGGCACTCGCCCTGACATGTGGGCCTCCAGACGGACGGCAAAGACTCTTTCGAAGAGTTTGCCCACTTCATCTAGTAGGCACATCGGATGATACGCGGACGGCGAGTCCGTCGGTTGTCCCTCCTTCCGAAGCAGGACCAGCCTCGCCATGCGCCATATCCGAGGGTAGACTCCTTCCCTCAAATACCGTGCAAATAAGTGACATAGTCTGGGGGCTATCGTCTCCGCCCATATCCGTCCCGCGACTCTGTTTGGGCCTGGCGCCACGACGCGGGAGGCTATCCTGCTCGTCGCATCCAGCATCTCCTCCTCCGCAATCCCTAGTTCCTCCCTCCACTCCATTGTCAAAGTCTAGGAAGTCCCAGGCTATTCTGTGGCAGGAACAATGTGCGAATGACCTCCTCCAGCAATACCAAATCCATATCTGCCGTCAGCGGTGGAGCCTTTGGCCGCAGTTTCTTCATCACCATCCTGTACGGCCAACCCCACGGGTCGGATTCAACTAACTGGCCGAGGTCCATACAGGATCGGGCTTTAGCAATCTTGATCCTCCCCTGTAATATGCGTTGCTTTCCTCTATATCCCTTGTAGCAGAGGGATTTCTCTTCCTCGTCATGAAGCCACCGACGGCGGAATCTCTGGAAACGCCTACGGACCCGAGCCTCTGTTAAGTAAAAGGAGCCCATGGCCCGCAGCCCAGTCTGACAGCACCCGGCCACGAGTATCCATCCTTGTGTTGCCCCATTGCGAGGAGTGAGCATTAAAGTCTCCCAGAACGAAGACCTGACGTGAAAGGTATCGTTTCATGCAATCGCCAAACTAACCCCAACCTAACCCCGTCCAGGAATTCCTCAAACGCAACCAGGCCACTGTTCGTGGAGACATATACGCCCATCATCACCATCCCAGCCTACTCGATCGCGGCATACCCCTTGTCCTGCTCGAGCAGGATCCCTACGATGGGCGTACCCGATACTGACGTCCACGTCATAGCGACCAAAACATCCAGGTCTCCGACCCAGTTAAGGATGTCTAGCATACAATCTCGGCTATCATTGCAACGGCTATCAGGGCAACCCTGCTCTCTATTATTGTCTGGAAAAGCAGATCTTATGCTCGTTTCGATCGCCCCAAGTTGGTCTGGAGCAGCCGCATGAATCTACTTTACCAAGTTCATATCCATGGCCTCCCGCCGACCATCTGCCACACTCGTGATTCTGTCCTCTTCTTGCGATAGGTCTCTCGCATTGTCACCCTGTCTCCTGTCTGCAGCAGGCTCCCGAATCCGGCTTGTTCTTTTAGTTTTCGGCGGAACGCATGGGGCCCCTCCCATTCTGTGAGTGGTGGGCGCACTGAGCAACTCACAGAGCCTGATGATCGGTGCCTCCGCACCTGTAGCATAGCTGTCCCCGGTCTACCATAGATCCGCAGGTCGCTCTCACATGTTCCAGCTCTATAGCATTGTAAGGGCCTCTTCAGGATGGCTTTAACCCTTGCCATTGACCAAACCTTTATATGCATCTACTCTAGATTTTCTATTTATAAATAAATTTATTTAACCATAGGGGGAGATTCAAACCTATATTTGAAAAAGAAGAAGTAAAAAGTGCATCAGTTACAACAGAAAAAATTGTAGAACATCGTACAATTGTTGTAATAAATAATGAAAATTTACATGATTTGTTTAATATTAAAAATTTTAATTTTTTGTCGTTATTTTATTTATAAATTATAAAGATGATCTTTTTTCTCGAAGGTAACATTTTATACGCGTTAGAGTGTGATTCATATTGTGGAAAACAACATGTCCAATTTCTAGAAAACAAGCGAATTCGAAAATGAATAAATAAATTGCTATTTAATAATTTTCAGTGTGTAGAATGAAAATGGAAGTCTTAATTTTAGAAATCCTGCGGTTCAAAAGTTATGCGTATATAAAGCGTTTTTATCATATTTGACAGCTTACTTTGATGCCATATTGCTTCCACACAAATGAACATTGAATTTTTCTCGTTTGAAGAAATACTGCCTCCAAATTGTCTCAATTATCAATTTCATGACATCGATTTTGTTTTTGCGAGAGAAACAATGCCACAAAAATCGGACCTTTTTCCGGTCGTTAATTTGCTTTTATTTTTCGAGCATGGATATCGTCGCTGGCTGTCATTAAAGTATTGACGCGTACTATGCATGAACTTTGGCGAAAATTAATATATTAACATAGCCGGTCGCCTTACGGTCCTTGGAATTTTATAACTATTACCAATCTAATTCAGTACTCACCTGCAATTTTCATGCTGTGATTTACTGTTTTATGGCTACATCTTTCGCAGCAAGTTCACCATAACTGTTATTAGGCTAAAAGACAAATCATCTAGAAAAACATTTGACTAGAGAAAAAATATCTTCTCTAATTTGACTTATCCCGCCTAAGTGGCTGCCACCCACGTGTATTATAGTCAGCGATTGCACTCATTGGACGAATCGTGGATAAAAGCCAACATGGCGTCAAAATAAATTGTCAAATACGTTAAAAACCCTCAACTTTGCATATGCATAACTTTGAAACCTCTGGATTTCTAAAGTTAATACTTGCATTTTTTGATTCTATGCGTTGAAAACTGTTATAATTAGATTGGAATAAAAAAAAGCAATAATTTTATTTCCATTAAAGCGAAATTCAGTCAGTATTGCTATATAGTGGCCGCAAAATAAAGATGGGTACAAAATTTGTATAACATATGTTTATTATAGCATTTGTATACTAATTAACTTCAAGTATGTTATGTTTCATATCATTTGGCAGTACTTTAAAGACGACAAAAACTTAGCACTTGCTAATTATCTATTATATATTAATATGATCATTTATATTTAATTATTTATTTATATAAAATTACAGATATAACCTATAAATGTACATATAAATAAATTTACTATTTGGTGAAATACAAAATGGATTTTAAATTATAATATTGTGTATTAAAACATTAAATACCAAATATTAATTGTAATATATAAACAAATATTTAAAAACTAGATTTTCTTAAGTATTCTTTTAGATTCAAAACATGATGACAAGAATAGTTGCACAAATGATAGATACAAATTATTTGTTACAGTCTTGTGTATTTGTTTAATATATTTATTTTCCAGTTTTATTAAATTGTTGCATAGTTTATTTAGGGAAAGAGATTTCACTGAAGATAGAAATAAACAGAATGAAGAAGAAGTTAGGCGACATAGTCAATAGCACAGTGCAAAGGAAGAGCATTTGCAAGAAAGAAAAGATCATTGGGTCATTCACATTTAAAAGAGTAAGGGTAAAGATCATGGACCAGAGAGTCTAATCACAGGTATATAACAAGACATGTAACAAAACAAGGAATGTCATGTTTCTTAAAAACTAAATGTTACAGATATTGATACAACAGGTCATTCATAAGTGAAAGTCTGTATTGAGAAAGATTGAGAGAACAGTCCTAAAAAAGAAAAGAAAGAGATATGTCTACAAAACAGAGGGTATCTTCATCACATTATATCAACCAGATTCCTGTTCCTGTTTATTATTGAGTAAGTATTCAAGTTATATGTGGAATATAACTTTTCTGACATTAAATTTTGTTCATTGTTAGCATTTTCTTCCTATAATTGGTTGGATTTCTCCTTGGTTTCTATTAGAATGCAGATTTTGGAGGAACTAGGCATATGATCGGCCCATTAAGATCATTTTCACCACAACTTATTTCGCCAGATATGTATAGATTATGTCCGCCTCCAAATCCTAGTATGTATATTCATTAATTCATAACGATATGCATAAAGAGTTACTGTGTTTATTATTTATGTTTTATATAGGATTTAGAACAATATATTAATGGAAGATGATGAATAGAGAATTAATGTTTTATTGCACAATACATGAACATATAGTATTTGCTGCATCAAATATTAGACATTGTACAAAGATTAAACATTCTTCAAGATATTGTAGTGAAGTAGATTATGTGTAATTCAAGATACTGTTATGAATATACAAGGTATACAAGTGTTATATATTTTTTTAATCACTATATTATATTATAAGAATCTTTTATGATCTAAATTAGGAACTGTATAAATTCGTTCATTCAAACACTGTAATATATAAAACTTGATGCTTGATAGGTTTTACAATCTCGATACATTGTAAACACTATTACACTGTTTATACAATTGCTTTTTAAGCTAAAAATCATAAAGACAAAGAATACTTATTTTTAATCATTGATTTTTGGAACACATTATTATGTAATATATACATTTTTAAGTATATTTAATATTTTAATATAGCTTCCAAAATCTTATTAAAATGTTTGATGTATTTGTACGTGAAACTTGCTCATATATTTTTTATTGATTTACTTTTACTCCCATACAAATTGTATTAATTGATAATGAATTGTGAATTATTAAACTTAAGAAATATGTTTATGTGGTTTGATGTTATTTTTAATGATAATATAGAAATATATATAATTCACTGTATATCATACCTTATATCTACATATATCAAGGAAGTTTTTTAGTATAGCAAATTAGTTAGCATTCTTAGTATTTGCGTCCTTTATTTTTAGCATTCAGGTAACAGACTTTAGGTAAATCTGATAAATCTTAATAAAATATTAAAAATTATTTATTTTATAAATGAATTTTTGTTATAACACGGAGCTGATTAAGAAGCCTATTAAAAATCTTTCTTTTTGAATTATATTATATACTAGTGATCAAATTACGGATGTTTAAGCATTTATGATAATTATAAATGCATAAGTTATAGAATGCAGGTGATTTGTAAAAATATATAAAGTAAATTCACTTTTGTTATAAGATCTAAAAGATAAAATCAGTCTTTATCTAAGTTTTATTTGTTTAATTGTCTTAGCAATGTGCTAATCATGTACTAAAATTATAAAAGTTTGTACCAAATACGCAATTTTTTTTAAGAGAATACCGTTTATTTATATTGAATTACTTCTATTTAATTTTGTTAATACAAAAATTCGACAAAATTCAAAACTTCGAAATCGTAAGTTCAAATTGAAAATATTTAAAGATATATCTGACAAATTCCTGTTACTAATTTAATCATTCCTCATTCCTTTTTAGAGTTACTTAAAGTTATGTAGATTAAATAAATACTTACAGATTAAAAAATATATAATAACCTCAATTAATGCTTTTTTGTGTTTCTCATTTGAGGATTCTGACCCCCTTACCATATTCATGTCACATGCGACATTATCGATACCGATATAGTAGAGGCACAGACGTAGTAAATGGTAGAGATTTGAATCTTCAAATTGAAACGTTGTCACTGTTGTCAGTCAACCATCAACCATCGGTTCGTACGGTTTGTAAAAGTATGCATCGTTTTTTCTATCGCGGAAGTATTCGAAAATTTAGTGTCAACGAATTGTGAAACTTTAAAGGAATCAATAGGTTGTATAAATAATAGAATAGATTCAAGTTTACATGACTCACTTACCGTAAAGATTTCATATGTGTTTCAATGTTTCAATTCGATATCTCTATTGTGCGGTCTTAAGTTTTACTTATTATTTATACATTTCCATATAAGAATGTGTTATTAAATTAATTTTTTAGCTTATTGTTCATTGATTGATCTATACAGAAACACAAAATATTAAGTCATGCAAAACATGGAGAATATATCGATACAGCATATGATGTTTTTTTACATAACATTTTATTGAACTTTCAATAATAAATATTTCATAAATATTTTCCAATGATATTTAGAAGTATCACGTTATGTATATTAAATTAAGCTCCTCAGTAACACTTAAATATTTTTTAATTGTATGCTTTATTCTTTCTTCTTGATATATTCTTCTGCAATTTTTTTTTATTTCTTCAATGACACGATTAACGTCTTTAATTGTAAGCATTTTTTCTGATACGTTGTAATTCAGTCGATACCTGTGTCTACTATTGAATGTGTTATTCAAGATAAAGTGTTATAATTGTCTTTTGATTATTCGAAGACATGTATTATTTTACGAAGGTGCACACTATTTGTTTAAATTGTTATGTAAAAATTAATTAATATTAACATTGTAAGATTATGAATAACTATTAATTATAAGAATTTTATTTTATAAATTGTACTTTTGTAACATTAAAAAAATATATTATTAGGGAACTATCAAATTGTTGAAGAACAAGATAGTGTTATAATTTTGCAATTAATCATTCATTGTATATTATTATATTGCGTCATAAAGATATTAGAGAATTTCAAAACCATTTAAACAGCATTTGTCACGAAAGAAAGAATCTAAACGAAGTTATAATACATATAAAGTTACGTATATAATATGTACGAAGCAGATTGTTGCATTGAAGTGCTACTTTTGTTCTGCTTTATCGTCGAATCTACTAATGTTATCGATTACAATGTACATGGGTTATTGTTTACTTGAAAATTTAAACGTTTCATCTTACCTTTCGTTTTAAAACTTCCTCTCTACTTTTTTATTTTTGTTTATTGTTTTCTTTAATTCTACGAATCAAAAGATCAATTTCTTGAACAGTAATAGTTTCGCGAAAGTCAAATTCATTTATCACTATGATTAACCGTGATTGTCATTAAACACACATTTAATGCTATATGTATTTGCAAACGATAAATCTACTTGTAAATTATATGATTTATTGTGATGTAAATGTTTGCAAGGATACACTTGTAGTTCCAAATATCCCGTCACTGCACTGTTTTTAAATTGATCTATTTATCGAGAAGAAATTAATTTTTTTGCATTTGTGTTATTCGATAGTTCAGTTTTACATTTTCATTAGATGCAGAAAGAAAAGTATTCTATTATTTGAACTGATATACCTTCCGTTCGAAAGATCATTTATTATTCTTTACGCAAGCTATTACGTTTTAATCAAGATACTATAAATGTAAATTAGATAACTTGCCGAATAAGATTGTTCGAATAGGTTTCTCTCTCTCTTTTTCTCAAGAGTAATATCGATCATGGCTTCATTCATTATCGATGTGATACGTATGTTGATTCATATTGTAATGACACTTTTTGATATTTTATTTAAAAGGAAAGCAATTAATAATGTAAGCCTGCTCTGGGACTGACCTTGCGTTACTATTCATAATACATATACATATATACGTATCTACATATATATATTAAAGCGTCGGGGTATTTCAATAGTGTGCCTTTAAAACATTTTCGGAAATTCCTTTATAATGTATAATCCATTTTAGGTGAATGCTTGTAATTTCATAAGTTTCTGTATAATTTAAATATGTATCTGGCAAGCTAAGGTTACCGTTATTAATCAAAGAATAGATTGCTTATTGCAACATGTATAATCAAATAAAAATCGTTGATATACATTCATTATTTATCACAAATTATAATATTATAATAATAATAATATTTAGTTTGAAACCGTATATATGTTAATTTCTTTTCTGTTAAAGGTTTCTGGTGTTCAACGTTCGTTGCGTGTTTTCAAAATTATGGAGAACAGAATGACGGAATTTGAGGAAAACGTGTCCTTCGATATCGATGACCCGGACTTTGCACCGACGAATCCTCCTACTATTCCTCATAATGTTCTTCATAGCGTACAATTCACCGATATTACATTCGGCGTTAATAAATGTGAGTACATTCGCCTTTGGTTCTAGTTACTCTAGAATACTCTAGATTCTAAATCGATATATACGTCATAAAAAGCATAACCGAATAAAAAGATGAATATCTTTAGAAGAGATTTACATTTGGGACGGAAAATGAAATTTTAAAGTATTATACAGATAAAAACAAATAGTAACCCTTGTTTTTCTTTGCAATGATATTTTCTTTTCTTTTAAAATTTCATATTTTATTTACTTTTTACATTAAACACGATGCTACTTAAGTAGGAAATGAGTATTCGTGACTCTTTAATTTCGTTCTCGATGTTTGTTCAGTACTAATATGTATAATATGAATCTTTCAATCTCTCTTGTGAATAAACACTTTATTTGCCAATGTAACAAAATTTTTTTATTACAACAAATACAATAAAATATTTGGAGACAAAATTGTGTACAATAATTGCTATTTTTGTTTTTCTTTATATGACTTCTTTTTCATTGTATTTGCATATCTTTAATTGATTTTTAAAAATATATTTTGATAAATTCTATTCGTTATCTTCTATTAATGATAAGTAATTTTTTTTTATTGTTCTATCAAACTTATTATCTTCTTGAAATGTGTATGAATGTATATATTTACTTTGTCGAAGCTCTTCAATTCGCATGGTTTCCAGAATATCTGATAAAATCGCATACACTTGCGTACTAAATTGCACGATTGCGCACGCACGATCACGTGCCGATTCTAAGGTATCGTTGTTGCCACTGGACAATGCGGATACTCTGTAATGGAGCGCAACATTTTTTGCGAAAATTCCAGCGTATCTTATGACCGGTGTTTAATGTCATTAGTGAAACAATAGCGCGAAACAATCGATGACTATTGCAATGCACTATCGAATACGTTATCATTACGTCTGAACTTAATTGGAAACATATAAGTTACGAATAATAACGTGACGTTAATGGTTTGTATGTAATCAATGTATAAAAACATTTCGGAAAAAAACTGAACCGACTGTTTCTTACGTATACGATAATTTGTATGATAATTTTAGATGTTTTGAAGATTTATAATGACAGAGTGAATGACGTACTTGCAGGTCGAGGTACAACCACCGAATTTAATATTAATATTTTGTTTACATCTTCTGGTATTTGCTGACTTTGTAGAATGATTCAAATAAATCGAGGTAGAATAGAATGTAATCACTAGAGTGTCAGACTATGCAAATAAATTATATGAAATATGAAAACGCAATCTTAATAATTCGAAAACGCTTTCACCAATAATTAAACTTCCTGTCCGCTTCCAATTAAGTCACATTTCATTAAAGTCGGCCTCTTTATTGAATCACTTAATCCGTTACACTAAAGCGTTACACGTGGAATGACGCGGTTATCTCGGTCTCTATCGCTCTATTATTATATTAGACGCGAAGCATGCATAGTTCGCGAGACGGGAACTCGATCTACGGACAAAATTGGATCCACGTGGATATCAGCTTTCTTCCTGAGAAATCAACCTCGAGTCGGTGCGGTTGTGCGGACAGCCGATTTTAGTTCGCGTCTGGCGCGCGTGCACTATTCATATACTTAGATAATGATGCTCCTTTGTTCAACTAGCAGACAGGATCTTGTTGCACTATGCGATAACAGTTACTTGTTGCATTCGGATATATCATTTTGCTCTTTTTTTATTGATTTATTTTGTTGAGTTTAGAAAAAGGTGAATCTAATCGTAGTTATTTATTTTTTAGTTGCAAAAATATGTAAAATATCCAGAATATAGTACTTATGATATTTAATGAGTGAAAATTATTGCATAAATTTTGTTCCTCTTTAGTTGTGTTCATGAAAATATAAATTTGCATAAATATTTGCAGATTATTAATCACATTATTATTATGGTTTGTTAATGTAAAACTACATTCATTTATATATGTACTTTTTGTTCCTTATTAATTAGATTTTTTCATTTCATTTACTTTTTAGCGAGGCTAAATAATGACAATTCTATGACATTTTTATATTGAATTAATTAACCTTTTGTTTATATATTAATTTCGAAAAGTTGTTATATACACTCTATCATTTGAATGTTGGCGGTGCATTTTGCATTTTCTTATTAACTGTTATTCATATAGTAGCGCCCTTCATTATCAACAATTTTGTTCCCTATATTTCTAGCTAGGTGGAGCTCAAATAAATATCCATAAAATAAAATCAACTTACTGATAAACTTCTTCATTTTTATCCAAATCTTTAATTAAATTTATTGATTTATTTTGTTTTTGATATTACTTGTTTGAATCGTAAATTACATTATATTTTGAAAATGCTACATGACACATGTATCTTGAATAGAAAACTAAAATACAAATCTGGCTTAAAATAAACAAAAAATTAATTTGCACATGTATGTTAATTATCAGATGTGTTCTTTTACTTCAACAAGTGTACATATGTATGTCATTAAATTATTCAAACTCGTTTCAGATCAACTTCATCAGTTATTTTAATTTCTTTTATTGATATATCCGTAACAGTTTCGAAATTTTCCGTGATCATAGGTCAGCAAGTTTATCAAGACCCCCTGCGTATAATAACACGAACTTTGAATGAAACTAGATTGGAACCAAAGTTCAATCTACCCTCTTATGACAATAGTTTCTTTCTGGTGTGAATTATTCACAATTGTCATTTATATTTAAATATAAATTATATTAAATATAAAATGTATATATAAAGGAAGATAGTATTCCTTATTCAACCTTTTAAGGGTTATTGTCCTCTTTATACATTTTCCAGAGAAAATTACATTTTCATCGCATTCGTTTTATACAATTGTATTCATAACAACAAATAATCTATTAAAAAATATAGTAAGTAAATATTAACTCTTGAATTCAATTGACTTACTGAATTCATAAATACTTAGCAAGCCTGTATTATCATAACATATTGCATAATTTTATAAATTTTTAATGCCGTTGCAAGGTATTCGTGATTTTCTAAAATTGCAATATCATTACTATATTTGTTTTCATTTTGACCATGCATATTTTAGACGGGAAAGTTGATAGCTTTGCAAGTGTTATAAATAGTTCAATGCTATCTCATTACTTCTGTGATTTTATCGTTCCGATATGTAGGAATAAGTTATTTCTTCTTTTATGTTTTAAGTTCATGTTTAATTCGATTACATCAAATTAATAGAACGTTGGAACCAGAAACGAAGTATCGACATTAAAAATGATGTACCTAAAACTATTTCATTCAAAGATTTGTATGAATGCGTATGCGAACTCATCACATATGCATTTATTGACGAGCGTGAATATTCGACGTTTCGTTTGATCGATCGTGTTTTATTAGTGACCGGTCTTCACCTCCCCTTTGTATTAAATTGAAATTAGCACGCACATTTATATGAAAATAGGTCATTTCCTTAAACGAAGGAAGTGAGCAACTTGTATAACCTTCCCTCCGTCGAGGGTCACAACCTGAATGGTATTCGGCGAACATAGAACGTATTCACGTGATTGACACGTGCTACTTCTTAAGTGAACTGATTTAGTTCTGGTCACAATAGATCAGCCCTCGAACTTCAAAGGCGCTTTTAATCATTTTCGACGCGGCTGTTAACCATGTTTGTAGTGAGAAAATATTTCTGTGGACAATTTATGTTAAAATTCAATTAAGTATACGTTATTAAAAAAAATAACAAGCTAAGTATTTATTAAATAAATTTTAAATCTAAATTAATAATATCTCAACTTAGGTAATATATCATTTTATGCGGCATATTATGTTATGTATATATAACTTTTAAAACAGTTTAATTTTAGTTCTTATAAATATCACAGTACATATGGATATTGTAGCTTTTATATTAAAAATCCTTTACGGTTTTGGTATCATTTAATTTTGTTTATATTATATTGTATCTTTTATAAAATTATGGTGTCCTTTTCGTAATGCTTGCTCATTAAACAATTTTTCGTTCACCACCGCAAGCAAAATCGATTTGTATTTGTAAATGCAAATAATTACACAGATGTACACAGTGTATCAGCATTAGACGATGTTGTTTTTGTTATAGGACATTATTATAGTAATTTAAAAAGTTGAAGGATTTATAAGGTTGTAATACTTGCAAAAATAGATTAAACTTGTTCGGTTAACATAAGTGTGCAAATCAATCGCAACGGAGATAAAAGAAGATAAAACGAGCTTGTGTCTCAAATCAAATTCGCGTTCCAGGTTCCTCTAAAAATAACTTTTTGCTTGCTTTATTGAATCTTATAATTTTCCTGGCGCAGTAACCGTTTAACCATCATATTTAGGGAAGACAATCGGTTGTCATTTCGCATCTCTGTTATACTTTTTAAATAAAACATTTATGAGCTCATATTTATACACAATATTTCTCTTATTTTCACTCATAGAATATGCTTGTTTCGTTTTTTTTTTAACGTAGGATATTCTGCGAAAAAGTCACGTTTGTTCATTTCCTAGAGGATGAACAACAAGATACCCTAAAAAAATCAAAGTGCAATAACAGCATGTATTAAGAACACAAAAGTGGTACGTATGCTTCGGTCTGTTTAAAATAGAGCTTCGTTGTGCTTCCATATACAGACATTAATAACACGCCAATAAATTAAATTTATATTTAGCTACTAAACGGCTGTCGTGGTTATAAATAGACAAAACCGTCGGCTTATTTTCAGTTTGCCAAACTAATTATGTAGGTTATAACGAAGAGAGAGGCACAAAGTTGTTAAATCTTGTTCGAAAAGACCAATTCTTTCTTGTACTTTCGTTAAATATATTCTTTACACAAAATGAGAATAAAATATTCTTACAATTATTTTTATAAAGATCTATACGTCTAAAACCTTAACTATATTTTGTGATTTTTAAATATCTACTTCTCTTCTCGCTTCTTCTCACCATCGAAAATACCGCGTTGATCGAATATTCTCAATCGAATAAATTATCATAAACAATTGCATTGACGTCAGAGATGGTACCAAGCACAGTTCACTGAACTGAATTTGCACTATGCGCCGTAAATCGTAATACCGTGTCGCGATGAGATCTACCTTACGAATTCTCGATTCTCGTTAACATCGCCTCCGCGTTGTATCTTTTTTTTTGTGACCAAATAGCGGGGTTTAATTATTAACTGTGGTGTACGCATGTTTATTAGCCCAAGTTGCTTAAAACGAAATATCGGTCACTCTTGAATTCCTTAAACACGAATATTGCTTTGAAGGATACACACATCTGATATCGTTTAACCTCGGAACAACACATCGATCGTATCTGGAACTCGTTGCCCGGATGTGACGTTGTTTTCCGTGTGGCTGACGAGAGGTGAAGCCAAGTTACACTTAAACATCTCGTTTAGGAAAGGAGAAGAGTGAAAGAGGTTCGATGTTTCTTGGAACTTAGAATCGTTCGTTATCGAACTTCGGTAGAAGCTCTTTTTACTGTTTTTGTCGATTCAAATTTGAATTCTGTATAATTTGGGCTGTGTAATTTCTTGATGGTTTAATCGATTCATTGAATACAGCTCGATAGAAAACGCAAAGTTTGCGTGGAAGAGGGTAATGTTAATTGGAATGGGATGATCGAAGCTTTCTTCTCGAGGAAACTGTGAAAGTTAAATTAAAAACTTTTCTTTTAATGTTTGTAAACATTGTGGTTGAGAAATAGAAAACAGTTGAATACAAATTTGCACAAAAATCGCAATGCGGTTTTTATTATATTATCGCTTTTATTTTGATTTGGTATTTTTATCTTCGAAATATTTATTTTTTATAAGTATAAAATTTGGTGATTCCTTCGTTCGCTGATTAGTGGAGTGTGGATGTTCCGTATTTATAGGAAATTTGAATATTCAACTCACCATTAGCTTCTACATATTACAGTTTAGTAATATTCAAATAGAAAAATTTTTTACACTGTTCATCTTTCTGTAGAAAGCCGATTAAAATTGCAAATATCGGGGCTACTTTCCATTTATGATCTACATGTTTTATTATTATTATTCGCTAATTAGAATTGCATTTAATTATCACTTAACTATGCAGAATCTGATTCAAATAAGGTATGAATATTTTTCTGCTCGATCGAATAACTATCTCGTAGTGGCTTTCCTAATGTCAACAAGGATCACCATTGATCCATTATTGATTTAAGTTTCAACACAAATGTAGTTATGTTGTCATATACGATGTTAAAGGAAATTTGAATAATTATATAATTGCATTATTCGACGAAGCATAGAAAACTGTCTCGTGGTAACAATAAAAGTGTCAAACAAAAAAAATTTATCTACTTTTCTGCGAAATATTAGTGAATCAAAGAGAATAGAACGTAGTTACATACTATGCTTTACTTGAAATTTCAAAAATTGCATTGCTAAATAATTCTAATAAAATAAATAACTGTGTAATTAGATATATGTGACTATATTTTTTTCTTATTTTTCTTATTGTTATTAATCAGACATTTCTTCGATTGATTAATATAATTTTGGTTGCACGTGGTGTACCAGTTCAATGCAGTTTCATTCAGATAATGTCATAAGAGATATTCCGACAGACAGTTCGAATGAGCGACGATAAAATATGGTCTCACATGATTCCATAGTCCAGACAAACTTTTATTGTTCGTACATCGTTTGATGCATATTATAGGAGAATATTGAAAGTAATTGAGCGTATAATGTATCAGAATGAACGAACAATTAGTCGCATGTTACGTGTATTACGAAAAATAGGAAAACATACTAATACCAAAAATGTACGCGTAAGTATATACCTCCACATTTTTTCTGCAAAATAACGACATACACACGTATACATTTACCGTATACATGTACTGCCAGTAAGTAAGTGCCAGTAGCGCGTATCTCTCGATATCTGTTAATTAGAATAGCGAAAATCTTTAATTGCCGCGTGCGTTATTGCGGCAATATTTCTATCTAATTGGCTCTACTGGCGTGTCGAGTGAATTTAATCAGAAGTCGCGATACTTTCGAGGCGATCGTGAAAGGAGGGCGAAACAACACGTTCCTATCGAGTTATCAAGCCATCTTGTTCTTCGACCTGGTTGATTCTGAACGGACCGTGAAACCTTTTTACTACCGTCACATCGCGACCGCCAAGACGCTTCTCGCGCAGACAAGCCCGCGTGATCGCAACGTGTTCGTGAAATAATCGACTGACTCACGTGATTCTTGCACGATCTCTCGTTTCTTTCCTTTTGCTGTGATAACTATTGCCGCGTTTCACAGAACTACGTCGAAGAATCCTGTTGGCAGAATTATTAAATCTTGAGTTCGAAATTGTAATTGTATCGGATGTATGTTTTATGTATCTATGTATGCTTGTCAAGTAGAGGAAGAAGGCATATCATATATTAATCACTTTATTTAAATATAATAATAAATTTTATATATTAATCTTTTAAATTACAATTTTAAAGTTCTCTTCCTTCAGATCGTTCCAGTTTCACAACGAAATTAATTCTTTATAATTCTAACGCTGAAGCGGTTAGTGACATTACTCAAATATTTCTCTATTCCATCTTCTAATGGTTAACAAAGCCTTTTTCATCTTGTAACAATCGACAACATTCTATTATCTTATCGAATTGGCATTAAGTATATTTCAAGAATATTTTTTCTCGATTTTATAAAAAATTGAATAAATTCTTTGCAATATTGTTTGAGATATTTTAAGGTTATTTGTAGTGTAGATTGATTTTCTTACAGTTTCTTTAAAAAGTTAAAAATTAAAAAATTTTGGGTATCTTATTTAAAATCTTTTCTTGAAGAAAAATTTATTACTCACCTTACGTTTTCCGAGCAAAAGTAATGTAAAATATGTAATTGTATGTAAATATGTAATGTAATGTCGGTAATTTCGGTGTCTAAGATGCCATATAGTATAATGTGAATTTGCTGTTATGTCCATTTTTGAACTGTTTGTTAGCGTGCGCGTGTAACAAATATTAATAGCCAAGAAATTTCTTTCTAGAAGGAGGATCTTGGACATTTGTGAGGTATCTGACTTTCGAGTTTCAGCGTATTTTATTTTTGAGGGATATTACGGCGCCAGAAATACCTCAAAGAGGTAGGCGGAAGTTGGAGCGTCTCGTTTTGCTCCATGGCTTGCCACAATAATAGAAATTTGCATGTGAAACATTGATTTTTTCTTTCTCCTCGAATGATCGAGTTTTCTCAAGAAAAACACATTCTAGCATCGTTGACAAGAGAATCGATTTACACCCGCCCCTTTCTTCCTCTTTTTCTCTTTCTGTTCCCCTTTCCTCAACTCTTCGTTGCTCATCGAAATTCTCCGTTGACTTTTTGTAATTCGTACAAATCCGTCGAGTTATCTGGGATCAGGCTCGTGGCTAGCTCGTGTCGACGTTCATTGGCAACTGAATATCGAACGAACGTTTTCTGTTTACAACTTGTATCATTGCTGAAGGCAATAATTATTTATAATGTACCGACTTTTTGATAACAGAGTACGATGAATTTATTGATAATTTTATAAGAAACTACCATGGGTAACTATTACTAACTTATCTTCTGCAAGATAGTACGTGAAAATAAGGGAAACTTAGGACGACGGTAACGAAAAATTAAATAAAAAATATTGTGTTTTATGAAATTATATATGGGTGATTTTAGAAAATGCTCTACTTTTGGCTTTTATTTTTATACTAAGACGAAGTAAAAGTTATCAGAAAGAGATATTATTTTTCGAATATTGTGATGGTCTTGCGCATAACGTCCGATATAAGCACGATTATTTTTTTAATTATTGTATTTATCATTAGGAGAAACGTTTCACGTAGAACGTAATTTGCTTTAAGGGGAACATTTTATAATTGATACAAATTTTGCCTATCCAGAGAAGTTTGATCGATATTTTAAAGTGATTTTCATTTTTTAAACGAAACTTTTTAATTCTACATTCAGTCAATCGCGAGACAAGTTCATTGACCTGAAACATATTGATCTTCAAAAAACATTTAATAATCGTCCAATGTTCAGCTTCATTTTTATTTGTATACACAGTAGAGTAGGCTAAAAATAATTAAAAAATAATATCAAACTTATTTATTTTATTTTATTTACCATCTCTTCAATTCTTATTCTACTTGCTCAAACACAACCGAACCTGTTTCTTATTAAAAATTCTAATTGTTTCTATTATTCGGCGCGTTCTATTATTCGTTCTCAGATTTTCTTACATCAGTTAGACGTTAATCAGGAGAAGTCGGAGCGAATTGCGAACTATATATCGCAAAGAAGTTTAAATTTGTATAATCTACTATCTTTCGGCGATTCGCCATTGCCAATTTGAATATTAGAGAGATGAAGAAGAGTATGACGAAATTCTGTCGAAGCGCCACGATTCGTGCGCTAAGATAGCACGATTTTTCTTTGAAGATAGGTCAAATGATGGTATTAGCCCAAAAGTGGAAATTTCCATCTGTCGCGAATCGATCGCCTCAGGGGCTTAGACCTCTTAACCTTCATACGATTGACCTCACCGTAAAGCGATTTTAGTCACGACGCTGCCTCACGGGCTTCCGCAACGATTTCTTTCTGTTTACTTCCGTTTCGCTTGTTGACACCGTACTAGACGTGTCTCGTCGTTTTATGACCATCAGTTTTCTAGGAAGAAAAGACTGGATTGTTGCGTATTAGGAGAACGTGTATAGATAACCAGCCTTCTCGTCGTTCACTTTATACAACAAATATTAATATAGTAGAAGTAACTTTGTCTTATATAAAAAATAAATAACTTTTTATCTCATGACTGTGTTTCTGTTGTTAATAATTTATAAAAATCGATTTTACACATTATTTTAGAATAAATACGAAATATCTTATCGGTATTAAAGAAAAATGTCGTATTCATTTTTTATCATTTGTTTATCGATATTTTAAGATTACATAAAAAATTAACTGAAAAGAATGAGCCGGCAAAGTGGGGGGGGGGGGGGGGTCCAAAAAAAGGGTGTTCTGGCGTGCATGATTTCAACCCTTCTGGTTATGTGAAGCAAAAAAGCCGAACGGATTCTTAATTAGTATAGATGCAGCTAGCATGAACCTTGGAAAAGTAAAAAATATATTTTTTCACAAAATGGTGGCCGTTTGAAAAAAATTTTCCTTTTTGACATGTTTTCTTAGCAATTCTGAATTTTTTAAAAATAGTAAAATTAAAAATTTTGATCTGAGCGTGGTTGAGGTGATAGAGGAATGTATAAAGAACATTCACACCAAATTTCAAATAAATCGGTTCATTAGAACTTGAGATATCATGCACGCCAACTCGAAAGAAGTAGTTTCGAGAAAAAGGCGTTTAAAGTTTTGAGACAAGTTTCCGGCAATTTTACTCATAGAATGGTACAGCATATTTACATATTTTTAATCGGCGATTCCTGCTCTATACAAGAAACCTTCCTCTACTTCAAAATGCTCATTCTCTGAAGTTCTTTTATGGAGACGAGCAGTCCTGGCTTCCCTTGATACCTCTGAAACTCGGAGTTCAGAGTGCTCGATGCGAACTTCCTTTTGCCTGACTGCGAACGCATGAGCTTCAGGTCAATCGTGATTCTCATGACATTTAAGATTTTTAATATGGGTATAAAACCTTCATTAACACTAAAGCTACCGACACTTTGTGTATACCTATTCCTACCGTGTGCGGTCAAAATGACCGGTGATTAAAGAAGTAATGATTTAACTTAGATAATGGTTAATTTATAACTAAATGTATATAAAATAATGAACCTTCATAAAATTTCGTCCAAATTTACTTTTGTTTAACTTCAATTATAGACTTAAATAGAATTACATTTTTATTTATATAGAGATATATCCTATTCAATTTCGCTACATTTTTTACAAATTATCTTATTATCAAATGTACATTTGCCGCATAAATATTTCCCGCATTTTAAACAAATTTTCGTAATTTTGTAACCTTTACAATTTTTTACTTAACCTTGACAAATTTTTTGTAGTAATGAATCTGAACATGTTGATAGTTTTATTGCATGACTTTTCCACCGCAATTCTTTATATAAAAGTAATGTATACAATAGGTTTATAACAATTTTGTGAATTCTCTATAAATTGGCCCCATACTGTAGATACCATTGCAAATTTATTGGTTCGTAAACGTCGGCTTCTTTCGCTCATCTTATCAAATCGTATAAACCTCATAATTTCAGCAAAGTCATTCCCCCTCATTGTTTTTGAAACAAATGTAGGTCACCAAATTTTATTTCACAAATATGAAACATCTAAATATTTCGCCTGATATACACCGTGGGCATATAGCAGAGCAATAAATGCATCTAGGTTTGTTGCATCTAGCTGCTTCTTAGTCTCTAATACTTTAAATACTTCTTCTTCCGTATATTTTATTATATAATACCTTATACGGCGATCAATGATAAGATAAAATGGCCGTCTTTACTTGTCCTTTCATTATCTACCGTTTAGCATATCCCTAAAAATATTATGAACTGATGTATTGCCAGGTTTGAGATTTGCATCTATTTCTTTCCAAACTGTTCCATTGGGCCCAGTTTCACTCTCTGCCGACAACGATAATTTTTTTCCTTTTTGCCCTTACGTAAACGCTTATTTATGGTATTCAACTCTGATTCGGTTGTGAATAGTTTTTCATGTGTTTCCATGCCGTTTTCAGTTGCTGAAGTTTCTTGTTCATCGTACACTGAACAGTCTTCTTCTATGTCCGTTATTTTCTTTTTTATAATTTTTTTTTCGAAAAATCTTGACATTTTTAGGGTAAATATTTATCACAGAATAATACCATGTATGGAATACAAAATTATTGTCAAATTTGATATGCTTTATTTTTCCTTTTATAACAACTTTACACAAAACGCTCTAAGATGCTTTCTGTCTGAGTTTTAGAGATAACAAATTTAGATGTCGACTAATCGACTTAGAAACCGAGATGTATTCTAGTCGAAAAGACAATAACAAGTAAAAATATGATTTGTGACGGCGATATTTAAACGAAAATATTGATGAGTATTGACCGTTCTTCACCAACGATTACTCGAGGGTGGAGTTGGGAAAGCTTTTCCCGTGTTTTATAGCAATGAGCAATAACCCTAAGAAACTTCTCGACTTTTAAAATGTTTGTAACAATACACTGTAAAAAATGCTAAATTTTGTGGCGGTTCCTTAGGATTATTATGGATCTGAGTTGATATGTTTTGACTGCTGATGGCTATTTTGTATAACAGCGGGTGTAACAGTTGTTATTATTTGTTATTACTGATTTTGTTTGTCATCTGATCTTGAGATAGCCTTTTCTTTGTACTGATTGCATTTATTTTAAGAATAACTAACATATTTTGTCGGGCAGTCAAAATGACCGCTCACGGTAGGCAAGACAGAGTACAAATTTTTCTCAGAAAATAAAAGAGCAAACTAAAATTAATTTTCGAAAAATATACTGTATGCATGTTTTAGGAAAAGTCAGAAATTATGAAGCGATATGATAAAGTTTAAATATGGTTAAATTTGTGTAGAAGTCGCGAGAGCGGTCAATTTAACCGCGCCGGTAGGTTTAGTGTTAAAAAATACATACTGCGAGGAAAGTGGAAATTTGAATTGTCTGCGTTCCTGCGTGGATGTGCTCCGGAGCAAAAGTCCATATTAACGAATTTAACGATTCGTTATTATTTTGGGTTTCAGAACCCAACATCGTTCCAATTGAATTAAAAATACATTATTGAATACATTACTCTATTGTTCATTTGTTTCGGTCGGACCGGAGCAGATGTCGCGTCCCAGAAATGGCTGTAACTCATAAAATAATTGAAATTTTGAAAAAATCCTTTTAAGAGCATATTCTTGAATGTCTAAACTTTGGAAATATGAAAAAAAATTTTCGATTTTTTCAAATTTATAGACTAGAATACTCCCTTAATCATTATATGCATATACACAGTTGTTGCGAATTTTCATATAGGTGACGATCAGTTAGATTGCAACAGATCGTTTGATATCGCGAACCGTGAACACTATTAATGCTCAAGGTGAAGGTAGATTAAAGATCGCGAGTAATGTTATGTATAACTGATTTATTTCCACTCTTTAGTATACATGAACAGAATCACTAGCAAGTTAAGATGCAGAATAATGTTATGTTCAGTTAATATATTTGCACTGTTTAGTATAACACGAAGAGTCTGACACTCTGATGAAAACAGTTTTAAAACTTTCTCAAGAAGCTTTGCCTGATCTTTACAAATGTACTAACTCTCCGTTCCCGGGTTTTCCTTCTTACCATGGATTTTACGGTATGGGAATTTCAAATCCTCTAGGAGTGGAAGGAGTCGAATCGTTAACATCTTCTCGAATAGTTTTGACAAAGTAGGTAGAAGACTAACTGAGCGATAGGAGCTAGTTTCATATATTGGTTTTCCGGGTTTAGGGATGAGAGTAATCAGTGACGTTTTCCAGGTTTTGGGATAGCATTCAAAGTGAAAAATTACGTTAAAGATTGAAGAGATGAATGCAATCCCTTTTACGGGTAGTTCCTTGATTGCTTTATTACTTATTTGGTCATGCCCCGATGCTTTCCTGGGATTTAGACGATGGATTAATTCTGTAACCTCTAGAGAAGTGAAAGGTTCAATAGGAGGAAACATTTGGAAGAGAGAGTACAGGTATTCTGTTATTTCCGGGGCGATATTAGAGGAATGAGGTTTAAATACATTGGATAGGTATTTAGCGAACAGGTTGGCTTTTTCTTTAGGGCTTCGTGCCCATCCGCCTTGCGGACAACGAATTGAAGGGATTATTTGCGGGGGACGCGTGAGTTTCCTGGAAGCCTTCCATAGTGAGTAGTTGGAGTCGGCAGTGGGGGATAAATTGGCGTGATATTTTTGAAAACAGTCATTTTTGTATGTTTTTATGATTTTGGTTAACTTCCTGGTTGCGTTGTTTAGTTTGCGTTTGTCATCCGGTAATCTATCTGCCATACTCTTCTTAGTCTACGTTTTCCTGCGATGTTTTTAATATGTAATGGGGATATTCATGGTTGCTAATAGAAGTCTTAGTAGGTGTGGAAGAGCGGATAGCGTTTATATGCTCGTGTTTAAGTATTCCGTGGCTGTTTTGATATCTTCATTTGTTTTTAGTGAAATTAAGGCTGAAGTTGAGTGATTAAAGACTTCTCTAAAGATCTGCCAGTTGATGAGTTGGTTATGAATAAAAGCATTAGGTGGATTCTCGATAATTGTTGAATTGACTGTTGCTATAACGGGGGAATGGTCAGAAGAGAGTTCCGCCGAGGAGTTGATTTGGACATATCTAGGCGAGATATTTTTGGTTATGAAGAAGTTAAGTAAATCAGGAATTTTGTTAGTGTCAGTGGGCCAGTATGTGGGTTCATATGTGGTTGTTGGTGATTATGCTTTTCAAGAGGCTTTTGCCTCTTACTGTGACAAGTCTGCTGTCCCATTGGGTATGTTTGACGTTATAGTCTCCTCCAGCTACGAATCTATTGCCTAGGGCGTCAAGGAAGCTATCAAAGTTTTCTTTAGCAATTGAGTGTCTAGAAGGGCAGTATACTGCTGAAGTGGTGGTTGTACCATGGCAGTCTTCTATTACTACGTTTGTGGCTTGGAGGTAGTCTTTCTGGAATGATAGAAGCTCGTAATGCTTAATGCTGGATTTGATAATGATTCTGGTGCCGCCGTGGGCCTTTCCACTGGAATGTTGGGTGTGGTAGAAGTTATAGTCGTTTATTTTGAGATAGTTTTTGTCGGTGAAGTGGGTTTCAGATATGAATATTACGTCGATTTACTGTTGTTTTAGGAAGAGTTCTAGTTCGAATTTGTGTTGAGCTAGACCGTTGGAATTCCAAAGAGCTATGCGTCTTGGTTTTATTTTGCGTCGGGGCGTATTAGTTTATCCATGATGAGTGTTAATAATGATAGTAAGTTGTTTATTTGTTCAGATTGTTTTTCGATTAATTTTTCGAGTCTAAAGAAGTTGTCCGTTTTTTGTGGATTGGGAACACTATTTTGGGAATGGTCCCTATGGATTTTCAGATTATTTTGATTTCCTTGTACTGCTTGGGCATAGGAGATTGAAGTAGTAGTGAATTTTGGAGGACTGGGTATTTGGTTGGTTATCTCTTTGGCTCTGGGTTTAGGATACTTATTTATGTACAAGGTTTTGTAGGCTGAGCAACCTTTGTAGTTAGCAGGATTGACTCCTTGGTAGTGAATGCACTTCGCTGGGGTTTCTGGTGATTTAGTGCACTGATCAGCGGGGTGTGTACCTGCACATTTGAGGCAGCGGAAATTATGGTTGCAATATTTCTGCGTGTCACTGTACCTTTGTCATCTTTTACATTCCACTATCTCTTTTTTTATTAAAGGAGGTTCGATTTTTACTACCGAGTTCATTAATCGATTTATGTTATATATTTGTTTGTTGTTTGATTTTTGTTTTAAGTCGATGAAGAATAGGGATAACGGGTTTTTAAAGATCCTATGTCTAATGTTGCTGATGTTAACTACTTCATGACCAAGTTTAAGAAGTTCGAACTTCAGTTCGTCTAAGTTAGCCGAGTAGTGGATATTGCGTAGTACCACTCGAAAAGGTCTTTCCTGTTTAAGTTGGTAGGTGTGAAAGTTGGCGTTCAAGGTTTTTAGTAGTTTTGTTATCTTTCTATATGAGTCTGGGTTGGCCGGCAGAATTTTAACTTGATTATTGTTTATTTTTAATTTGTAGTCCTCTTTGTTGATATCTTTCTCAATGGACTCTACCATTGTTTGTATATCGATGACATCATCAACGAAGATAGGTGGGGGGGGATTTTTTTTGTGTATGTTGGTTAGTTAGTGTATCAGCAACGTCCATGGAGTCGTTTGTGGATTCTAGTATTGCGTATCTATTGAAGGTAGTAACACAGCTTGTTGACTGCTCGTTCTGACAAAATTTTTGCGTTTGTTTTAACTGTTTCGAGTTTACGCTTTTTAATGTTTTTGGTGTCGATAGTAAGGAGGGATATATTGTTCTTCTGTCACGGAGGAGGTAGCGCGGTGCACTTATGGTTTTGCTCTAGCGAGCCTGGTCACGATTTTTGGGCCATCATCGAGCTAGTTAATTCAAGTTGAATAACTAGTCGAGAGGCTATGAGGCTATGATTCGCGTAGAGATTAGGAGCGTTGTAATTTTTTTCACTACTAAGATAGGAAACACTTGGATTATGTCTGTTTCAATTCATTATCAACGGATGGGCGACACTAGATCACGGCGTCACAGAGCATTAGACACACGTTTGCACGCTTCAATTGCACGTTACAATTTGGCAGGTAGGATATTCGGACTTTGCCAAGAAAGGCAGATGTGCTGTCTGAGTCATCAACGGACGATCACTCCAAATCCCGAACGGTAGTATTGAAAAAGATTTTCATCAAAGTATGTATGTACAAAGTACGAATAGATACTGCCTTGTGTACGTATTTTGCTGCTTCAATTTTTCTTTCCTTATTGAAAACTACTAACCCCGATCCATTTTTTACTAACTACTGAATCGGTTTTAATGAAATGTCGATGAAGTATTTCATTATTAGTGTTGTTGAATAGTGTTATGATATAACCCTGATTTCTCTGAATTTCACTATCAGGATAGAAAAGCTTTTCCTCGTCTAAACTAAACTATTAAACTCTGTTCATTGGATAGCGGAAGCAAAAAGAAGCTGATCTTTTTTTTTTTAGTTTATTGTCAAGCATAAATGTAATTATCGATGCATTATAAACCTAATATGTACTTTGCACCACTTCCTGCTGACAAGCACATGCTTACTTGAATTCTTCTTTTTACGCGTTGTTTGCTATGCAAATTTCTCTTCCGTCTCGTTGAACCATTAGCGTCATGAACCATGACACTGAAACACGCGCTTTTTATGACGTGCAGTAAAATTAATACAAAAACACAAGGATGTTCGATACGTATTTGCAGTCTTACCGAGTTGAAAATAATTTGTACGAAACGAATGTATCACACATCTTAATAAAACGTGACCAAATAATAATCTCAAGAATAACGATAGGATATGAAAAAATCAATCATTATCTCTTCAAGAGAAAAATTAACATCGGAACACTATATGTAATTTTTTCATTCTTTTGTGTCGCTACTAACCCATACAAGTGATTAATGTAATTATAAATATTGCAAGTATGCATATATACACATGCATATAGTATCAATCTGATTGTATTGCATTTGATCGTATACTTTCGATACACTAATTATGGAATTACTCAGAGATAATTCTAAAGCGGTAATATTAAAATGGCCTAGATAAACGATATAAAATAGATTCGTATGAAACTCATCGACGAAAGATGTGATTAAGCGTAGATCATACGAGTTTAGCACAGTCGTCGGATGTAATGGCATCTTATCAAACAGAACGGCGTAATAGCATGTAGATCCATACATACATCGTGTCCCCGGTTATGTCATAGAACGCGAATCGCATTCTTTTACACGCGAGGTCGAAGGGAAATTCATTGGATTAAAATTTCAAGGTTAGATCGACATTCCACAGGGTTAATAATGAATTTCAAGCTATCTCATTGTAGAAAACGAGGGGATAAGCTGAATTGGAAATTCTAGAACCTTCTTAAATTCGACGTAGGTAATGAATTTTAGTTTCATTTGAGCTAAACAATATTCTGGGCTTTGCCACGAGTATGCTTTTTAATTCGTAATCAAAATTTCTTAATCTTTTAATTAATTGAATAAAAAGAAGATTAATATAAATATTTTATTCTCAATTTTATTCTCTCACTTAAGTTATCAGTTGAAAATCCTGTAACTACAATTTTATAGACAAATAACAAACATATGGAAAATTGGAATACATATTTTTATATTAAATTTTGCATATATGCTTTATGTTATATAGCAGAATAATTTCCAACGTTGTTTTTTATGCAGAAACAAAAGAAAATTTTCCTATTTCAAAATCCAATTGGTTAATGGACTTGAATGTGCTGAAACATACACATGACAGACAATTTTCCCCTTGCTTTAGTTCTACGACTGTTCGTGTAACACGTAATTATTCTCAATTGCGACTACTCATGAATTGCACGTAATTCCAAAGGAACGCAATAATAAAAAAGGGCGCCAGATAAAATAGCCTAATGATATCTCAACCAACTCACTCTTTTGTTATTGAAACCTTTTACAATATTAATAAATACTTGTACAGATATTTAACAAACGAATGGGAATTTTCGTAGCATTAATTTTTAAATATCGATATTTATACTGAAATAAATTATATTGAGTTTTATTATGATACGATCTCCGACAGTGTACAGTGGTCTTATTTTTATGATGACCTTATAATAAAAATATTTATTAACACCAATATATCACATATATGTTAATGACAAAAGACGATATTATATACATACTTTCGAAATGTAGTTGATATGATATAAAGCATAGTTTTCTAAAATATGAAATCATATTTCTTATTAAACGATAAATAGACATTGAACTTTTTCTTTTAATTACTGTGTCAATGCTATCAATTTATTTTTCGACAATTTCATTAATGCATATGTAGTAACTGTAATTCTAGTAATATGTAAACGTAAAAGTACAAAATTCACGATATTTGTGATGAAATTATGCTGGGAATACTAATTAGAATTCGTATGTTCATGAGATGGAAGTGAAAAACAAAAAAGCTTTATTAAAAAAGTGAACGTTCTGCTATTAACTTGCAAATCAAGAACAAAAAAAAAGAACTAGAATATTAGAAAATCATATTAGAAAATCCTCTTGAAAAATAGGAAATAGAAAGAAGAGAGAAAATGAGAGAATACACAATTCATTGTAGCATAGGGATAGCAATAGGGATAGTCTTCCTTTGTAAACAAATGAAAAAAGTGCATCGACACCGCGTATATCGCATTTCTGCGTTTGTCCGTGCTTATTGTAGTCGCTTGTTAATCCAATAATCTTTAATTGAGTTAACCGAGTTCTGGCTGGACAGGAAAATCGTTTCAAGGTTCTGACTTATTGGCTCGATCACAGATAACTTAGTCCCATTGCGTCGTATAAAAAAATGATACAACATACAAATGCGAATAGCAAACTATACGATTGCCAACTAGGTAATCACTCTTCGTGTCTCCTTTCACTACTCGACTTCCACTACGAAAGACGTATAATCGGTAGATGAAATATAGTGACGTCGTAAAAATTGCTCAATAGCTAAAGCTAATATGTAGACGATGTTTATGTTTTATTCATATTGTATATATTCACAAATGAATGCATATAATATGTAAAAATACAGCATAATGTAATACAGTGGAGTCTCAGTTATACGAGTCTCGTTAGTCGAAGTTTCGTATTATCCGAGATGCTTTCAATTTTATCAAAAGTTCATCTTTTCCAATATTTTAACATAAATAATACGGAAGTGTAATTAGTCAGGTATTGTGAAAGAATTTAATCAAACTTTCAACCGATTGAATAATTAATTAAATCTAAATATACAACATTACACTATCAAAAGTTTTTTATGATTTTATTATACGTTTTATGAACACTAATGGACCTTTCCGTATTATTCGAGATTTCGACTATCCGAGATAGACCCCGTTCTATTGTATCTTAACAAAACTTAACTTAACTTAACTTAACTTAACAAAAAGTTACATGAATTTTATTCAAAACTTTAAATCATTGCAAGCAAGGTGTTGGGGTTTATCTCGGAATAGAATAGTTTATCTCAGAAAAGACCGTCTGGATGAATGTATAATAAAAATATATTTAAATATAAGTATAAGAATAATGCATGCTCCTAATCCGCACGCTGGTAGCGTTACTTTACAATAGAGCTCCGGAGCCATAGGCCTAATTACGTAAACTAGCCCGTCTATACATACCACCTGTGCATGGCATGTTCATAGAAAAGGGTATGAGATTGAGAAACCCTTCCTATTGATTTAGTGTTAAACAATACTCAATTGCTTCGAGGATTAAGAAAAGTAAACACTAGAGAAGATGTAATATTTCTAGAAGTGAGAATCGTTTCAACACAAGGAGACAGGGGTAAATCATAAATTCCTTGAACTGCGGTTTTCGTGACGTTTCAGCAACGTTATAAATCAATGCGACAAGATCCATTGTCCATTGGAAAATATTCCACTAGCTCTTTCTGTCTATTCTCGTCACAGATCGATGGCAAGGTATTACATGTAATGCATCTGCTGGCCGAAGAATTATACATGTCATAAAATACGGTAACTCGACATCGAAACAAGTTAAAGGTATAATCGAATAAACTTTCCAAAGATCTTTCGCCGTTTCTTAAAGCTAACCATCTGTAAACTGTTCCATGCCTTTTTAAATTCAATATTTGGATACTGCCGACCATTCCAATGTAATTATTTGGTCTATCGTTTAATCAGGAATGGGGGTTTCTTTACATTTTTTGAAAAACATTACTTCTTATCTTATTTAGATCATCATATTTTTGTATTTAATTTTTCACATTCATCTATAATATCAGTTCATAATACTCGTAGCGTTTCTACGCAATCGTATATTTCGTGAGAATGATAGGAAATCATTTCTCAGCTGACTGCTGATGTTTGTACATTTAAAACATGTTAAAATATAGGAATATATAATATGTGGAATCTGAAGATACAGAATTCTAAGAGAAATGAATCCTGTTTTTGAAAACATCTTCCAACTTAAATGCATCAAAAGTACTGAAGATCATGCGTTGTTTATTTTCGCATATTGTCGTATATCATTTACATAAAATTGATGGCTTTTATAAAACTAGATATAGGTCATGTGTTATAATATTTAATTATACAAAAATAACGATTATCCTTCATTCCTAATTCTTCCATCTTTTCCCACGCCCACGTTGCTTGTCCACTGAATCGAAGAATATCTTTCTTGCCTGATAGAACGTTTATCTCTGCTATTATCATGGGTCATTGATGACCCTTGTTTCGCATAACATGTCAATCTCTCTTATATAAGATGAATCATTTAACTCACACACTTGAATGATTTTTAAATCATGCGTTAGCTAAAATTTTATCGTTACATACCAAAGCTGCATGATTTTGAAAGGCATCATAACATTTGGCTTTAAAGCATGTATTCTCTTTGTATGACAAGACATTTCAATAGTTCGTAGGTCAACTTTGTTTTTTATATAGCATATTGATTGTTTCTTTTTTATGGCAAAAGTAAAAAATGAAGCAAAAGGATTTCGAATAAAAATGTATCGTTAATCATTACTTTCAAACTCCATAATTAACGATATATTTTGTTCGTTTGTTAAACGCTTGCGTCACTGATACTGAATTTTTACCTTGATGATCTGAATCGATACTGTGCGCGCTAGACTTCTACTTCCAATAAGTAAAATTTAGATAAATGGAGACCTATTGTATATAAATTATTCAATTTCCATAGAAATTTGAACGATTCTCGGCATTGGCCCAGTTTTCCGTTTTCGTGCTCGTTCATATAAATCTTCGTTCGATCCTTGTGCATCAGTTTGTAAGGACTCACTGTAAAATGCATTCCATTTGTTGATTGTGAAGAAAACCTTCGCGAGGTTTCAATGGTCCGCGAAGATCTGATGCAGTTCACGCATTCGTTGCGAAATTAATGGTCGTAACCTTGTATCGGGATCTCCGTCTTTGTCGTTCCCTCCGGAAGGAGGCTTAAGGAGGGAGAAGTTGGAAGTTGGTGGACGTCCTTCGAGGGTCGTGCACTCGGTCGATGGTCCTGCCTCCACGTAGAAATAAGTTTCTCTCTGTTATATACATATATAGTTTCTTCCAAGTTCTTGTTCCTTTGGTTCTTGAATAGTTGGGTGATTTGATCCTAAAGTTAGTTTTACCTATTTGAGTATAGCGATCAATGCTTCTTTCTGTTTGAACAATATACTTCTTTCCTTCTAACATTTGTTTCTAATTAATAAAGTAATATTTTACCATTAAAATATAATAATATTATTTGATAATTTTTAACTACAAGTAGCACCGTGTACAATTTTTGTATACATTACTGCAACATAATTACTTCTACATAATAGCTTTTATTAAACTGTTAATTACATCTAACAAAATATCCTTTTCGTTTTATTTAATACACTTTATTCTACTTATATACATATCTTTTTCGGTTTAATACCATTTCGCTGAGAATTTTGAAACTTTTCTGTTGCGCTGTATACATATATTTTTCATACGAAAAATACTATTTAAAAGTTCGCAGCTCTTCTTTGTTATGTCCCGACATTAAACCACGGACAAGGGTACTACGAAATTTTCGAAGAAATATCAGTTATCTGGTTTTCGCTGAAACACTAAGTGCACACAGCAATATCTCGTATTGTGTTTATTCATATAAATTCCGAGAATCGCACTCCCCCGCGACCTTGTGGTCACGGTAAATATTACATACCAAAAGAGCAAAAGTCTTTATGAAATATCGTAGTAATACGTAGATTTTCGAAAAATCAATAGGTTCTTGGTTTTTTAAGTTTCTACGGTAATTTTTCTGTTACTCCAACGTTAATATGATAGAAAGATTGACCAAGGAAAAGCAAAACATTGATGAGAATAATCGTTTACATTATTTTACATTTAAGAATACTAGGTTGAACGTTAGAAACGTAAATCTAAAAATATAAAAATTACAAGAAAAAAGAATAACAATGGTCAGGATGATCACTTCCTGGATTTTAGCGTTAAAAGATAAGATAATATCACGAAACTTAGTTTTTACTTATCTTCCAGCTTTACATCTCTTTTCATCTCCACGCGATCTAATTAAAGATAACCCTCCATTCTTATTATCTTCGTGTTATTAGAAATACTTCTGCATCTTCTATCAACTAATCAACTTTCTCTACATTTGCCTCGTACAGTATCGCAATATTTTACTGCTTATTATTCATTCTGTACCGGTAAGTTTATAAAATTTCCATAAATAACACGCTCACCGACGTTGTTTTCGCACACTATGATAATGCCAGAGAATAATGTAATATATACGGAATTTAAGTTATCGTTCCTTATTCTTACAACTACATTATCCTTTAGTAATCTCGCGATCGATGCTCTGCGGATTAATTTCACGGCCATATGTTCGTTTGCCGCAAGTAAGAACAGGTTCTAATCTTTGGAACCTTTCCAAGAACTTCCTTTTCTTCGTCTCCTTTTTGTTGCTCACTCAACATCTGCTTTGGCGGGCCTTGGCTCCTTCTCCGTTGCCATGGATGTAGCCCTATTTATTTACTTCTTGTTTTCTTCGACGGAATGCTTCTGCTGCACGCCAGTGCTCTCTGTAAAATCTTTGCTTTTTCCTTCGCTTTGATCTTCCTCTCTCTAAGCTTACCATCTTCATTCTGCTTCGATTTTTTCTAACGGCGTATTTGCATGTTTAAAAGCGACCACGCGTGCATTTAGATTTCTTTCTTAAATCTAGAAAGGTCTTTTTCGACTTGGCGGAATATTCTAGATTACGCAATCTTACAGTAACTCGCATTAGTCCTTGGACATTTTAAATATTTTCGTGATACGAAATTTGAATTAATTAGTTTACTGTTCTTTATCTAAGAAGATATATAAAATAAGTAGTAACTACAAAAAGTATTTGCACTGCTTTCAAAAAATTTCAGTTATGATTTGTTGTATTACAATTTTTATTTTTTCTTTGAAGAAATCTTTCTGTCAAATATTATATAATATACGGTATATCATCAGACATTCCATTATGATTTACCGTAATTTAGGCAACTAATACAGAGAAGGAGCAATAGTGAAATTTATTCGTTGTCGTCCTGCACCATCCGCGGACTATTCTACCTCGTCTTATTTTTTTTATCTCTTGGAAAATTTTTAGCGATACGTGAGAATAAATTCAAATCCCGTTAAAAAGATGAAAAGGAAAAACGCATATTCCTATTGACTAACCTTATCTTTATTTTTGGCGCTTATTCTCTGCGTTGCTGCATTTTCTGGCTTCTTCACCATCGCATCATCTCTCTGACTCTGCGTTACGAATGTGGTTCTGAGGTTGTTGGCTGCACCATGGAATGCAGGCGGGAAGACTCGTAAAACCACCATCCACTTATATTTCAGGCTGCAGTTCCGAATGGCCCCGGTGGCCGATCTACTTAAAATTTGAGGGGCGAGGGTGGACTCCAAATATAAAATTTTAGCTTGAGGTACTCAATTATATAATGTATAACATATAAGCGGCAATCGACCTTATTTCTCGAGTTATATACAAAAATATCCCACTGCTCGCCTTAGTTTTTAAGCTAGGTTAGGTTAATGTTAGTAGTAGTACATATTAATCCGGCCGCCGCGCTGCGGTGTGAGGTGGTCGACCAGCATTTGATTGCGTAATTACTAGAGTAGTTAAACAGAGTATAAAACATCTTTTGGACGACCGAAGTTACAATAACCTATTTTACGTGGAACACTCTGTAAATACCGAGGCCGATATTATTCAACAATCAACGACAACGAATACTGCAGCAAAGGCGGCTGTATTAGTAATATCTGTATAAGCATAATTCAATATATAAGATTAAAAACTTTTTGTTAATATCTCGGAAATTAATAAATACTCGAAGCTAAAATTTTATATTTGGCATACTACCCTCTCTCCTTCTTTCGCATTCATCGGTCACCGGGACCATTCGGAACTTTATCTATATCTCCTCCCTGTTTTCTTCCTACACATCACAGAATTTCCTTGCAGATTTCTTGCTTGTAAGATTATACTCTATGACCATTTATGCGTGTATTCGATTCTGGTTTTTGACGCTTCCCCCAACTTTAATTCAGGTAACATCATCCGTGAAATCGTTTTGTATCGTATTTCTTCTTTCTCCTGTTTGTTGTTTGATTTGAAGTCTCTGAAAATATTTGTACAATATTTCAATATTGCGTTGTTCAATTAGGCTGCAAGTACAAATTTTTTAATATGTAAAGATATTTATCAGGTATTATTTAAATAAAATATATCAAAACTAATTATTTAGATTTCAGATGATATAGTATCTTATTTAGTAAATAAGTAAGTACATATTTGTCGAATTATTTTACTTAATATTTTGTACTTAAATACTGTCTAGTTGTATCATGTGTAATTAAATTAGAAATCTTATGGTAAAATCAAAGTGAAGACGGAAACAAAGATTTACTAAGAGGAACTTGACGATACCCGATTCGAGATGAATTTAATGATAAGCGAATGATAATGGTTCACGTACCCACGATCTAAATCCCTTTCATTCCGATATAATTTATTGAGCCGTCCCCCTGATAAGACTTTCTTATCGATCACAATACAAAGCGATATCTCGATATGTGTACGTTGGAACGATAACGGTAATGGAAATTTTTCAGCCGCGTTACGCCTCCGCTTTGGTACCACATGAGATTTTCTTTTTTTCTTGTCTCGAAATCATGTCAAGAGTTGTAGTCAACCTTTTGTTACGTCATGAGCAACAACGAAAATTCTGAAACAAAAATATTAATGCCTGAAACGCAATGATTAGATTTCGACTCGACGAAATATCGAAAAGACATTCGACTCGTAAAAGATTTGTTTTGAAGCAAAAAAGAGAAGTAAATCGTAGCTTTGCTATGCCACGTGTTTTGCCGAGGAATGCTAATATACAATTTATTGAATAACATTAAAACATCAGAGAATCGGATGTATAATATGTATGGAA